>NC_136809.1:21696806-22204306 GCF_951216825.1 Electrona antarctica
CTGACCTGTTCTGACATTCCATACAGTATGTTGATCTGACCTCATCAAACCCTGTTCACGCTCCATATGGCCAGTACAGAATTCATTCCATATGTTGATCTGACCCACCATGCCAAAGCGCAGATGCCCTCTGCCTATCTAAACCAGTAAGACGCCCTCAGGGTGTCTTACTTTTAGATAGTATGACTCCAACCATGCCTTTTTATCTGAACATGTCTATGTTCATTCATATAAAATAAACATGGAAAATATTTAGTTTCACCTTTTGTACGCTTTAAATGCTTTTACATTGTAAATATGCAAGTGTAAGTATAAGTTATATATAAGCCATATACAATTATAGGCTGAAGTGAACTTACAAGGCATACCTTAAAAGGAAGCCACTCCTCATAATGCTGGGGCTGGTGGTATATCCCACAGTCTCTCTCTCTCTCTCTCTCTCTCTCTCTCTCTCTCTCTCTCTCTCTCTCTCTCTCTCTCTCTCTCTCTCTCTCTCTCTCTCTCTCTCTCTCTCTCTCTCTCTCTCTCTCTCTCTCTCTCTCTCTCTCTCTCTCTCTCTCCCTCCCTCTCTCTCCCTCTCTCTCTCTCTCTCTCCCTCTCTGTCTGTCTGTCTGTCTGTCTGTCTGTCTGTCTGTCTGTCTGTCTGTCTGTCTGTCTGTCTGTCTGTCTGTCTGTCTGTCTGTCTGCCTGCCTGCCTGCCTGCCTGCCTGTCTGCCTGTCTGCCTGTCTGCCTGTCTGTCTGTCTGTCTGTCTGTCTGTCTGTCTGTCTGTCTGTCTGTCTGTCTGTCTGATAATACTATAAAAGATCGCTGCCCCTTATTGTCTGGTGAACATTCATGTACCGTGAAATGTCATTGGCAATGTTGGATTTTCGGCTACTGTCCATGTGATAGACTGTCCATGTGATGACAAGCTTGCAAGTTTTCACATTTCTGAATTAGTCTACACCATTATGCATGTCCCATATGGAGAGAATTTTCCTTTTCTTTTGTTTTCTTACATTTCTAACGTTTCGTCTTTAAAGATGCTTTAAATCCGGTTAAATTAAGTTTAATGATTTAACTCCTCTGCATGTATTTCAATGTAGGCCTACAGTTTTCTTTTTGTGGAATACATTTGAAACACTGACTTAATGAGAGCGACCACATTTTAAACCCTCTGGGTTTAGCTTTTGTCTCGACTGATGCGTCTCCGCAGCTTGGGGAACAAAAATGGTTGTGTAGACTGTCATTATGCTGAACCCCACCATATGCTAAAGGAATGTGTAATGTTTTGAAATAATTGAACAGGCTGTTATGTAACTATTCCCCAGGCTGTTACATTAATATTTACAAGATATACAGCCAGAGAAGCGCGGCAGCAACAGTTAGTATATGGATGATGTTGGAAATATTATATCACCTTATTCGTATAGCAGTATGTCAGTAGCCTATAGGCTATTACTGTAGGCTAATGTAATTTCAGCAACTATAAATTACAGGTGCTGTTTCTGTTTAGCCTGCTCTCAGCTCTGCTGTAAAGTTCCATAGTAGGCCTATACAGCATTGTGTGTAAATCTGCTTTACAGCACGTGATATTGGAAACAAGTCTGCAATCTAAGCGCTTTCGCCAACCCCGTATTTTTCCCACTCTCGCATTTCAAGACGTTTATTAGACTCGTGCAGGAATTGGTGGAGGCCGCTGGCTAAAATAAGAAAAAATTGACCCATCAGTCCATTTTAATTTGTTTAATTATCGATTGCACACGTTGTAAATTTTGTAATCAGCTTGATGCCAAGCTGAAGGCGAGGAACACATGAGGTAACAAATAGTTAATGGCAAAGTCTAATTGCTGGCCTGAGACAGACATGTAACAAATTATGCCTCTATGTCAGCACATGCACAGATCATCAAGTAATGGTTCATTATCTTCCCCCCATTTAATACCTATATGATGTTTGTTTAACATAGGAAAGTAAACAATCTCTGGTTCAGATATAGCCTCCTATACTGTATAGCTACAGTATTTAAATGGTCAATTCAAACTGTACCCATAGCCCACCACGTCTCTAGCTACAATTTCAGCAGTAGACAGCTTGCCATATTATATATCTTAGCTTGCCATATTATATATCTTATAAATATTCATCTCCTAGCTACGGCATAAAAATGCCAGCAGCACCATATGTTCAGTCATGCTTTCTTATCTTTTACACCAAGTGTTTCTCATTATACTTCAGTTGAGGGAAACTGCACTAAATGCCAGTCGATATAGTTGCCATTATTAGTAAGCATGCTGCACAATGTTTCCAGGTAACATGGATCTGTTCTCAGGAACTTAAAAATGCAGTGTCTGTTTTAGAGACATGTCACAGATGCAGACAGACCTGCCTTTAAAAAGCCTGAACTTCTTCACAGTTCACTTGACTTGAACAGCACAGTTCTTCAAAGTCAGAAAAATCTGAAACCTAGAGTAATGTTAAATGTGCCCTTAGACCATCTGATGTCAGCCCAAAGGAACGTAGACCAATCATAGGCCCCTTTTCCACCAAAATAACTTGGTTCTAGTTCCGTTCTAGATTCTTGGAACCTTGGTGCTTTCATGGAACCAGCAGATTTGTTTTTGGTCCAGTTCTGAACCAACTTTTAGGGTTGTGATGTGAACCAATTCATTTTCAGTGGAAACACTCTGAACTGGTTCAATATTATAGGCTTGAAAAAATAACCGGTTCAACCCCTGTGGCCTGTAGTGAACTACACAACTCAGCTATTAGCATAACATTTAATGTTCCCAGCAAGGAGAAAAGGGCAAAAAAACAATTACAGACAAAAGTGTCTAGGGCAGGACATCCGTATATACTTGGAAACTTTATTTCTTTTCCCCCCGACCAATCACGAAACAGTTGATTTGCATGGGAATGTAAACAGATCTGCTCAGCATTAAGTTCTATCTTCCTTGATTTAGCACGGTACTCCCAACTCAACTGCAGTGACTTGCTATAGCTACAGATTGCACTGGGAAGCCTGTTGTTACTTGTTATTAGACACTGTCTTATTGTATTTACACTAACACATACACAGAACCTTGGATGATGCTGTGCACACCACTGCTCATAGCACAAGGTCGGGGCAGTACCAATGCAACGTGCTTCAGCCAACATTCATTCTAGCCGAGCTGGACTCCCGGGGGTCTGTGTGGGAAAAGGGCTGCGATCCATAATGATCAGTCTCTCAGGCTCACTGAATAATGCAAGGCTTTATCCCATTTTGGGCGGGAACCCCTTTTGGTGTTTTAAACATTATGTTGTAATTTAGCTATTGAAAAATAGCAGATCTACAAGCTCATAGTGTGCCACTCACTATTTTTGAAAAATTGTTAAAATGTGCCTCAAATCTTTCCGAAAATTGTCATGATTTAGAAAACATTTTTTTTAAATTTCGACGTCAGGCCTGAATGGGTTATAATAGAACCCACTCTCTGATGGCAGAGATAGATAAAGACCATTTCACACACTGGCAGAGCTCTATACTTGCTTATTTATCCAGCATCCGCAGTAGCAGGATGGGGAGGAGGGCGGGGGCTATGGAACTCAGACTACAAGCGCAAACACAGCAAGAAAACAACAGGGATGATATTGAGGGCAGCAGCTGAATGTAGATTATATTTGGGGTGAGCTAAATAAAATACTGTAGAGCTACTACAATAGGCCTATACACTAATATCAGTATCACAGAAAGTCTACAGAGTGGTATTTATGATCTGTCCTTGGGGTTTCAGTCTCCTATGTGGGTGAACACTAGGTTCACTATAGGATACACTGACACCACGCTAAACAGGAACGCCCAAAAACGTCACATCCGGGGTAAGAATTTACCCCGGCATTTTCTATGGCTGCCAATGCAACTTGGTCCAATCCTTAATCACATACGGACAAACATCTATGCCGATGCTATCTAACTTGCAGAGGTAGCGTGCCTTGTCCACGGGCAACAGATCTTTCAACGTTTGGCATTGCAAATACGTTTGATAATCGCTACTCTGCTCAATATTGTTTTGAAAATGCCGCAAATTGCATTGCAATGAACGAGCGAAAATCACAACTTCCCCCGTTTGTGGGCGGAGTCACAGTTTGAGGCGCTGTTTACGCGCCGTGGTGTCAGTGTATGGTACCCTTAGGATCCTTGTAGGATGGTACCCTTTCTGTCTATAGTTGCTCAAGATATCCATCTTGAGCAACTATAGACAGACTGTCAGACATACCTCATGGTGATGGAAATGGTAGGCTTCCTGTAGTGGCCATTAGTGAGCACTGGTATATGGAGATATGGTCGAATAAAGTGCCCCTTTAAAATGTTTTTTTAGTAACCATTGGGCATGTTATTAAGACACAGCCTTGGCTTCAGATAGTCACTTCCTATAGCTGAATGTTCAGATTTGATTTATATATTTTTGTACTTTTCAAAAGTAGCATTGATTGCACCACGATACGTTGTGATATTGTTGTAGACCTGCTATTGTTTCTAATTCATTTAGATTACTGTAAGTGGTTAATATGCACACATTGTTTGGCCTGCTCATAATGCTCAAAATATTGAGCATTGTCACTGTCTATTGTGTCTAATATACACACACTGTATCTGTGCACTTCTCATTGCATTGCATTAGTCTGCCTGGCAGTTAAGTGAAGCTGTCTATCAGAACATTGTGATGATTTCAGGTTGTACCTTCCCCTGTCCCTCCTGCATTGTTATCTTCCTTCCCATCATGCCACAGGGTGGGATATAAAGAGACAGCCAGGCAAGAACTGTCCCACAGGGTATCAGCACCAGTGTCTTATCTGACGGAGTGGTAGCCTATACTTTGTGTGTGTAAACCCATGGGAGATGGCTTGGAACAATGGACTGCAGTGTCAATACAGGACATGTCATTGTCTGTTCATAGCTTCAGCCATACCGGATATTATAGACCTTTTCCCCGTTAATGGCTCTATTTTTGCATTTGTTCACTTTGTCCAAAGTTATTGGAATTCTAATGAACTTAATTTAACAATTCATTCAACATTGGCCAAATGTAATTAGACTGACGATAATATTGGATGATTGAATTTAGTTTGTAAATCAATATTTCCTCCAGGGACTATTTCCAGCTAGACTTTTCAAGTCATTCTCTAAATTAAATTACAATAAATGCAAAGATGACATGACGTTAAAATAGTTTAAAAAAACTTTATTTTTGTATTATGTGACCGTATGACCTTGTAAATGAATCTTTCCTTCTGGAAGTACATGCACAGTATATAGATGGGAATATGTGGGTGATTGATTCAAACTTCAACTCTATAATCAATTGCTCACAATATCTCACATTGGAACAGGCCTTTGTTTTACTGATGTGACAGACCACACAAGAGAGCCACTCTGTAACTTATTCCCTGGCCATTAAAATACCAAATAACACTAACAAATACTAGTGGCATTGTGTGGCATATAAGCACGAAGCTAACCTCATCATAATTCTCCTGAGTTTGCATATTAGCGCTTTTGTTATGACAGTGCAGTTCATCAGCTTGCTTGTGCTAGTCTTGTTGGACTCCATCCAAAAACAACATCTTCTCTATTAGGCCTTCACCTAAACAACAAGTGTACTGCCAATATATGTGTCCAAAGTGGAAGCAGGTATTTCAGGCTAAAGTTCTCCTCAGAATAGGGATATTATGGATTCAAGTTGGTTAATGTAAAAAAAAAACAACAATATCCTATCACATAGGATATTGCATGGCGGCCCCCCTGTAGTGACTCTGCGGACCCCCTGTTGAAGACACCTGTCATAGGCTGTTTACCTTGAGATAACTGTAGAATCTTGGACGTAACAGATGATGATATTGTTTTATGGAGGTGTTCACTGAGAAGATATACAAAACGAATCCCTTTGCTAATTGCTACACTACTTTTGTAGTATATCGTTTATGGTGGCTACCGGGATGTGGCTATGGAACTGTTCACATATTCATTATTACAATTTCACACCCTGCTACAGACCACAGTATCGCCCATGTAGAGAAATGGGCTATGCGCTCCAGATTTTTAGTATAACGGTGTGCAACAGTTCCCATAGAGGTGCTCTTACAGACAAGCTGAGGCACTTATATTTAGGAGCAGCACAAGGCCTGTGGAAGCAGATGTGTTTCAGGGCTTGGTGGTAATGATATGGAGATAATGTAGAATCTGTAAACCAGAGTGGCCAGAATGTCAGTAACGCAGAGAGAGAAAGCAGACTGGACTTTCTCTATACATATTGCCCAAAGATTTGGGCAAGAGTCGTGTCTCCTTTACCTGGGGAATGATCATGGACATACCATGTTCCACTTCATTGCTGGAGAACGCCTCAGTAACTTCAGCAGCACATTGTTTGGCACCTGTTTGGATATGAATTGCATTACCAAAGGCGTGCTCTATTCAAGGTAGCTTACTGCCTCCTGGCCAGGTAGACAGACCCCATGATGCAGCTCACCAGATGGCTGGGCCTGCGGCAGGTGTTGAGGTGGCCCTGTTTCTTCTTTTGTGACTTTTGAGACGTGAGTTGGATTCTGTCTCACAGAGAATTGGCTCACTTTAAGGTGTCTTCCAAAGGGGAGCCAGTATGCTTTGCTTATGTAATGTGAGAAGACAAATTTGCATATTAGCGCTTTTGTTATGACAGTGCAGTTCATCAGCTTGCTTGTGCTAGTCTTGTTGGACTCCATCCAAAAACAACATCTTCTCTATTAGGCCTTCACCTAAACAACAAGTGTACTGCCAATATATGTGTCCAAAGTGGAAGCAGGTATTTCAGGCTAAAGTTCTCCTCAGAATAGGGATATTATGGATTCAAGTTGGTTAATGTAAAAAAACAAACAATATCCTATCACATAGGATATTGCATGGCGGCCCCCCTGTAGTGACTCTGCGGACCCCCTGTTGAAGACACCTGTCATAGGCTGTTTACCTTGAGATAACTGTAGAATCTTGGACGTAACAGATGATGATATTGTTTTATGGAGGTGTTCACTGAGAAGATATACAAAACGAATCCCTTTGCTAATTGCAACACTACTTTTGTAGTATATCGTTTATGGTGGCTACCGGGATGTGGCTATGGAACTGTTCACATATTCATTATTACAATTTCACACCCTGCTACAGACCACAGTATCGCCCATGTAGAGAAATGGGCTATGCGCTCCAGATTTTTAGTATAACGGTGTGCAACAGTTCCCATAGAGGTGCTCTTACAGACAAGCTGAGGCACTTATATTTAGGACCAGCACAAGGCCTGTGGAAGCAGATGTGTTTCAGGGCTTGGTGGTAATGATATGGAGATAATGTAGAATCTGTAAACCAGAGTGGCCAGAATGTCAGTAACGCAGAGAGAGAAAGCAGACTGGACTTTCTCTATACATATTGCCCAAAGATTTGGGCAAGAGTCGTGTCTCCTTTACCTGGGGAATGATCATGGACATACCATGTTCCACTTCATTGCTGGAGAACGCCTCAGTAACGTCAGCAGCACATTGTTTGGCACCTGTTTGGATATGAATTGCATTACCAAAGGCGTGCTCTATTCAAGGTAGCTTACTGCCTCCTGGCCAGGTAGACAGACCCCATGATGCAGCTCACCAGATGGCTGGGCCTGCGGCAGGTGTTGAGGTGGCCCTGTTTCTTCTTTTGTGACTTTTGAGACGTGAGTTGGATTCTGTCTCACAGAGAATTGGCTCACTTTAAGGTGTCTTCCAAAGGGGAGCCAGTATGCTTTGCTTATGTAATGTGAGAAGACAAATTTGCCAAGCAGAAAACTTGCTGTCATCTTACTTTGGGAACATGTTTTGCCACAGTGACCAACTCGTATACAGTATTTCTTACTATAGTAATGCTTAAAAGGTTAGTAGGTAATACGTATAAAGGTTTTCCTTTTCTGTATCAAAGTTAAACTGCTATTATAGTAGCCTACATATACAGTTTACAACATCTGAAAGATATTAACGTGTCAAGAATGGAAATATATAATTCATTTTGGATTTACACTTGTGCTAGTGATTGCCCTTGTCATTTTGTAGATTCCAACATTTTATTCTTGATAGAATATATCCAATCAATCAATCAATCAATCAATAAATCAATCAATAAATCAGTCAGTCAGTCAGTCAGTCAGTCAGTCAGTCAGTCAGTCAGTCAGTCAGTCAGTCAGTCAGTCAGTCAAAACATTATTTATAGCACCTTTCATACAATGAAATGCTACAAAATATGCTTTGCATAATATATAAAATATGTCCAGAGACAGCAAAGAGACCAATGTTCAGCACAATGTACACAGCAAGAAACAACACAGACTTATATACAAAACAAATAATATTGTATTATGTTTGCTCCCTGAATCCCATAAATATATATTTAGACGCTGCAGCGACGCAGCGTGTAATTCACCTTTAGCTAAGCCCCGCCCACTCCCACTTAGACACTCCCACTTAGACACTTTTCAGCCAGGCTCATTCATTCCAATGTATAAATATCATGGACTTTGTCTTTACACTTTTTCATTTTTGGAACCAGACCTCTTCCAAATCCGTCAACAAGGCCTGCCATATGCACTGGAAAAATATGTGCGTGACATTTCTTTTTTGAAACAATGTTTTATCATATAGGAAAACTATTGGTGGAGAGGTTTGTCTAACCCACGTTATGCTTAGCTGTGATTGGACCATAGAAGTTTGGGGAGGGGCTTAGCTATAGGTCAATTAAGAATAGTCACACTTCCCCATATTTATATATGTATTATGTTTACATGTCATGTATAATGCACACTGTAATACATATGCCGATACAGCTGTTACCCTTTGTCAGATCTCACTGTTGACTGTATAGTGTCATTTGATAGATTCAACGTCTCACTTGATAAGCAACAAGGTGCTTCTCTTGATGTGCACATGTTTTACTGCACTGTATGTGCAAGCATTAAAGACCCTGAATGACAAGAGGGTTAGTGTTTGAATATCAAAAGCTCTTTTATATCTGTTTGACTCTCTGACTTTATTGTCCCTTTGATGTGATATGAAAGGCCACTTGACATTCTCCCATCTTCTACAAGGAACCCTGTCACAAACTCACCATGAAGAGCTTCCTCGTAACACTCCACTGCTCTCATTATTCTTGATTGATATCATACAAAGCACTCACTTCATCACACTGTCAACCAACACACTTTCCCTTAGAAATACATATATAATGGTTTTACCTGGTGCCTTTATCCTGCCTTTAATGTTAACCATGTTATCGAACATTCCTAATTCCTAGAAGCAATGTGACTATTAAAATTGTAAGAAGCATATAGATCAGTTATTTTAATCAAATGGATCTTTGCGTTTGAAATGTATATTTATTCAGAGGCAAAGTCAGCTATAGTATTCAGGCTTAAGAGGAAAAATAAATCTCAAGCTCTCAAAACCAGGCACTCTACATCCCCTATCTGTGTTGTGTTCTAATTGTGAATACATCAGCATAATCAAACTGTAACATGGTTTAAAGTGATAAACTGTGACATGGTTTCATACTTCACCATTGTCAGCCAAGGGCAACAGCTGTAAGTGACTTTATCCATTTCTCCTTTTGTGACGGTCACATTTAAGCCCATTGAATATCCTTTCATTAGCTGTCTGCTTTTGTTATTGTACAGTAACATTGGTGTCACTTAAATATCTCCTCTTTGACACAAGGTTAATGTAATTTATCTGCTTTCTCTTTGTCCTCTTCTCCTCGTTTATTGTTCTACTTTATCTTGTCTGAACAGCAAATCAACTTTATTGGAATTAATAATAATAATAATAATAATAATAATAATAATAATAATAATAATAATAATAATAATAATAATTATTATTATAATAATAATAATAATTATAATAATAAAATAAATAAAAACAAATATATGGCAAGTAATGCTCGAAAGAGAGCCAACAAATTAAAATAAATAATCTGCCTGAATATTATTTGTTATTGTTTATTATTATGCCCAGGGAGCCTTGGATCCTCATGCACAGTGTTCCAAAACTTTACTCCCCAGGCCGCAAAAGTCTGACCATAATACCAGATAATGAGGCAAGTTTAGAAACAACCCTGGCTATCTCCCAGAACTCAGACTAGTACGGGACCAGCATATCTAAAATGTGACTAGGAATATTACAAATCAATTCTGAAACTCACAGGCAACCAGTAACCAGTTAACCTCTTCACCAGACCTTCCCCTCAGTAACCAGTAAAGAGAAGCCAGGATCGGTGTAATACAGTATACACTGTACTGTATGATTCTTAAACTTGTTAGATTTGATATCAAGGACTATCCTACTTCATTCTAGTTTGTGATCTATCTATTATTTTATTTTTACATTGTTGTGGGGTTAGTTAATAGTTAATATTTCTATACACTTAGCATAGCATAAGGTGCGAAAGTGCAGTAGATCCACATAGCAGTAAGTACTGTATGTGCATGATGTAGACATGGGGTGCAAAAAGCCTGGTGATATAGGCGGTGATCAAGCTTTGTTCAGCAGTCAGATGGTAGACGGGTGGAAGCTGTTCAGAAATCTGATGATCTTGTCCTTGATACTACGGTATAGGCCCCCTTGCCTTAGCCTGGCTAATAAGCCAGACTCAAATCACACTGTCGTGTGCATGGTATTTGAGTCTGGAGATGCTGTGTATGGATCTTGTTTCCCGGGGTGCGGGTTCAAACATTTTCTCTTTGACGCAATTGGTCAGAGCTACTGTCAGTCAAAGGTCTCAAGCATTGAACGTCACTGTACCAAAGCCCACCCATATTGCATACCGTGTGCCGATTGGCCACACCAGTTCTCTGGTGTAGGAAATGGGCGTACAATTGAGCCTCTCCAGACCGTAATCCACCGGCAGGCAATTGTTTTTTGCCAACGGCTGATTCGGTCTGGCTTATTAGCCAGGCTACCCTTGCCTGCCCGTGGTCATAGGGTGTGAACAGTTTGTGTCTGGGGAGGTACATAGGCTATCCTTGATGATATGGTGGGCTTTACACACCACTTCTCGTACAGCTCCTGGAGGAAGTGTTGATCAAGTGTAAATGGATACATGGACATGTGACCCATGATGCCTGTAGCCTACCTTATGGCCCTGAAAGACATGTCTAAATGGCTATTGATTATCTTGTCTGTTGAGGCCACTAGTGATTATAGAGAAATTATACAAACACAAGGGCTATCTACGTGTATCTCTCAAAGCTAATTAGTGGAAGGGCTATTTGTTTTAATAGATGCAAAATGCATTTATGTTTAGAACCTGCTTACAAGGCATGTTAGAGTTTTGTACAAAATCATGATTAGCCATGACTTCAAATGACAACAACTGAATGTTTATTATACATACATGACACATTGTAATTTTATGTGTATTTTTTAGAGATGTCCCGATACTATCGGTATCGGAAAAGTATCGGATCGGCTCTTATTTGGTCATATCGGGTTATATCGGTATCTGCAAATGTGCCAGTCTAACCACCGATCCGACACAGCTAGGGGTAAGGGGTTGACACTATGGCAGGTAAATAAAATGTTAGGGCATGTGGAGTTTGCCCAAACTGCAAGTGCGTGAGGAGTCTGCTATAAACACAACACAAGATATTTAGCTAGATAGCTATAAACACTATTCCCGGTCGGTGGACTTCAAAATAAGATTTTTTTTATTTTTTTATTATTAAAAAAGTATTCTCTGGTATCGGTATTCGGTATCGGTATCGGTTAACACAGAAATTGTGGTATCGGGATCGGAAACGAAAAAAGTGTATCGGGACATCCCTAGTATTTTTATATGTGAAAATACTCTGATGTGTAAATGATGCTGCAATCACCTATTCAAACATTTCGAGGCGCAGACATAATTTATGACCAAATCAACCTCGGATGAGAGTTATGAGGACAGAAGCATTCACTGAAGATATCTGGGAAAGTAGCTGTACGTTGGGAAAATACTGATCATATACTGCGGAAGAATCCCAACCATTAATCACTGCACCAATGTTTTTATTGATAGACCGTAAACTTGGCTTGAAAACAGCAATGACTTGCATAATTAAAACAGGACAACGGGGAGCCTGGCCTTTCATCCTTATGAAGAAGACAGGAGAAAATGTAACATTTTATCCTTCTCCAGACTTCCTCAAAGCAGTTTGAAATGCTCAGAGCTAAACATTCTAAATCATGTAATGCATAAGTAATGCTTAGCCAGAAAGCTACTGTATGTCTGATCTGTGTATGTATATCTATATGTGACTGGCCTAGAGCAGAGAAGAGGCTTAATGCTCCATTACAATTCATGTGTCTCCAGTTTCCTTCTCGAGAGGAGTCACTGTTCTGTTGGCATCCAATCAGACTCTGATTAGAGGATCACATGATAGCATAACTTCCTATACAGTATAGTGAAATAAACCCTCCTCCACAACCATGTCATTCTCTCTCTCTTCCATCTTGGCGCCCTTGTTGTAAATAATTAGTCTTCTGAGAGTTTCTTGCTCTCTCTTGCTCTTGTTTGATTTGGCTTTGGGAACGGGTCCAACTTCCGGGGTCCAGCCCAGTTGATCATGTCACCCTGCTCCCAATCTGAAGGAGGGGGAGATGGGAAAAAAGTAGACTAATCTCCTTTTCCACCTCCCCCTGCCAGATATCCCAGGGTCCCAACCTCTATCACACTATGAGATTAGATTGTTTTCCCCACTGCAGCGGAAACTGGGGGACTGGGGTGGGGGCGGCAGATCTGACACCACATATCTATGGGTTTCTGTGCTGTTACTAGCACGGCAAACCAAAAGGCCACAGCAATGAATACTGTGCTGGTGAATGCAATGAGGGACATCCGTTTGGTGTAGCATTTTCATGTTTTCTGATGAGATGACTGCAGGGAGAAAAAACATATTTGAGATTTCAGTGCTGCTTTGTTCTAACCAAGACAGACTGTTGAGGGCTGATTGAAGCCACAACACTGTAGAAGACGTTTTGTGAACAAACTTGTGTTCTATTTTATTTACATCCTCAATTAAATGGCTTACGGTAATATAGCAACTTTTTAATTTGTACTGTAGTGTATGTTTTCTTTCCCCCTGGATCAGCGCAAACTGAGCTTTTGCTGTATTTCTCTCAGTGTACACCAGGCCTGGAATTTCATCCTTTTAGGGGCAAGGCCACTTGGCCTTTAGTATGGTCAACTTTTTGAGGGCACAAGGCCAAGTGCCAGGGCATGAAGGCCATCAATTAAAAAGTGATTTTAAGTCCCCGGTCATAATTATTTTAGCTTAAAGGTTAAGGATGATTACATATTTTTATTTTTATTTCAAGGCGAACATTGGTTCAGAACAGTGCTTCTTAAATAAATAATCACAGCTTTAAATAACAAAATATAAGTAGCTACTGTTATATTGTATTGTAATATTGTAAACATGTTTTGGGGTCCCAGGCCAGAGATGAAAATCATAATGAAATGGCCTAGGACCCTGTCAGGCTGTCACCCGTACACATAGTTATGCTCTCACTGTTTGAGAAATGAGGGTGAAGTGTGACAAAGGATTCAAGGGGAAAGGTGTAGTGGAGGAGCATAAAGATATTTCGCGCTAATGCGTCTAAAAGCGCCACATTTTGCACATGCAGATAGCCCAGGGCATGCACTAATGATTTAGCTAGGACGCCCGAGCCGGCGACCTTCGGGGTCACCACAGCGGCGAAATACATATGGCCACCATTAACATCCTATATAAGAAAATGTATAAAAATGTAGCATGTGACGTGTCAAACTCAAACTAGGAGTTTTCATGTTTCTGAATCCATTGCAAGCATTATTTGCACGAAAAACCCTCCTTGGGCTAAAAACGGCCATAGTCATCACAAATGTGATGACTATGTTTTTTGTGCACAATTGGAATGGATTCAGAATCATGAAAACCCCCTAGTTTGACACGTCACATGCTACTTAAAGCATAATGAAATGTAGACATTTTTGCCTATAGGATGTTAATGGTGGCCATATGGATTTGGCCACTGTGGCGAGTGGCGACCCCGAAGGTTGCCGGCTCGGGCAGTCTAGCTAAATCATTAGAGCATGCCCTGCTATATCTGTGCAATATTTGGTGCTTTTAGACAAATTAGCGCAAAATTACCCTTATCTCTCCCTAAGCTGCTCCACTATCTGTTCATTAAAAACATGGTAAAAACATCATATTCTTAAACAACAAAAGGCAAAGATGTCATGAATATCACATTGTCTCTAACCTCATAGTGAAACTGTTATCCACCACCATGTGTATTTTCTAATGCTTTTTATTTTTTATTTTAGTATCCTTAGTTTTATTAAAATGAACAAGTATGACAACATAATTATGAATTATTTAATTATTTATTCCCATTTTGGTATTCATGAAGTCCAAAATGGCATGGCAACTTTGTCATAGATGTTACAATACAGTTCAGCATAAAATTAAAGACAAAGTAACAAAGTACCAGTAAGACACCTGAGGGCGAGAACACTGGCCATGTGGAGCGTGTCTTGAGTGTACAGGGTTTGATGAGGTCAGATCAACATATGGAATGTCAGAACAGGTCAGCTTCATATATGGAGATCTAAGGGTGGCAGCGGGGGCAGTGTCTTGAGTGTACAGGGTTTGATGAGAGCCCAGGTAGGGCCAGGCCTTAATTTTCGGGCCTGTTGAGAACTCTAGTTTTCGCCGGCTGCCAGTGCGGCTGCACAAATAACTTTGGGGCAGGCCCGTCTAGAGTTTAAATGGACAGGTATCAGTAAAAGGAGAAATCGTAAAGGAAGGATGGATAGGGAATGATCAACATATGGAATGTCAGAACAGGTTTTGACATATAACCATATACTAATATTGATGACATCAGTGATCTCCATATATGGGCTTAATTGCGACAGCAGGTCGCATTTAATATGACATCAGGGATCTCCATCCCTAATGAGACCTGGGCACCATACTGTATATGGGGGCTTTCCCCATGTATGGGGATTTTGAGTTATACACTGACTGACTGACGGGAAATGCACGATTCCATAGTTAACTGCGACCTCCGGTCACAAACAATAAGCCATTGAGCAGTGTTTTGCAATGTGTTTAACGGCACATTTTCGAGTTAAAGGTATATTCAGTGATTTCACTTAATTCAAATACCGGCATCACTTCTTTTTTTGTTTTGTTGTGGATAATCTTCCCTACTATAGAGTGTGCTGACCATATAAGGAGTTCATCCCTGTCCCCAGTTAACCCCTGGGGGTCAAACAACCTTAGGTTTCATTTTGGCTAGGTGGCCAAGCCTTCATCCAATCAGGATAGAGAGGGGACTTCCGCCAATCATGATCGAGCGGGGACGGGCCTTGGTGTGCGTGCTGTTGGCCTGTTCCGTGTCCCCCCCACTGTAGAGCGTGCATGTGCACATCTTGTTACCGGGGCGGACCGGGGGGTTTTCCAAATCACCCAAATCACTGAATGCTCCTTTAAATTGTCATTTATTTTCAAGTTGATTCATTGCTCTATATGGTTTCATTCTACCAATGAAAAAAAAGATCCCCTGAATTTTGTGCAATTGCAAAATATGACAACTGCTTGTCATTCATGAGTTATAAATATCAGAGTGTGTAGCCTTTAGGTTACCTTTAAATTGCAAGCAATCTATTGTCCCAGGGTGTGCCATTGGGCAAGGAAGGACTCCCCAGTATGCCTTGCGGGATGCACTCCCTTATTGTTTATTGTTGTTATTGCATGTTATTGAGTTGGGAAATGAGTTATGGGTTTGTTGTCATTAATGTTGTGTTTCATTTTGTCTAAAACTCACAGCAACTCGTGGGCGAGTTGCTGTGAGAAGAGAACCCCTGGCTTCTGTTACTCAATCTTTTGTTAGAGCCTTTTGTTTTTATATGCAAACACGGCATTCAAAAGGTTTCCTGCATCAAGATATTGTCATTTTCCTAAGAATCTTCAAACCACTGTTAATTACAGTGAAGTGAAGACAGAGTCAGAAAACCCCCCTCACTGATACATGCCTATTATATTTGAACGACTACATCAAACGTGAGGTAGACTAGGGCGAATTCTGTGGCCACCCAGGCGTGGAATGCCCTGACCCCCTCCTCCTTCAAAAATTGCAGATCGCTTGCATCTTTTAAAAATCACCCCCCCCCCCCCCCTTTGATTTTTTTGCCCCCATACAGTTTTAATTCTTTCCTGAAATGATTTAGATATTTTGTTGTGTGAGACGCTGGTCAAGGCAAAAAAAGTGAAAGGTAAGATTTTTTTTCTGTATGGCTCACACAGTAGGCCTAGAGGAGACCATTATGTGGGCCACTTCATATAGCCTAAGACAAATCTGGGCCACTCAAACTTAACCACAAGGGTCCCATGTGGTGTGTGGTCCCATAAACAGCAGTGCCATCATTGCTAGACCACCTGGCCCACATAGTGCACTTGCTGATGCCATAATAGTGCCAGACCAGCCGGCATGAGGCCAGATCTGGGCCACACAGGTCTGCTATGTGGGGGAGTAGTGTCTACAAGCTGACAGGTGAAAGCATGGCAACAAAGGTTGCCATGCTTTCAAAGAAAAAGATTCCTGGCATAATTTCCTCTTTTGTCAACAAAAGTGCTCTCAAGACTCTTGTGGGTGCTCTAATTCAGCCCTCCTTTGACTATGCTTCTACCTCTTGGTTCTCCAGCATCCCAATGTCACTTAAGACTAAGCTTCAGACCTCCCAAAACAAACTAATTCGACTACTTCTCGCCGGCCTTGGGCCCATGACCCACCTCTGTCCAACCCATTTTGCTAGTCTAAACTGGCTCCGGGTAGAAGACAGAGTTAAAGCAATTGAAAATGGGATTGACATTCAAAATTGTAAATGCAGCCTTGCCCTCAATGACGTCAGTGCCCACATACCTGACTAACTACCTAAAAAAAGTGAGCGACACCCACAGCCACAATACTAGAGGGAGCGAGAACAACGATCTGGTACCACCCACTTTCAAAACAAATATGGGCAAATTCTCCTTCTACAGCACTGCCACCCAAGCGTGGAATGCCCTGACCCTGTGGAATGCCCTGACCCCAAGCGTGGATGCATTCCACCCAATCGTGGAATGCATCTTTTAAAACAGGCCTGAAACAAGACCGCAAGGACTTTTTTTTGCTATCCCTTTTGGACTAAGTTTGACTGTACTCTGTTGCTGTTTTTACATTTCGGTCAAATAAACTATTCACTCAATCAATCAATACTTTGACTTAAGTACTGGGATTGAGTACTTTGTCCACGACTGGTTATAATATCAAAATACAAAAGTAACGACATTTACCCTTCCAGTGATGTAAATAGGTTTTCAATGTAATGGGTCTGGGGACCCAGGGGTGGTCTTTTAGAATTTAGATGGATCACAGGACCATTTTATTAGTAGTACTCAGTACAGTACTGAGTACAGTATTGCATCACATGAGTCAAGTCATCCTTTCTCAATTTAGTGAGTCCAAGGATGCAGGATGCAGGATCTCGAGTTCTCGATTATATGGGCAAATGTACATGAAGGGCTAGCTCCTTTCGGAACCCTACGTTAAAGTTTCTGACATTTTGATGACTTTACGTAGGGTTCCTTCTCGTCGACTTCAAGCGACGTGGGACGCAATCTGATTTACCCTGACTTACCCCTGCGCTGCGCTGTGGGTGTGACGCTGACATATTCCAAAAGAAGCATATGATAGCTATAGGAGACAACGAACCCTCTGACCCCCCCCGCGAACGGCTCAGAAGCCGTTAAGTATTTTTAATCTTTGTCAGACCGTTTTGGCAGCTCTGAAATTCTCTCTTGTTGACATCCCATTGTACCGCCTCCAGCATCTCGGTTGGCTAGCTGCGCCTCCCTACGCGCCTCGTAGGCGCAGCTAGCCAACCGAGATGTCAACAAGGAGGGACCGAAGAGAGAATTTCAGAGCTGCCAAAATGGTCAAGCACAGTTTAAAAATACTTAACGGCTTCTGCGACAAAGGAAAGTTTCATTTATGTTTCCGTTGGCTCCTATAGCAGATATATGCTTCTTTTGGAATATGTCAGCGTCACACCCACAGCGCAGCACAGGGGTAAATCAGGGTAAATCAGATTGCATCCCATGTCGCTTGAAGTCGATGATACCGGACCCTACGGGGTTAGGGGTCCAAAGGAGCTCAACCCGGGGGGTCCGGAGACGGGCTAATGAAGGGCCTTCATGTACATTTGCCCATATAATCGAGAACTCAAGATATGAAAATATATTTAATTTACAAGTCTCTCTCACTTTAAGGACCACTTCACCACTTTTCAACCTTTATATAATTGGTCCTCAGTCCTCACTATAGTAATGTTCATGATAAAATACAATATTTTGTTTCTACTCCGTTTGCAGGCAGTTCAGAAACCCGTCTTCCAGTGACTCATTGATTATGGGAAATCCAAGCTAATAGAAACTGCAAGCTTTTCTATTCATGAAAAGTTGCAAACTTCTCATGATGACAATACAAATCTAAATATATTTATATCTGCCTAACAATGTCACTGGAAGACGGGTTTCTGAATTGCCCACAGTCGTCAACATTAGTGAGGACCAAATTAAGATAGGTTGAAAAGTGGTGAAGAAATGGTCCTTTAGATGTCTTAATTATAAATCAAGTCTGATGTAGATCTATGTCAAGTCAAGTGAGCTTCAGTAAATTCACAACATCTTCATAAACGTCTATTTAAACTTTCACTAAAACGAATGTTGACATTTTGTGTATTGCTTGCTCAGCTACATGTGTTTGTATTTTGATCAGTCAGGAGGAGTCAGGACAACCCATGGCTGTATGACGTTCATGACACATTCTCCACCCACAGAGGTACGGTGGTGCATTCTGGGTCTATCCCAAGATGGCTGCGCCCTTGCCGAAGTGCTGAAGAAGTGCCTCTCCTCAGAAATTGTTGGAATTTTCAGTGATTCGGACTTTAAAACACAAAGCACGGAATCCGCTGCAACGACGCACCGCTGTGCACGAGGATCCCGCTGTGAACGGAGTAAAGGACGGCTCGAGTCGGTGGTGTGTTTTGAGTGGCTGTTGTGGCAGAGTGTCCGTGTGAAGATGGGCCTCGTCTCCAGCCCCTTCCCATAGCGAAGAGCCGTGGGGAGAGAAGCCGCAAATTCCCCTGCAAGCACATACCCGTGGAACTTGGACTTGACGGGTTTGACATTCTAAGCAGGTTGTGGGCGCTACCGTACAATTTCCTCACTCGAATTGTCTGCGCGACCGTGTCTGTCATAGTCCGGAGACGGCGAGGAACCCAAGCCCGGATTGAGGAAAACCATACAGCGCCAACCAGGTCTGCAGCCTTCCCTCTGCACGCTTCACTTCCACGAGCAGCGCCATTTCTGCACATCTAATCTTATCTCTGTCTGTGTGTGTGTACTGTGTGTGTGTGTGCGCGCGCCTATAACTACCGGTATATCTACTATATTGGAGTGTTTTCACAAGCTGCAGTGCTAACTGGAAATGTTTTCATTAGTAAAAGACAGTCGACAGGAAACTGAATAGGCAGCTTCCAGGCTGCAGACAGAACTGTAAAATTAGCCACCGGCCGGCAGCATCTCGCCACCGGCAGGACTGCTAGCTTAGCTAACAGGTTAGCTAATGTCAACGTTGGCTTATTTATCTGCTACCTGTACTGTACCTGTCATGTCTGGCCAGCTGTTCATGTAGTGCCCATAGCTCACAAAGGAGGCTGTCGCGGGCACGTAGACTGGTAGACCTAACGACACACATGGCCCAACACAACACATCAGTACCAGTAGTAGCAGTAGGTATACTCTTTTAGTGTCTACTCTGGAGCTGTGTTCACGTGGCCAGCCAGCTAGTACAGTAGGAGCATTGAACTCTGCTCTGCTGATTCTGCTCAGTGGAACATGATCAGTATGCTGGATGGCGTTTAGATGTGTGTAAAATAAAATAGCGGAAAAAACGAATACAGTGTGTAGTCAGACAGGTGAGTCTAGTTGGTTTGCAAAAAAAAGACTGCACTGCAAGTTTTCTGATTCACATTTTTGTCATTCATACTTGCTTGATGTCCTAGACAGAGTGTAACTGGCTGTGGCTGGCAATATACCCAGCTAATATGTCCAGCTCTTAACACCAGACCAGAGCAACATGGATAAATATCTACACACAATTAGATCATTACTTTAGTCTAAACTCTAAAAGATCAATCAAGCCAGGAAAAGTTAAATAAGCTCAGGAAATGCTAATAACACCGTCCTTACTGCCAGTCTGAGGCAGCATGTGGGTTAAAAAGTATACTGTCACATACTTAATGTTTATAACTGGGAGGAATAAGAACTCAAAATGTTTTGAAACTGCAGCTATTAATTGTTTATTAATTGTTTATATTGTTTATTGTTAATAGGGCAATGCCCATTGGGAATGCATGCCCCCCGGTTATGCAATACCCATGCACCATTGGCAAACAAAAGTAAGTTTTTGTCTGACAAATTCAGTGAACTAGCTCGACACGCCTGTGGCGGGTCTGTGTCGCAGTGTGATCCAAGTGCACACACACACACACACACACACACACACACACACACACACACAGAGAGAGAACATATGCAGAAGTACAGAGAGCTGAGTGATTTGTTTCTGCCTGATGCCATCATAATAAGACATTGAGGTTAACACACTCCATAGGCTGAGTCATGTGACCTGACTCATTCCAGTATGTTCTGCCCAAAAGAGAGAAATATTGCTGACTTGACTTTTTTTTCGGCTTTTTGCCTTTATTGATAGAATTTTACAGTATTACGGCAGGAAAGGGAGAGCGAGATGGGAGGAAGACATGCGGCAAAGGTCCTCGGGATCGGGACTCGAACACGCGACACGCTGTCAGGCTAGATGCCTGGACCATAGATATTTAAAAAGTGTGGGGGTGCCTGGAACATCCAGACATCCAACATCCAGAGATTATGGTGAAATATGTGACCATCTTGTGGACTTCACACAACTTGCATGGAAGTCTTTAAATATGTGGCCTAAATACCACTAGGTTGAACTCTGCTAATGAACAAACTGCAATGATTTATGTTCGGACACTGACATTATGTGATGTGAACACGATTGTGACATATTTCAGCAGGTCACCAATTTCACCATAACACCACCATGCTGGAGTGACCGAGTGTGAGTGAGCGAGTGGCAGAGATTTTGGGTATTGGAATTTGGCTCTAGTGACGTCAGTCATGCGACTCCTCCATGTCTCTGGCTGCCACTCAAGTGACTATTGGCCAATTACATTGTGTCTTTTCCGGGACTTCTGTTACGCACGTGGAAGCTTGGCAAGCTTCCGCGCATTCTTCCACTATGCTTTGCAAGAAATCTCAGGAGAATTTTGCCCCCTCTAGAGAACACACGCCACAGAGCCGGCAGACTACCTCCTATGTTTGTCTATGGGGGGGACTATGGGGGATTTTGCTGGAAAAAACAAATGGCAATTCAACCTTTAAGACATGTATGCCTGATTTAAGGATGTTATGCTTATGATTACACAAATAGTTCCTATGTAGTTAGGGAGAATGTATTGGGGAAATTTGAGCTTCTGCTAGGAGTAGAGAGCACAACGCAGGTAGGCTAATCATTATGCTAATTTATTAATCTGCATGCATGCTATGCCTAGTGAAAATGTCAGATGAGGTAAGAAATGGGCAACTACAACTTTTTTTTTTACACTACCCAGCAGTTTCTGGGTAGTGTAATGTTGCAGATGGCTGCATCCCAGAGAGTGTGTGTGTGTGTGTGTCTGTGCTTGCGCGACTGCACGTGCACAGTGCACGCTATGCCTCGTGAAAAGGTTGGGATTATATTAGCTGAAATGGACCCGAGGATAGCCTGTCGCTGTCGAGTAAACAAATTAATGAGCGCCAAAGGAAATACGGCGACGTTAAATAAAATGTAATGTGCTGTAATTCACAAATGACTGACTTTGCACACAAATGCACGGACACAGGCGCACACGCAAGTTGTGTGTGCGTGACGCAACACATCAAGGTAAAGGTGAGGAAATAAAGCGCAGAACAGCAACAAAAATAGTTGCTGGTGCCGCAGCAGTGGCTTGAGCGTGACGAATGTTGTTTTTTGTTTTTGTGTGGTCCCATCGCTGCTGTGTGACCACGGTGAGGCCTGAAGTATGTCCGTGATGTTATACAGCATACACTGCGTTTGATTTGAATAAAGAAGTCTGTTTGGTCACTGTGTTGCTGTGATCTGTCTCCACGCATGCGCTGGACGGACCGGGAATCTTGTAGATGTGAATGATGACGTAAATGACGTCTCATCACTTGCGAAAGTAACTAGCGAAAGTATTGAGTAACTGTACATGTGAACTGTACATGGTGGAAATACAGTAAGGGTGCAGAAAGCACCTATTATAATAGCCATAAACACAATTATACTGAGGAATATTTGTGGAATTATTTGGAGCATGCGTGCTCAAAGAGCTCCTCCGAACTCCATAGTGGCTTCTGTCAATTAGTAGGGATTTTGGATGGTGTTTATTTTCAAATCCTGCATGGATGGATGGACTACTGTACTGTATAACCAGTAACAACTCATCAGACTTAACTCATGATCTGTGTTGTGGCTTTCGCTTTGTAGGGCCCAAATGAAAATGGACTCGGACATGCTGCATTCACCGGCTGTAGGCCTTGCTGAGGAAGAGGAACCGGACATGAGTGACTGGAAGCTTCCACTGGCCTTCATGAAGAAACGTCACTCGGAGAAGATTGAGGGCTCCAAAGCCCTGGCACAGAGCTGGAGAATGAAAGACAGAGTAAGTGTTGTTAAAAATGTTCAACAGGTTAATCCATCAATGTTGCTCTGCTTTTCCTCATACATTATGATTCAGTTTTATTTTGATCTGTTAATGGCGCATTGTCTCCTTTGCTGTATTGTTGTTCTATACTGGTGTTGATCCAGGAAGATGTTTTTAATGCAAATGGGTAAAAAATAGATTGTCAGCTAAAATAAATCAGGGGTTGACACTAAGGTGACGTCTCAGGGGCACTTCTCATTGGGCAAGAACTTTCCCAAAGGTCATCCCCCACTTGCCCGAAAAGTGAATCGTCCATTGTAAAAGTTGAATTACTGTTCAATTTAACACATTTTGTTTTTTTACTTTCTTGGGCTGTGCAATAGAAAATGTCATACCTAAATTTTTATGCCAAATACCTATGAGTAGCTATGGGTATTATATATTTTCAAGTGTAGCAACAGTGAAAGCCGCACATTATAGGTAAACTGCTCTTATTTTACAGTCCGCAGTCGTGTTCTGTTGTTTATAGATGGTTGTGTCCCCTCTCACACTCCACCTGCCTGAAAGTTTTATTTACCAGCCAGGGGCAGGTGGGCAACCTTTAGTGTGTCAAGGCCTAAAATGCAAATCATATCCTGATTCTGAGGTGGCAGTTTGGGGCTAGAGGAATGTCTTGTCAAAGACAGAGACGTGGTTGCTGCAGATTATATGTTAATGTGGCTGTGTTTGCTACATTTGTTTATTTAGACAGCATTGCATTGCATATTAATGGACATTATATATGAATGCAGCATAAATACAATACATCGGATTTAGCAAAGATGCTAGTTTACATCCGCAGTACACACTCCCCACACACAACCTAAAAACAAAAGCAGACAGACAGTGGAATACGTTATATTAGGAAACAAAGCATAACAACATACAAAAACAATGTACAAAGGTATAATGTGCAATTGTGCATCTATATGGTTTAGCAGCTTTTTTATAGGGCACATGGTTGTCTCAGCATGCATCATTTGTGGAATAATAGTGTCTGTCTAGTAAAATATGGCTGTCCTTAATTTGGCATGTGTAAGACCCTGTTTTGAGTGTTTAATTATGTACTGTCCATGAAAACACATTTCCTGATCAGTGCGTAATGAGATGATGTTAGGCCCCCACGCAGGCTGGTCACCGCAGGACCACGACTGCACCCCCACCCCCCCGTGCACGTAGCTGTCGGTGAAATCAGCCCAAATTTGTGTTTTGGTTTATAAACAGCAGGGCACTGTACAGTAGTTGTGAACGTACCTGCTGCGCAGCTGCGATTGTGAACAGCCGCAGCTCAGTGCAGTCGGGGGAGCCCACGGGAGGGCCTCTTCTAACTTCCTTCACGTTATTAGCCTACACTCCACCAGAGCTGTGTGTTAGCAGCAGCCACCGGGGTATCTGTCAAACTTTGGTCAATCAACTGTCATTGCATTTTTTTTATTTTTTTTTATTAGATGCAATTGTGAACAATAGCCAAGTAAAATACATATCCATTGGCCAATCCAATGGTTCACTGCAGCTCAACAGTCAGTGTGAGGGGTGGTCAGGAGATATCTGTGAGCTCTGCGTTTAAAGGCTTGAAGGCCATTGTCTGTGATGGAGTCCACCACATGCTCTGGCAGGCTGTTCCACACCTGGACAGCAGTGTGGAGAAAAGTTCTGTCCAATGTCCGTGTTTTGGAGCCTGGGGGGTCGAGAGCATGTACTGGTGTGGCTGTGCATCGGCGGCTGTTTCGCCGTCTGGTGTAAGGTGGAGGGAGCATGTCCTGGAGGTCCTTAGGGCAGTGGGTGGTGTGCATTTTGTACAGGACTGTAGCGGCGGCAACGTGCCTTCTGTGGCTAAGGCTGTCGATGGAAAGTGTTGTACTGGCAGTGTCCTGGTCAACTCCAATTATTCTGAGGGCCTTCCTCTGAATATTGTCCAGCAGACCAAGATGTGTTGGTGGGGCACTCATCCACGTGAGTGAGGCGTACTCCATAACACTGCGGACCTGTAGCTTGTAGACCGTTGCTCGGCTCTCGGTGGTGAGTTTACTGGCCACTCTCCTCAGTGCTGCCAACTTCTGACCGGCCCGGATGGAGATTTTGGTCAGGTGTTCGTATGTATTTATAATTTCATTTTACTGACAGCACTGGTGGGCGGCCGGCCGTGGGCCCCAGATGCCTCGGGCCCCTACACAATTGCGTTGTCTGCATCACTGTAGTTACGTGCCTGTTCCTGTCTATAATGTATTTATGAATATCATATGCATAATGCGTGTATAAGTCATTATTACACTTGTTATAAATGCCCTCACCTTCTTCAATGTTTGTGTTAGGAAAATGTTTGTGTAAACCCTCAAAGCTGGACATAGGAGGGGCTAGCGCCCCTCAATAAAATTATAACTTGGGGTCCCAGAGATAGAAATGGCTTAAAATGGGGTTGAAACTTGAAATTAAAATGATGAGAATCACTCCTAGAGAGCTATTGGGGCAAATGAGTTCAAAACTAAATATTCAGAATCAATGTGTATAGCCTACCTATGCTATTGAGAAATGTATAACAAAAAACCTGATCCATGTGCATTATCCACATTTGAAATGAGTATAGGCTCAGTTATTCTCAATTATTTAGTTATTAGTTATTATTCTGGGGAGGTTATGTTCTCTGTTTTCAGTAATATCACTTATCACAGATTTTAACATTCCACACTAGAAAATCAGTAATAAAAAGTAAAGATAGAAAGTCCTTTACTCTGAATGTTCTGTCCTATTTTCTGACTTCCATCCATCCATTCCATCCATCTCGTTTAGAATATTAACTCCTCTAAAGAGAGATCAGACGTATTAGTGTGAGGTAGTAATGGAAGATTTCACCTCCCGGGAAATGGAAAGCGGGGGCTTTTCTTTTATTTCTTTTTATGTTTTTTTTGTGTGGCTTTCGCCTTTATTTTATATATTTTATGGAGGGACAGACAGTAGGCTGACAGGAAATGGGGAGAGAGATGGGGGAAGACATGCAGTAAATGCCGTCGGGATCGGGAGTCGAACCCGCGGCACACTGCCAGACTGGATTACCAGCCAAGGTGCCTGGACCACTGAGCCATGGCCCAGGCCAGCGGGGGCTTTCTGAGTAAAATCTGCCTCATGTGCTTGACACTAGTCTAGCGCCTTTATTCTGGAAAAAAAAGTGTTTAAAACATTTTCCAGTGCAATATATGTCAAGCATGCTTTGTAAAGGGAAAGGGTAGCCTACAATGGATAATAGTTGGCTATACGTCTTTTGCCCATGCCAACAAAAAAGAGGATTTTTAGATTGAAAGTGTATAATTTTTTCCAATATTGATTTTTGATCTGACTGCCCTGTCCTGCACAAAGCAGCTTGAAGTCAAATATATTTTGTCTCAAGAGAAGCGTTGAACACATCTCATCCTCACACAGAGGACATCACTCCTCACAGAGCCATGTTCTAGCAGTAAACTAATGGTTTCGCCTTGCCTGTATTATTATTATTACTCTCCATTTTGTGCCAATTAATCTAATTCTGCTTTAAGCTATATACGCTTGGCTGTGACAGGGGAATCTCAAAGCTTTACTGTTGGTACCGGGGTTCTTGGGTGTTCGCCTCCCATAAAGCCAGAGTTTGATCCACTGCAGTCCTGCCGACCTGATTATTTCCATGTCTCCCGGCCATGGAGAGCTATAGTTTCAATAACGCCAAATGCCACATAGTCATACATAACCTAGGCAGGCTCCGCACACCCTTTATAGATGTTCCATCAAATGAAAATTTAACACCCCTCTGCTGTTAAGAAATCTGCTAGAATTACACTGAGGTGCTTGGCGAACCATGATACTTCAGGGGAAAGTTGAACAAGAATGTGTCAAGTACAGAAAAGTACAAGTCTATTGATTTAGAGGTGATAGGGGCTGCCTGAAATCTTCCAATTCGTCATCACACACTCCTAATAGACACTTCTTACACAATTGACTGTGTTAAATGTATGATCTTCACACATGGCTGTGCTGAGAGTTTTCAGACATTGGTGCCCTTATGCACTTGAAAAAACACTTTATGTCTTCAAAGAGGAACAGAACCATAGAGAGATACCTCTTGACTGTAAATGGGTAGAATCTGACTTGAAAGGTTACCCTGGCTATGGTTGAGATTTAGCTGTCTAGGTCGCTACTTCTGGATGTGGAAAGCTTCAAATCTCTTCTTTGTCTGTTAACACTACAAAGATTAAACTTGAAGTCTCTTAAAGGACAGAATTCTCGTATATGACAAAGAAGGATAATGTCTTCCCTGACCACAGTGACATGAATTGTACAGCAGAAGAGCTGCAAAGAAAATAGTTTCCTTTTTGGTGAGTGTCATTCTGATTTGCAAACCTCTGTCGTCGTCCCCCCATTTCATACACTCACCGTTGAACAGTTAATGCTCCCCGGTGATTGAAGCTGATTGATAATAATGACAGAAGCGAGATTGTCTCTCTCGTGGTATATGAACAGTTAAGACTGTTGGGAGCTAGTGTCCAGTATCAGCACTATTGAGTGGGCTGTAAATGATGTGCTGCATGGTGCACCGTGGGAAATCACACACACACACACACACACACACACACACACACACACTCTCTCACTCTCTTATAAGGGAGAACAGAACGGCAAGGAGATGGTTGCTCAATTACGAGGCCCATTGGTCAAGATGGTGGTTTACACTCTGTGGTGATGTTTTCTGTTATTGAGTATATGCACACGTGCTTTGCAGCCAACTGTGACATCATACTGGCATCATGTCCAGGGGTTGTACTGTTAAAACATTAGAAGCCATCTTCCTTAATGTTTTAATTTTCATAGATGATAATAGCTTCTGTTGTCTGTTTATGATTCTGCCTAAAGAGATACTGTTGCTAAAAGCAGTGTGGCCGCTTACACTTAATTATATATTTTCTTTAATCTGAATTCCGAACATTGCTCGCCCACAATAACCTACCTGACCTTGCGGAGATCTGTGCCTTTTTTTTGTTTATTTTATACTATGTTGTACAATGGTGTTATTGTCAAGCAGCAACACCATCCTGTGGTCGAGTATAAATTAAGCTTAAGGCTGCACGATATATGAAGACCACAGCAAAAACATACAATGCAGTTTTTGTTTTGAATATTGTGGTTGGGATATTAATTGTGATCACATAATACGCACGCACGCATGACGCACGTGCATACGCACGCGCGCACACAGGTTACGGTCTCCCCTTATGGTCTCATTTTTCATTACTTACAAGAGGTGCTTTATTTGGTTAGACTCAAAACATGTGCACAGCTTGTATATTAGGCCAGGGACTCTGCATAGTATCAGAAATTCAGAATGTTATTTAGAGCATTATTATATAAATATCTCTCCTCAGAAAATATGACAGCCTCTTGAGACGCAGATATTGCCCCAGCCAAACTTCTGTATGTATATAATGTGGATGCTTATTTTTAAACATTTCTTTTGGAGTTGGCAGACTGCTGAATAGACCTGCATGTGTTCTCTGGTGGGGATAAAGATTGTCTTGTAGAGACTAATTTGAGACTACTGTTGTGCTCTTTTCTATAGAGCTTTAATTTGTATTTAGCCAGGTAATGCCACTGATATGTCTGGAGTCTGGAGAGTCATGGTATTTTTTTGTGCACCTTCATTCTCCCAATCCTTTCCTCTAACCCCATATGTTGCCGTTTTCATTATTGCAATTTATTGAAAGATTTCTGGCACAGGATAGGGTGACCACCTCCAAACAGGCCCATTGCAGGACAGGTGAACTTGTTTTGCGGGACACATGGGGGATTGTCTATACTAATAATTTATTTTGTGGATTATATTACAACAACTAGACTGTTTCTCAAATACTAATATAAAATAGCTCAAGGCTGTATTGCTGATTACTTAGGTTAGAACACACCGCAGTGGTGTCCGCTTAGAACTTAAACCAGGATGCTTCGACTTCTGCCTTCTCCCTGAAGCCGACCCTTGTTATATACTCTCCGACTATGCTTGTCACAATGACTAAGCCAGTTAGATCTATCCATATATGGTTCTACCACATCTATCTGATATCAGCACTAGGTCGGCTCGGGCCAAATATAGGGATTGTCATACTAGACATGTCATATGTCATATAGCCCAACGTCCTAGTCAGAGTCTTCGTTACAACTAATAATTGTTTAAGAAATCTCACTATAATAAAGCCCCTTTGTTTCAGAGGACATATAGACGCTAATAACAAATATAATATAAATTCCACTTTAATCATAGCATATTCTTGTCATCGACATCTGGACTGTACTAACCAACTGTAGTGTAGTTATTAATAACAACTTGAACAAAATGTCTATAAGCCAGGGAGGGTCGCTGTCACTCCTCAACATGTCTTCAAATTAGCCTTAAGTGAGCTTTAATAGTTATCTACATTCCAGACGGAGCTCCATCACAAGGTTGTGATATGCCATACGTTACGTGCACCCAAGCAACCTCCTTTCTGCCTAAAAGATAGTCAAAGCGAGTGAAGTTCTACTACTCTTGTTAGACGTGACCATGGCAATATAGGAAAAAGTCAAAATGCAAGGACGATTGCCGATCTGATGGTTTCTAAATTATGTGAGCAATATTATTATGGAAACGAGATGCGCACTGCATGATCCCTTTTTTCTTTTTTCCCCCAGCAGATAAAAGCACTCTACGCAGCGTTTTTTCTTCATAACAGGCGGACACTGAAGCCCGTAGGGCTAGATTACTAATATCACAGATGCCATTCTGTCACCATTGTTATAATTTTCAGCAAAGCTGAGTCACTGGTTTTATTTTCCCCAGTACATACTAACACTAGCATGTCTGAAGTAAAATCAGACAGAAGTAGCATGTGCAGGTTGGCAGAGGAAGTGTAGCGCCCAGGATTACATTAGATAATTGGCACTGGGTGAAAAAACTGGGTTGCAAAATCGTGGGATAAAAATTATAAATAAAAAAAGAAGTATACAGCTCTTTCCCTCG
This sequence comes from Electrona antarctica, assembly GCF_951216825.1. NCBI lineage: Eukaryota > Metazoa > Chordata > Actinopteri > Myctophiformes > Myctophidae > Electrona > Electrona antarctica. Next base: position 21,726,724 of record NC_136809.1, read on the forward strand.
CAGTGGGTCTGCATATTTTGTTGACTTGCAAGAGTTTCCATAGATTTATAAGATGCAATAATTTCCAGAGACGGGGGGAGTTTGAATACATTTAAATGGAGAGATAGTTGTTAGGGCTTGATTTGTTTTTGCTGTAAAGTGAAAGCCCTTTTCCTGTTGTCAGGATTGTTATGTGTATCAGATGTCCAGTCAGCCAGCCATGAGTTTCCAGACAGCTGTTGGTACATGGACCTCACACTTCTGAGGGCTCAGCATATCAGCATTCAGCATGTCATCATGACTCTCCAGTGTCAGATTAACACACACAAACACGCTAGAGGCACTCTGCAGAATGATTTGATCGGATGGCCTGATACTGGCATTATTTTACTTTTATTTTATTTTTTTATCGATATAAGCAATTATGCAGCTGATATGTAGTAAAAACTAAATTGGAATCTTTCAAAGTCACTTCACATCACAGCGCTGTGAGCTGAAGTGCGTGCGTGCGTGCGTGCGTGCGTGCGTGCGTGTGTGCGTGCGTGCATGTCCTTGTTTAGGTAAGAACAGTGGCGTATCCAGGAATTACGTTTTGGGCAGGCAAGATCATGTGTTAATTGTCGTATTGTAGTATTTCTGTGCACTAAACACTCACACACCAACTTGACACTACACGAGCAGATCTAATATGTAGGCCATCACATCCAAGATGGCGTCGGTAGGCATAACAGCCTACCAGTGACATCAGCCCTTTTTTCCCTATTATATATATATACCAGTAAGACGCCTGAGGGCGAGGTGACCGCTTCTCCTGCACTGGCCATATGGAGTGTCTTGCGTGTATCGGGTGTGTTGATGAGGTCAGATCAACATATGGAATGTCAGAACAGGTCAGCTCCGTATATGGAGATCTAAGGGTGGCAGCGGGGGCAGTGTCTTGAGTGTACAGGGTTTGATGAGGGCCCAGGTAGGGCCGGGACTTCATTTTTGGGCCTATTGAGAACTCTAGTTTTCGCCGGCTGCCGGGCGTGGCTGCACAAATAACTTTGGGGCAGGCCCGTCTAGAGATGAAATGGACAGGTATCAGTCAAAAGGGAGACATCTAAGAGGAAGGATGGATGGGGAAGGATTAACATGTGGAATCCTTATTACATTATCCATATACTAATATTGAATGATGACATCTCCATATATGGGCTTAATTGCGACAGCAGGTTGCATTTACTATGATCCCTGATTTACTATCATCCCTGATGATGTCATAGTGATGAGACCTGGGCAGTGGGCACAATATATGGGGGCTTCCTTATGTATGGGGATTTTGAGTGACTGACGGACAAAATACGCACGATTCCATAGTTAACTGCGACCTTTGGTCGCAATTAAAAAACACTCTGTTAAAAGTTTATACAATTTTTATGTATTTGGTTGATTATAAGTTATCTCAAATATAATTAATCAAATCTAAGTTTTTCCAAATTGATTATGTTGCACTTTTTTGTTATTCAGCGTCTAGGACTCTGAGCCTGGGGCCCATAATCTTGCATTGGTTGGGCCATTTGCCCCTCCCTAAAGCAGTGCAATAAGTAAGTAATTAATTAATCAACACATTATCAATAGCCAAACCACTTGTAATGATGAGGAAACGAGTGTGCAGCTATTCTGTGGTACTTTACACTGTGTATCATTAGTTGAATTGAATCAATGTACACAGCCCATTAGCTAGAATAGATTTAAAGTCAAGGATGGATAAAACGATAATGGATTTGCATAGCGCATATAAATACGTGGAGTCTAGTGTTTCTTATACGATTCTTATAACACTCATTTGTCATGAAGTCATATTTCTCATCGTATGCCCTGGGCAGACGCTCTTCATTTTCACGCATTGGGGATTTGGAAGACTCTACAGAAGGCAGGTAGCTTTATCAAGTCCACTAATTGCTTATATATGGGTTTCAGCCTGCTGCTTTCATCTAAACAATCACTCCATCTTAGTTCAAATTTACCATTCCATGTTTTATTGTCATAGCAACCAAAGAAAGGTTAATGGTGAAGGCTTCAGATGGACTGAGGAGGACCGCTTGTTAGTATGAAAAATAGGTTATTGTAGTCGTTAGAAGAGATAGCTCTGTGTTGAGGGGAGTGGTATAAACTGCAAAGTTCTGACCAGTTAGGCTATAGGCTTTCCATACACATTTAAAAGGTCAGGATGAAACGGCCTCCCTGTGGTCAACAGTAATCAGGAGCTGTACAGTACTACATGGTCGACAGGTTCCCAAGTGTGAATGTGTTTGCTACTGGGCGAGTATGGAGCAGATTGGTGCTTTGTAAAAAGTATAATCAGACATCCTCCTTGGATAAACGGGAGACAAAAACAATTGTTTTGTCTCCTGTTTTTCAATGAATGGAAAACTCTTTTCAAAGAGGCTGGGGGTTTGAATCCACTGCGGTGCATCCGGCTTTGTCGAGTGTCTATATGAACACAGTTGGCCTGTGTTCGGAGGAGGGAACTGAAGCCTGGTGGGGAGGGTGATATTTGTCACTGCACGTACTCCTACAGGCTGGGCCGGCACCTGTCAGCAGGGAGTGTTGGGTGGGAGGAGTAGGGCGGAGGCTCCATGTCCAATGTTTCATGTGTTTATGAAACCCCTATGTTTAGGTGACAGTACTTCATTAGACCCCTTGGTGTGGTTGTTAACTTGTTATGTGCAATGATGTCTTCCCTTTGTATTTAGGGTTTCTTCCTGGTGGCTGAAACCTTGACAGTCAAACGTACCAATGAAAAATACAATGATATGACATCACACTATCATCCCCTCCCCTATCCCCTCTCCCTTTATCATCATACAACAACAGCTGTGCGGCTTCAGTTCAGGTGGATCACCACCAACCAGGCTAACCAGGCATACTTAATGAACTGGTGGTCATGTCCACATAAAAACATTTTAATACTGTACGCTTTTTTTATACCTCTTTGCATGACCGTGCCACTTGCTGAAAATAAGATTCACGCTAACGATGCGACCTGTCGCGATGAGACCCATTGTTACTGTAGCTTGATAAATTAAGTTTGACTGTCTTCCAGATTTGCAGCAAAGGTCTCCAATGGCTGACCTGTTGCCGCAAGCTTGCTATACTGTAGCACGCCTGAAGGAGATCAATGCTCCCCATTGTTTTAATAGCCTTCATTTATTGCAGGCCTAACAAATGGAATAATCAGGGGCCATTGATCCACAATATGGTGAGTCTGGTGAGAGGTGCTTGGGGCTGCATTGCAGTGTAAAGGACTCCCCTGGAGTACCATGCGTGGTTATTAATGAGAGCAGCACAGCCACCGATTACACACATGAGCTTACACTGGAAGTCAACGCATGCACGCAATGCACATGTATGTTCTGGTCTGTCTTTCACGTGCTCTCTGCATCTCTCTCTCTCAGCCAGAGAGCAGAGCATGCTTAAAGCCTGTGGTCATTCTCAGATCAGATGTTCCGTCATATCCCCCCCCCCCCCCCCCCCTCACTCACTCACTCACTCTCACTCTCCTTTCTTCTCACACACAGGAAGGATTTATGGGATTATCGGAAATCCATGAGGTCCAGCAGGCCTGTATTAAAATGTAATTTTGTTTAGGCTTTCCCCTCAGATTAATGATAACAATCAAATTAACAGTCCTGCTCCACCCACTTGATAAAGAGCCACTTGTTATAGAGGAACAGAGCCCTAGCCCAGTTTTTCCCTGCTCAGCTTATTGCTTGTCCAATTTCCTTTTGCCGCGTTTCCTCTTTGAGGGGAGCTAGCCCCTCCTATATACAGGTTTAATGTTTGTTTTTAGTTCAATGTTTGTTTTAAAAATGCCATTGACAATGAAGGGAAAATTTACGTCATCTTGTCCCTAACACAAACAACAAACAAACAAACACATCCCCTTAACAATAAGAGAATGTAATGTTTGTTTTGACACCGTTTGTTTTACATCACCTAATCATAGCATGATAGCATGAGGTGGCGACGGTGGCTCAGTAGTAGAGTTGCTGGATGGTAACCGCAAGGTTGCTAGTTCGAACCCGGGCCCCCCCAGAGTTAGTGTCGAAGTGTCCTTGAGCAAGACACTGAACCCCTAATTGCTCCTGATGTGCTGGTTGGTGCCTTGCATGGTTTCCGCCGCCCTCATTGTATGAATGTGTGTGTGAATGTAATGCACAACCTATGGCACTATATAAATGCACCATTTACCATTTATAAGAGCGGCCCTCACTTCACACGGGTGTGATTTTTAGATCTTATCACACTCCTGCTAGTTTGCCTTTGGTGTTTATTTGTAAGTTATTTACAAATATTCCGCTAGCCCCTCCTATATACAGGTTTAATGTTTTAAAAACGCCATTGACAATGAAAATGTACGTCATATTGTCTCTTCATTGTTAATGGCATTTAATGTTTGTGTTGGCACTGTTTGTTTTACATCACCATTACATCACCTAATCAACATGAGTTAGACTTTAATATATTGGCGCCCCTCACTTCACACGGGTGTGATTTTATTAACATTTAGGGCAACCAATGGAACGTGTGCATTGCAAGTAATATTATGTTAGTACGATGTTCATTAGTATAGTATATTTTCAATACACGTTTATAGTATGCCAACTATTACCCCCCCACAATTAATAATTATATAATATATTTATACAATAATAATTAAGTAGAGAGCTAACCCTGTTCAACTTAATATTAGTTTGCTAAGTTTAAAGGATTTAAAGGGATATTTCACTTTCAAAAAAACTTTTGTTCATTTCATCATCTACTCAGGCTTATGAGAACCCCCTGACAGTTTTTAAGTTGCTCGATTCAGTAATTTGATATACTATATACTGCGCCCTGGGTGCGTTTTCACATTTTTAATTCACTAATAAATTCATTATTAATTCATAATTTGTTAAATTGGAACCTCCATATTATTATGGTCAATGCCTGTGTGAAAAGTGGGAGCGATTGGTGCAGGCAGTGAGGAGCTACGGCAGTCACAGTGACAGACACACATTCAGACAGACATTGACTGAATTATGGTATGATGATATGATGTTCTTTTTAGTTGCTACGCCCCCTTCCTATACAAACCCATTATAACTTCAAACTCTATTATATTATTTACCATGATAGATTCAACAAAAACATCCGTTCGTTTTTCTGTAAATAAAAAACCACTGCCCCTTCACGTATTAGGACAATATCAGTCACCAGAAAAAAAACCCCAGATATTTTCGATGAATCTATCATCATGGTTAAAATGAAGTTACAATAGGCTGGTATAGGAAGGGGGCGGGGCAGCTAAAATGAATATCAGATATCTAGTAAATACTGAATCGAGCAACTTAAAAACTGTCTGGGGTGTTCACATAAGCCTCAGTAGAGTGCTATTTCGTATTGGTCAGTGCTTTTTTGAGTGGTGCAACCACTCCAAGGAACAGCAATGTCTGTCTTAACCTATGTGACCATGTGTTGTGCTATGCGACTATGTTACTATGAGTACCAGTAGGGGCAAAAGTGGCGCTGTTGTGCCAGAAACAGAGAGAGAGAGATAGTGCTGCACTGTTGCCTGGTAATGAGAGAGAGAGAGGGAGAGATATTGGGGCAGGGGGAGAGGGGATTTTTTTTTTAACATCCATGAGGTTAAAACTGGCTAACCTCTGCAATTATAGAATCAGACTTTGCCACCGTGGTGACTCCATTGAAATAAATGGTGGTTGTGTGTCTGGGAAAGTGAATGAATAGGGAATAAATGAGCTGACAAATTAAAAAAATGTGATGGGAATCGCATCTGGCCACTGTCACACCTAAATGCCATCCTGCAATGTAATGATGAGACGAAACTGAAAAACACGATCTCCCATTCATCTCTATTATTGTTATGTAAATGAGTATCAAACATAATATTAATTGCATTGTATTCGAAGCTGGCTGTAAACAAACAATTTCATTAAGGCTGATTATATTATGATGTTAATCATCTTGGCATCGAGTTCAAATCTGCTGTATGTTTATAAAGATTGTCGGAAGGATTAACTCCCGGAACGAAACTAGAAATTAGTATATCCACTAAACTCTCCTATTCAAATATTCTGTTGCAAATGGGTCTATGCTGTCCACTGTGCAAACATTGACTAAATTCACCTTGGATCATAATGTAGACTGGATTTTAAGGTAGCCAATTATATACCCAAATCTGCTTGCTTGCATTAGTTCATTATTAAAATGATATAAATCAACTTGCAAACAGTTCGATACTTGCTCAGCTGTTTCTGTCTAGCTGAAAATAGTCTGGAAGACAAAGGGGTGCCTTCATTGATATTCCCATTGTGTGAGATAGAAAAAACACAAAATGCTGTTTTACTACTTGTTCTTCAACAGATTTCCCTGACATTTCGCCAAACATGGGAGTAAAGGCTGTATTTTCTTTTGGACCGTGGCCTTAATATCGCCTAGAGGCCAGTTGTCAATTCAGTTGTGTTATTTTAAAGGGCAAACCCCAGCCTGCCTATCCTCACTGGGGTCAATGTGTTTGGCTTGTGTTCTAGCCATAACGTTTTTATTGTCTGGACAATAACAGAACAATACTGATAATCATTTTCATGGGTGGATAATTGAATCGCCAGATAGTTCGAATGAATGTAGAATTATGTACAGGATGTAATTTGCATACACAAATGTGAGGGGATTTAATTTAATTTACACTTTTGGACACCATTTCAAAACAAATCCTCTTTCCCCTGTTATGTCAGTGTGCCAGTGATCTTGGCACACGTGCCTGAGGTTGCCTACCCCTGTACAGGTTGCCTACCCCTGTACAGGTTGCCTACCTCTGTACTAGTGGGTAGGCAAATAATGTGGTTGAGCATGAGCTGTTGTAATCACTGTACTTAATTATTCCTGTGAGCTGAGACTCACGTCATCTTACAATAGATTTTCAGCCGTTGGCTTGTTGTCAGACTCGGCAGAGATTTGTGGTTGACCAACTTGACCTTACGGCTAATTGGAGCCAAGAGGCCACAAAGGTTCAAATCTTTCATCTTTCTAAAGGTTGAGGTTTTCTGTTAAGCATATTGTCTAGGTCTGTCCCACCATGGCTACTACTGACATCGCTCACAGGCTCTTAACTCTTAGCCTGCCGCCATTAATTAATCCCTCGATTGCGTATTGCCATGGTTTAATCACGCGTGACACTTACTTTGAAGAGCCAAATATCCGTATCGCATTTTACTATGAAACCATTCCGTGTGTGTTGACGAAGCTGGTGCTCGTTCTCTCGGTCGATGGTGGAAAAAGTGGACCGCGAGTATCACAGCGCCTGCTACAGGCCGTTGAAAACGCTTGTCTGGGACAAAGCGTCCTCTGCAATGTCGCTTCTGTGAGATAAAGCCGTCTGAAAACAGAGCCGGCAATGTTAGTGGATGCGCGCGCATTTTCAAAATGGCCGCGCCCATTGTGTCAGAAGCATAACAAAGCTAACGGACGGTAGATTTCGATACGATCGTATTAAAACATGCATTAATGAATACATCGCTGTTAAAACGGCTTTTCCGTTTGTGGCAGGCTACAAGATTCTACGTGTTAATATTCCTATGTTCCTGGCGGGTAAACGATTAAAACACTAGCATGAAGAAAAAAGGGACACAAGTAGCATGTGATTAAATTCATATTTAGAAAATGTTTAAAATGTCAAAAATGTCTGAGATGATAGAATGGTGATGGATGATGATAGTCATGGTAAATGGTAAATGGTGCATTTATATAGCGCCTTTATCCAAGGCGCTTTACAGAGATTGTGCATTACATTCACCCATTCACACACATTCATACACCGATGGCAGCGGAAACCATGCAAGGCACCAACTAGCACATCAGGAGCAATTTGGGGTTCAGTGTCTTGCTCAAGGACACTTCGACAGTAACTCTGGGGGAGCCCGGGTTCGAACTGGCAACCTCACGGTTACCATCCAGCCACTCTACCCCTCCACTCTACCCCTGAGCCACCGCCGCCCGTCATGGAAGGGGAACCTTCTGCAAGCTTCATGGGCAAAGATAATCAACTTCAAAATCTCAAAAACTGTCAAAATGACCTCAGACATGCTAGTGTTAATTAACAAGGAAGACAAACACTGATGAACCTGTGACTCTGCACATCCCCACCTGAGAACGTCCATCAACAATTACCTTTCCCTATCGATCCCTGCCATTGACTCAGTAGACAAGCAGTCAGAGAACACCAGTGATTCAACACTTTTAATGCTGCAGCCTGCAGCCCACATAACCCCAAGACGATTTTGTGATAAAACATAATGGCAGATACAACTATCCTGTCTGTCTGCATCTATTTTTCTCCTCAATGGGTTGGCCATTCAATCTGATCTTGCTCATGGGCATTGAGCATTGGCTGATTTGTCAATTGCCCCTAATTTAAGCTATTAGCATTTATTTATTATTATTTATTTATAATTATACAGTGTTATTAGCAGATTGTATAATGCATGATATATATGGGATGCATAGTGTTAATGGAATGGTAACATTGCAATGCATGGTAATAAAATACATGATTTTGTCATATTTGGTCATTTTCTGCTTTAAACGATTATAGCGACTATAATAATTGACCGTATAAGTATATACTGCTTCAGAATCAGTTTATGATTATTGTTATAATGCATTGTGAGCATTAATGTGTTCTTATAACTAAAAATATACAGCGTTATAAGCAGATTGTAATCCATTAAGTAATGTTCATAATGCATCATAGACATGGGTTAGTTAATAGACAATAGACATAGTTAATTTCTAGCCTCGGTACCCAGGCTTTCATTTTCGTCGGCGCAAAAATTGAAAGCCTGGGGGAATGCATTGGCCGCTCTGGTCTAGAAGTGGGAGTCAACCCTTCCGGGTGGGCGTCGCTCCAAATTATGTACTGGGTGGAGAGGAGGGGCCGGGGCTGACAGACAGATCGGTGAGATCCAATCAGGGCGTGCGCAAATCTCAGACCAGAAACCACCAGAACACGTTAGCTCAGGCCAGTTAATTTCAGATGTAATAAGCCCCTTGAGATGCAATAAGTAATGTTAGTAGCATGAACAGGTTGTTTCGAGGTGCGAGTACAAGAAAGTCCTGAAGCGACCAGGAGAGGTAACTGATCTGAGAGAAAGAGGAAGATTGTTCCAGTCAAATGGAGCTTTGTAGTGGAATGACCTGCGTCCTGATTCAGAAAATATTCTTTCGCGAACAGTAAAGTACGGATGTTGTGTGTGTCTGAGTGGACATTAGCCAGGGAGCCACAGGCCCAAAAGCTCAAGGAATAGAGATTAACCTGTGATGTCATGACATACTGTGTTTTTTCTATTCACTTGGTCATTAAGGGCCACAGAATGAGAAGTCTGCTCTGCTGGAAACATTGCAGAAAAACTTTGTCCATTTTTGTATTCCACACCATAGACCAGGGTTCCCCAGTAGGCCATTTGTGGCCCGTGAGGCGCCCCCTTGTGGCCCCTGGAAGATTTATTTTTTAGGGCTAATCAAAGTTACAGGTATGGTGTGTGCACTAGTATGAAGTGTGAGATTACCATAATGACAGTAATCCTTAATCATATTCAAGGACTTTGATACAGAGAGTGTACACATGGAACCAAATGGACCTGTTATGGTCCATTTGGTTCCATTTGTTAAGTTGACATTGATTTTGCGATATAAAAATAAATAAATAAAAGTTATTATAATAAATTGAGGTCCCAGATATAATGGCATTACATTGGGGTCAGTAGCCTATGCATGTCAAACTGGTCATCCTTCAAATTAAAATGATCAGAATCACTGCAAGAGCCCTGCCATATCTTTTCAAATGGGGTCTTGCCCTGAAAATGAATTCATTTTACACTCTCAAGAGTTAAAGATCTATAAGGGTCCATTTGGTTACCAACTCTCCATCATTTAGCTGGGGATCACCTGGAACCCCTTCAAGGACCACTGATTGAGAACCACTACATCTAAGCTTAATTAATTCATGAAAAAATAAAAACCCCAGCCTGGTACCCTAGTCCAGCGGTCCTCAAACTTTTTTGGCTGTGCACCCCCTGTTATCTTCTGACATAGCTGACACACCCCCAACACTCAGTCTCGTTCTATTTGGCCGAATATGATACTTTTTTTACTATGATTATGGCAAATTATCACAGAATGTCACTGCATTGAGAGACATGCAGCTGCTGTATCTCCTTACAACAGTGTTTACCAGATGTTGCTGTTTGTGTTAGCTCTATATGCTGTCTATAACCAAACAGTCAGCCTGTGTTGTTCTAGGTTTAGGCAAATGTATCTATTTTGACTTGTGACCAATTTTTCGATCATTTGAGCAACATATAGAGGGTGGGTGTGTAAATTGTTTGAATTGGTCCATTCTTTCGCTTCTGAGCATTTCACTTTCATTGGTAATTCCAACTATGCCTAATACCTTTTTTATTTTCCAAATATAAGTTTATATGCTTTTATTAGTCTGAAAACATTATATTCCACTTGTATCTGTGTTGAAGCTGAAGAGTTCTTTATAGTATCTTACCACTAATTACAGATTCAAGTCAGAATATTCACCTGATCTTGAGCATATTTAAAATAATTCCAAAGTTCAAAAGACAGTAATTATGTTCACATGCGCAGAAACCAGGATACAGAGTACTCTGGTTAAGGCATGAAATCAGGAAACTAGTTAACATCGCCCGTACCTTCTCTAAATACCCCCGACCTTTTTGACTACTGTCAAAATGCAAACAAATTAGTTATGGAGTCTAAGGCAATATTAAATTAACCTTTCTAACACTTATTGTCAATTGTTATATAATTATGTATTACATTAAACTAGTAATAATTGGGACAATGGAATTTGGCCTTACTGGTCCATAAATGTGTCTAAGATGGTATGGATAAGCTGATGGATGCTACTTCATTGTAATATTTAGTCTTTCAAAACACGCATTACTTACTTCAAAAGTCACTTTTTCCCAGTTGCATTCCTCTCTGCTGCTAACTGCTAACTTATCAGGACGGGAAACCCTTTTAGTCTTTTTACCCTTCAGGGTAACACTTTAGAATAACTATCCGTTATAACTAACAGTTTATGAATGATCTATTAACTAGTTATAACGGATAGTTATTCTAAAGTGTTACCCATAACATTTTTGAGTTGGGTTTTTCAGAAAACTTGAAGGCGTTTTTATAATCTGCCCCAGTCCTAAATGGGTTACTTAAACCCCAGGGGGTCCAGGGGGGAAAATCAAAAACATCGGAGTTGGAACCGGAGAGCAATTGGGTCTCCATTTACCCGCTGAGAGCTGTTCATGAGGTGGACAGCCGCTGCCCCCGCCGGCGGGGGCAATGGGGCTCAAGAGGTTAAAATTGATTTTGTACTATGTTTACAATATTAAGATATGCTTCTAAATATTCAATCAAGCAACTTGAAACTGTATGTGGTGCAAACTGAGTAGATGTAAAATGACCTTGGAAGTGTTTAAAAGTGAAATACCCCTTTAAATATATATATTTTCTTCTAAAAGTTGTTTAAGAAAACAGCCTTGTCAGTATCGGTGTACAATCCATATAGAATAGACCATCACGTTGGTAATTGGTGAATTGTACCCACCAGAAATCCTTAACGGTCTCAGAAATCCCATATCGGCCAGGCTCCATCATCATCACCATGTCATCGTCAATCAGCACAACCCTACTGTGCACAACAGCACAACGCTAGACCTGTCAGACCTTGTCAGAGGAAGGAGCATGATTCTCTTTTGCTTCATATTCCAGCCGTCACAAACATTCATATCTAGGAGCTGTTCAGTACATCTTTTTCACGGTTGCTCCACAGTGAAGCAGTCAGGGAGTTGAACAGTTTGTCGTCAGCACAATTCCTGGGCCATGGTTTGACAGCATTGTCATGCTGCAGCAGGAAGGCAGACACTTGATTTACACCGTTCATTAAAGTCATTTTATAATGGCCGATTTACTTTTCGGGCAAGTGGGCATGACCTTTGGGCAAGTGGAACATGACCTGTACTTGCCCTGATGGGCAAGTGCCTCTGAGACCTTAGTGTCAAGTTCAACCCCTGCACTGGTGCCAAAGGGCAAGGTCTATGCATGTTTTAGTGCATGCACACCTTTTATAGTTGTATTTGTTTCATGTGTGCCTTTAACCAATGCAATATTTCTGTAGTAGTGTTAATTCTGTGTGTTCCGTTGAAGACGGAAGTACGGTGCTTATACTTTTAGATCTGTTGACTGTTATTCCCGCTCTCCTCAGATGAAGACGGTGAGCGTAGCCCTGGTCTTGTGTCTCAACGTAGGAGTAGACCCTCCTGATGTGGTCAAGACCTCCCCCTGTGCCCGGCTGGAGTGCTGGATAGGTGAGTGAATATGTTACACGCATATACTGCTATCCGTGGCACCGAAACGGTTCAGTGTCGACACAGTTACCAGCATCACATCTATGTAGAGTGAGACTTCTATTGATGCTGACTGATCACTATGCAAACTTCCAACATAGGCTCTAAAATAAAACCATCAACTGGAACATTGGACTAGTTTAAAGCTTCTGGGGAAGTTGTCATCTTTGACATCTGCTGATCATTCCTTTTCCCATTTTACGATATGTTCAGCAGTGCTGCAATCGGAGGTGACATTTTGTCCATTTCACTGTCTGAAGGCACGCTTGCAGGTCCTTCTGATTAATGCAGCGTAACAATTTGGTAACCAGCCGGTCATGAGCTGGTTACATACAAGGGAAGCGATTATATATTTATATAGCCAGACATGATCAAATTGTAGATCAAATTGCTAAAGAAATACTTTCTCAGAAGTTTATATATACACCTGTTTTGAGAGTAACTACATATCAATGTCTAGACATTGATATGTAGTATTTGACAGCAAACACACCTGATCTTGTTGTTGTAGACGAGAGCCACGGTGTAGGGTGTACGCATTCTGAAGATTGGCTGTTCTGTTCATTTTACTTAAAGGGGAATACCACTAATTTTCAACATTGAACTATGTCATTAATATACTTTAGAGTTGTTGTGTGGAAATAATAAAAAAGGTCCCCCCCTTCTTTTTAGCCTAGAACTGGAGGTCTAGAACTTGGGGTCATGTGATCAGTGACATCAATTCACAAATATGTACTCTTTGGCTTGCAAAGTACATGTTCGTTATTTTAAGCATACATATCCAAGCTAAGGTGTTCAACATAGAATAACACTAGTCTAAAACCCAATCAAATTAATAATGAACATAATCAAAATCAGACCCAGACCGTGTGAAACAGAAGTAGAGACAATGACCAGTTAGAAACTATTCATGTGACCACAGTTGTTGTCCTGTTAAACACATTGCCATCCGTCTCTAGTTTTTCCCTCTTTACTTGCAGGCTCATAGTTTAGAGAATTCAGTTTTGTAGCCACTGATTATGTTTGAACTTATTTTTTAAAAATTAGAATTAGATAACCACACTAATATGTTAACTGGCTTAATTCCAAAATGCTACTAATTCATATGCACATTGAGTATCGTATTGAAGCCTTGCAAATGGACTCATAATGCTGATTTACACTTTCTTGTTGAAGCTTCATTCATCATCACTATAGTCACAATGCTTGAATTGTCCCTACATGAAGTATATCAATATCTCCTGCAATTTTGTCAATATGTTATTCTCTGCCTGCCTGCTGGGCATAATTTGATATCCCCGGCCTCAATCTATATCCTGCAGCTTTTTATGCCATATTGACAAACTCATCATTATTTCAACCTGTGGTGCAGTCGCCACTTTTCCAAACACCTTGTCTGATTTGATGAGAAAATGGCAGATTCATAAAGAAATGCCTGGTCATGCTGCTGCTGACAGCTGGTTTTATTCACACTGCTATGATCGAGTTGGTTCTGTATTTATGGGGCTAGATTAGTTTTTCTTTCATGTTGACTCATAATAATGTATACATTATATGGGTTGAGGAATTCGTATTTGCCTTATTTTTATTTTACTGTGTTGAATAAAGTGTTTGTGGCATGGTGTGACACCTGGATATACTGTAAGTGTGCTCACACACTGCCTCTGTGTGTTTGCTTGCCAGACCCTCTGTCAATGAGCCCACAGAAAGCCCTGGAGACCATTGGGGCCAATCTGCAGAAGCAATATGAGAACTGGCAACCCAGGGTGAGTGAGTTCCCATGTAACAGACTCTTTCTGCCCCTTACACACACATGCACGCACGCACGCACGCACGCACGCACGCACGCACGCACGCACGCACGCACGCACGCGCGCACGCGCACACAGACACAGACACAGACACACAGACACACAGACACACACACACACATGCTTTGTATACCAGATGCGCAGAGTTTTTGTTGCAGGAGATATTTTCAGATAAGCTGTCATAACTGTGATTGTCACCTTCACCTACCTAACCACACGCCATTCAAGTGTGTTCTGAAAATGAATGCAAATGTGTTCCTTCTACACCGCTGTGTGATTGCACAAAGTGTCAGAGTGCATTGCGTCACATAAAACCACCCAGCTCCTCAACTGGCGTTTGCGTTCCGCTCTGTTCCAGAAGCTCAGATCCCAGAGCAGCGGGAGATGTTGCTTCTAATCAGACTTTCTAGCCTGAAGACACTCTTCAAGTCTGAGAAGAGTTACCAGTGTGACAGACACTCCATATTATACATTTTCCTGTGTTTGCGTTTGACTCTGTGACTGTGTATAAGTGTATATTTGAGGGTTTGTTTCATTTGTTTATGTGCACAACGGTGGAACACGGAAATGCGTTAAGTTGGTGGCCATTTTATCACCGGAATGATTTGCCTCCAGGTAGGTAGGTAATTTCATCTTTTTGTGTGATTGTATTATCACCCACTCTAACCAAGCCATCTGCCTTGCTGAGATGACTATTTGATCCAAAATAGTTTCTTTATTGGAGGTCCAGCATGACCATGCCGCAGTATTTGCTAGTATCCACCTCGTGTTTGATGTGGTCGCTCAAATAGAGGAGGCATGTCTCAGTGGAGTGGGATGTTCGTTCGGAAGCCAGATTGGAATTCGTACATTCGTTTTTTAGTGGCAAGATACTTTTCAACCTGTTCATAGACAATTTTTTCCATCACTTTCGAGATGGAGCTAAGAATAGAAATAGGGCGGTAGTCTAATTTGCTCCACGCTCCTGTGTGTGTGTGTGTGGGATTTCTGGAAGAGTTCGGGTGGCAGCAAATGAGGAGAAATGGTCAAAGGGAACAAATTGAAAGAAGAGAAGGATGTTTCTTCATTGAGGAGAGGATTTGTGTACTGATGGATTTGCTGCATGGAGATGCAGTTGTGAAGAAAACACTTGTCACGCCCAAGCTCACATACACACAGAGAAGGCAGAGCATGAGAGGGTTTGACAGAGTTAACCCAATGATCATACTCACATAATATTGTTGCTTTAAGTCGCACAATAACTTACTGCAAGGAAACATTTTGAACACAGACTGTACTTTGTCACCTGTGTCTGAAGGCCACCTCCTCCCACCTTCCAAAAAACAACGTTTGCCATCAGCTGTAAAATACTAAACTAAGAGAGGGAAATGTATTTCGTGGAGATGGAGCACATCTCCAGAGAAAGTGAGTTGGGGGGTGCGGGGGAGGGAGAGAGAGAGAGAAAGAGAGCAAGAGCGTGGGCTTACTGTAGGATCACCCGTGGGGTCGATTGTGTTGGTGGTGTGTGGGAGGGTGAGAACGCTGCTCTTGCGTCTAGCCCTAGGACTCTGTGCACTACAGAACCCGTGCACTAACAGAGCAGTGCTTCAAGTTCTCACTATACTACACCTCCTAGACAGTAGACACAACTAAAATGTTCTTAATGTGATTACATGAAGCCTACTTACTGCTCGGTTTCTTTCAAAAAATTAAGTACCAGTATAACTTGAGTCAGCAGAGGCTAGTCACTTTAAAATCGCGAGAGTGTTCATTTTATAGAAATTGTCATTTTGTACACTCAAGGATTTAACTTAACTCAGGATTATACACAGTAGACCAAAAGTAGCACTAATAGGTTCATGTCATATACTCGGCGAGTGCTGTTTTGTGCTGACTCAATCCCTCTGTTTGCCTTCTCGACTCACATTGACCCTTGTAGTCAGTCAGTAACACAGAGTAAACACTGTCGTGTCTGCTGCCCGCAACACTCAGGTTCTTTCTTTACCCTACCTCCTCTTTTAATACCACTTACCTAAACATTCATCTGCGTTGGTTTTACCGCCTTTTGTGTTGTCTATCCTCAATTTGCTCTTTTTCACAGTTAGTCTTGTTTGCTATAAATGCTTTTTACTTGTACTAGATTCATAAATGATGATGTAATGGCCTCTATCACCGCTTTTTCCTGGCTTGGAGTCGACTGCTTGCACTGTGGATGCAAATTACCCCAAGTACTGTCCAACTGTGCGTTTCCTATTTTGGGCCTTGGAAGTGCCCCTGGGGTGCAGCTTGTAATAGCTTGCTTCCTGTGCCAGATTTAGCTCGCTAGTGGTGTCCAACCAGGTGCAATGAAAACATACTTTTCATTGCTGAGTGGTTGACCTTTTGGGTGAAACAATATCATTGCATCATGGCATGGCCATGATGTGTCGCATACGGTCTAAAACAGCATTTTAATAGATAGTGTCCTAGGGTTAACATTATATCATAAGTATGCAATATGGCTTTTACAAGTTCTGCATTATTTTTCTTTGTGATTGTGTGCGGTCCCTCTGATGTAGTGCTATGAAAGCTTTCTAGCAGCCAGTCACTCATAAAGAGTTTGAATGAAAGTGACACCCGACTGCAGGCTGCAAAGCTGCTCAATGTACATTCTTGTCAGTGGGCCAACAGAGGCTCAGGTTAAATGTCTTCATCCTTTGTCACTCGAGTCTAGCCCAACACGCAGAAACAATCTCTTTTTTTATTTTATTTCTTGGTGCCCTCAATTTCTACCTTACAGGCTCCTTTAATTTGAGACTGTTTCAGAGTAGGGTTGTCAAATATTGTCAATAATTTAATAGTTCAATTCATTTTATAAATGTTATTAAGTATAATTTTTTGTTAATTTACTAAATCTAGCTTTAAGTTTTAGTTAGTTGTTATTATTTTCCTTTTCTTTTTTTTTTTTTTTACTGGTGGTTGGTGCTGGGGTGTGGGGTTAAGATTAAAAAAAAAGCCGCTTAACATATTCAGAATCCCAAGTTCTTGGGGTTCATTAAAATAGTGACTTTGAGAGCTGTTTCAGCGTACAATGTAAGTCAATGAAGAGCACATTTTGAATTATCAATTTCTAATCACTGGGGCAATTTGGAGTTACATCATGGCAAGGTAACGACACAACCCAAACCTCTAAAAAAGTGGTCTTACCCTTTAAATCAATACTAGTAATAAACTAGCAACGACTGAAGTTAAAATATGAGTAATATGTTCTCTTCTCTTTGTTTTAGTTCCGTAGCAGTGCACTTGTTCTATTAAAGTTTAAACAATCCTGTTTCATGGCTTAATTCTGAAACCATCGCAGACATTCAATAGAGGTTTCTATTAGAAGTTAGAACCTCAAGGTGCCATGCCCATCTCTATTCAGTAGAGCTTTGTTACGTGAAGAGACTCTTCTGTTTGTTGTTTGTCCATGGCTGTTTGGCCTCATCGTCTCCAGAGGCATACACATATAAAAGAGCATGCGGGCAGATTGTTTTACATTTTTGTTTCAGAACCCTGGGATCATAGAAATACATGAAATGACTTATATTAAAATGTTTCACTTAACCTCTCTTCATTTCTTGGTCTGAGTGCCCTGCTTTTTAATTCTCTTTCATGCTCATTTTTCTCTCTCTTGCTCATGCCTGTGTTGAGTGTTCTGTCACTATCTGAAGCTTCCATGCCAGGAATTCTCTCCATTGCAAGATATAATTTGATTATTCTTAGCTTACTTATGATCCTTGATGACCATTTCTACCTTGTGTTCTTGCTTACTGTAAACCGCTCTGGATTAAGAGTGTCTGTTAAATGCCTAAATTGTAATTACTAGGTCCCGTTCTAATATATGAACACCAAATTAGGTACAGTGTGGGTAATGCGATGTATAGATCAGGGGTTCCCAAACGTTTTTTGGCCCAGGTACCCCTTGGGGGGAAGAACTTTTCCCAGGTACCCCCTCATCCTCGCCGATAAGCATATCTGCAACCTTACATTTAGATGCTATTGGAACTATTTGTATTAAAACTTTTCAATCAACACACATTTTCACAACATTTATTTAAGATGCTATCTTAGAATAGATGTAGACCTATTTGACAGTGCAGAAACATAATTGCCTTTCTTGATGGATCAATTAAGCGTCAGCGACCATCAGTTGGTCATACAGCACAGGTCACAGACACTCAGCCTCTGCAGTTTCATTTCTATCCAAAGGCCCTTGAATGATGGAATATTACTGTGATTATGGTAAGCTCACATATCACACAATTCACTGAAAAAAATATTTCACGGACCCCCTGGCTATGCGTCGCAGACCCCCAGGATGCCTGGGGTGCACCCAGGGTGCCTGCGAGCCGCCCTGTGTCCGAAACGGTAGAGAAATGACAGAGTTACCATGTGACCCCCAGGAACGCGCCCAGGGGGCCGGGCCGGTTCCGGCGTGCCGCCCCGCGTCCGAAACGGTTGAGAAATGACAGTTACCGTGTGGCGGTCCCTCTACTGTACCCTGTACTGTACTGTACTGGCACACCCGAAAGCATTACAGTTAATACGTGAGTGTGTGTTTGTGTGTGTGTTAGGTTTTTGGTGGTGAAAAACAACCATGCTGTTTTCGTGCTCATATGCAGACACCCACCCAGCCAGCCAGCCATATACCCACCCACCCACCCACCCACACACACAGCTCCGTAAGGGACTGGTTGCACCACTCAAAAAGTACACAGTCATTTGACGTTGGGAGTGTAACCAACGTGAGCAACATGTGGGGAGTCCGCGCCTCCGCAGAGAGCAGCAGATGAATTAGGGGGGGTGTGCGTGTGTGTGTGCGCAGGTCCGGCAGTCTCTGGTGGGGCAGGTGCGAAATTGTATAGGCCACTGTTTGTCGTGTTGCGGTGGTAGCAGAGGAAGCATGACAGTGCGGTAACACCGAGAACAGTGGCCTGTGATGCAGGTGTCAATAGGGGGCGGAGATGTGAGGTTGCGCAGTTTCCCATGTAAGTAGATGGGGAATTTTTTATTCACTAATGAAGTAATTATTAATTTATAAGTTGTTAATGGGAAAAAGGGCTTTGTTAAGACCTCCATAATATTATGGTCAATGCCTGTGTGAAAAGTGACGGCGATTGGTGCAGGCAGTGAGGAGCAGCGGCAGTGTTTCATTCAGAGTTTCAGACATAGACATTGAGTGAATTATAGTATGATGATGATATAGTGAAAGTTGCCACTTAGTAAAGTTCCTGCTGAATGAATAACATAATAGTCAACTAGTCAAAGAATGACCACAGACATGTCTCGGATAGTGTTTCTGTGTGCAAAACACAGCAATACCTCTCACCCCACCCTGTCCCACCACCACCACTCTCTCTCTGCTGTTTGCCCCTTCAGCCTTGATGTAGCCATTGAATCCCTGCTGTCCACTGTCTACTAACTCTGTCTGCATTATTTATCAGTGCACTGCAGCTCAAATACTTAACCTCTGATTGGCTACAAGGCTCTGCTCTTATCACTGCAGCAGTTCCCAAAATCAAAATGCAAGAGACAGAAAGGCAAGGCAGAAATGAAGGACCTTAAAGTGCTCAATGTCTGTCCAGTTGGGGCTTTTCTGTTTCTCTAACAAACAGAATAAGGCTTTGTCACAGTAAAGGCAGTATAACATTTTGGACGTCAATCATTTGCCATCAATGACTAGAGCAGGCGGTGATCGTGCTGTCAGTCAATTCTATAAATGTCCAGTGTACAGTACAACACATAACGTGATTTACACAAAGATATGAGCACTTTCTCCTCAGTTTTTGAAGAAAATCAATTTCCTGGATTAATTCAAAAAATTGTCACGAAATGTGGTTTGGTATTTTATTTATTTTTAAGTCCTAGAGGCAGTATGCTGGACAACCGTATTCAGACCTTTCTCATTGTCTGGATTCATTGAATTGAAAAATTCCTCTCAGATCCACTGTATTAGCTCCCCTTTTTGAAAGCCCCTTAAAACAAGAAAATATATCTTAAATTCTGGTCAAATTCAACTGACGCAACAATATGCATGAATCTATGGGGTGAGTAAATATAATGTGGAAACGTTCTCTGTGATCTAGTTCTGTGTTTGGTCCACAGGGAGCTCTAGGGAGGAAAAAAAAAACATTAGCACACCGGAAGACTTATGGACAACCCACTGTGAAATCCATAAACAATGTGCTTAGCCGGAAAGATACAGGTCAAGGCGATGGGATCCCTATGGGAAGGAGAGAGCGAGAGAAGAGGGAGAGAGAAAAGAGTGAGAGAGAGAAGAGTGAGAGAGAGAAGAGTGAGAGAGCAAAGGAGCAGCAGAAAAATAGAGGAAACCCAGAGAGAGAAAGACATGGTAGAGCGGCTATTGATCAGTTTTTGCAGCGCCTGCTGATTACCTCATAAATATCCCACTAGAAGACACTTTGGAGACAGCAGGCCATCCAGCGTTAATCTGTCTGGTTAGGGGGGATTACCACTAGATTATAGTGATGTACAGGTTACTGCAGTGCGGTCATGGTTTATACCCAGCCCTGTTTATTACCATTTAGAAGAATATATTGCTTCTGCTGCTGTTGGGATGTTTTTCCTTTCAGCCTAGGTGTACTGATAATAGTAGTGCTGTGTCTCTGTAATCATTCCAGGCCCTAAACCTAGCAGGCAATTTTCTGTTCTTTATACATTTGAAGTTGTTGTTTTTTGTGTCAAAGAGAAAGATCACTTTATGCTTGCTGGTTGAGAGACTTTGCAGGAATCTGTCTGTGTGCGCATGCATGAGAGAGAGAGAGTGGAACGAAGAGGTGAGATATTTGGTATGTGGCTGTCTGTCTCAGCAGGCTGTGCAGTAGAAGTGTTTTATGACAGTCCATCGCCACACTGCACATATATTTGTAAGCATTTTGTCAGAGGCACGATCGGCACAACAAAAACAGGAAAGAGAGCAGGAGAACCGGATTCATTTCTAAAACGAGAGAGAGAAAAATTACATCTGTGTGTGTGTGTGATGGGTGGGCTCTGAAATTGCTCATTAAATGTCATAAAAGTGATGAAGCGAGTGTGCAGTGCGACAGAATGCATTGCAATTATCACAGTTATGAAACGGTACAGAAGTATTGAAGATTGATATGGTCTTTGTTCTATTGCTGAACAAGCCTTTTACTCATCTGGGGTATCTTACCAATTATTTTAATCTTCTATTTTTATTAAAGTCATAACATATCTAATTATTTTTTTTGTGCTGGGGTTATTGTATCATTGTCTATACGAGACCATAAAATCTATTTGTTTTAGATAAATATACTGACCGGTGACGAATGAATGGAAAACTCTGAATTACCGAGAGACATAGTAAGTGGGTGTATGAACTAGGGGTGTATGAACTGTGGCATGTTTAAAAACACTACTCACTTGCAGCTCACTCACTCGCCGAGTGTTTCAATAAGAACAGTGCCTACAGTCATATCTACATTTTGAGCTATGGGAAAGGCAGTAAATAAGTTTGGCAGGTGCAGTTGAAAATGCTCATTCAATTACTGGAATGCTCATATTATTGCAATATCTATCTATCTGTCTATCCGTCTATCTATCTATCAAGTCAGTGTCTGTCTGTGTGTAATCCACGTAACTCGAGAACCCTTCGCCCCACGACTTCAAATTCGACACAAGCATTCCACACCACTGCAGGGGGTGCAGTGGCCGGTGTCGAGTCAGTCGGACCCACGGTTGTCCAGAACCGCCCCAAAAAGGTCTCTGCCCGGGCTCTGGACAGGGCGTCCTGCCCAGGGGCCATATATCAATTTTATTTGTATAGCACATTTAAAAACTACTCTATATATGGAGCTGGCCTGTTCTGACATCATTCTGATGTCTGCATATACTCAATATTTGGGCAGGCCTGACAAAGAACTCCATATATGGGCATAAAAGGGACACGGACATATCTGGGTGGGACATGCATTTCCAACTTGCATCGTTCCAAGTAGGCCAGTTCCCAACGGGCCCCGCTGTAGAGGCCCCACGGGCACCTCTCTAGTAAAGGCAAACTGACACAACTGACACAATTCTGAGAATGTCAATGCAGGACACGAACAGAGACCAGTACACCAAACTACATAGATATACAGGATATTACAGTATAGAGTTGCAGTGCAAAACCCCTCATTACAATGACCAATGCATTTTTTACTGGTGCAAAAAACCATGATGTGGAAAAAAAGTGATATGGTTAGAATGACTCATCTTTGACCATAGTCTCCACAAGTGGGCGAGTGCATGTGTGGCATACACCCAAGAGAATAGGGCCAGAGCGTAGGGAGGAGTTTCGCTCAGAACGGGTTATTCTGGTTGCCAATTTCCTGCCTACCAGTAGGCTAGTAGGCTATAGTAGTAGGCTGCTAGGCTACATTTTCCAGCCTCACTGTGGAGACGTATACCATTGTAGATAAATAAACACTGTATGGTTTGGGTGTCAGATGACAAAATAACAAACTTGATACCCTAACTTGTCCATTCCACCGCAGGCTGTCAGAATTATGCTTCCATTGTAGCCTCGCAGTGCGAGTTGATCGGAGATATCAAATAATTAAATACACGCTGTATGGTTTCTTTGATTTGGGTGTCAGCTGACAAAATAACATAACCTTCAGCAACATTCCCAAACACGTGTATGCTCTGCTCTCTACCTGTCCTCAAACGAGCATGACAGTGTAATCAAAATAATAATTGTCAGATCGGGTGCAGTACTTAGTTTAGACTGACAGTTTTTGGTTTAGACTAGTCATTGGTTAGACCAGTCATTAGTCCTACAACTACAACCTATCTCAAACCCTCACCCTAAACCTAACCTCCCACGGGGCAGCACACCTAAACCTAACCTTAACCCATGTCTAACCAATGACTAGTCTAAACTAAGTATGCACCCCCATTTTCTAACGGTGAATAATAATAATTCTACCGTCGATCCAGAGCCATAGAGTAGAAGAGTTGTGACAAGTCTAAGATAGGAGAGATGGAAGATGGTGTACTGCAGTGACGGTGTAGCATCCTACTAGCCTACATTACATGTAGGCAGGAAGATGGCTCCCAAATAAGCCAAAATCCTCCCGAACGCGTCACTACGCCCTCCCCCTATAGTACATTTTATCCCACGATTTTTGTAACCCATTTTTCTTTACCCAGTGTAAATTATCTAATGCAAATCTGGCCGCTACTCTCCCTCTGCCAACCTGGGGAGAGCAATGGAATGCTTTCCTCAATGCATGAGGAGTCCAAGCCGCTCTTTTCTCCTGACGGGGGGAGTTTTTCCGGTTGGATGTAGTGCGTGGAAGGAACATGTTTTCCCAACCAGTTCCTTTTCCCCTCCATCAGGTGCTGGCCAGGGGGAGGCAGTTTTGAGACCAGGATTAAGAACAGTACAGGTCTGACTCTGAATGCTTGACCAATACTGTGATGGTGTCTGGTCTGGTAGTTCTGTTATGCTGTGGGAGGCATTTTCCTGGCATAGTTTTCGTCTACTTTTCTCCTTAGAGGGAAGCATCAAGAATGGCTCTTTTAGAATGCAAGGAACCTTTAGGGAAAACAGTTCATGCTCCTTTAAGGTCCGTTGAACTCTGTATTCAGCAGGGTTGTAATGATTTCCTCCTGTGTCCTGGACTCCTGGCTCCTCTCCACTAAATGAGTCACCTCTCAGCTGCTGGGCCACTTTCAATGTCCGCAGTGCTTGGGGACAAATCACTAGTTGTGTGACTATTATTACTACACCCTAGCTGTGTGTGCGTGTGCGCGCGTGTGCTGCCAGCAAGGTTTCCTGGAGGCAGACTGTGGAGAGGATGTAAAGCAGAAGGGGACAGGGTATGACTAAAGATATTAAATCTATACTTCCTGAAGTATGGAGTTTTCTATTCTATCATGCTGATTTGCACTTGCATTACAATCCAACAACTTTTCTTCTTTTGAATAAAGATATTGGTAAAAACGTTTTGCGCAAGGATAAGTGTGAAAACTGCTGTGAACCCAATGGGGTTTTTCTCTTTTTTTATTGCTTAATTTATGCTTCATCATACGCCGGTGTCATACATGGAAAATGACAGATCTACAAGCTTATAAATTCCCTATTTTTGGGTCATAACACCAGGCCGGCCGACATTGGATTGTGAAGGTCTGGGGGTCCTCTCCTCCTCAATCATCCGGAACTTCCTTTCCCCTCAAACCGATTTTTCTCAATAAAAGCTGCAGGCTACGAGAGCTTTTATTCTTTCGGTTTGAGGGAAAAGGACGTTCCGGATGATTCTTCCTGCCTGATGACTACAAAACGATACTACAACATGAGAGCGATATCATCCGCTCCAGACCGGTTCACACAGCACTTTTGTAACACAGACCTTTCCTCCGAGGTGGAAAGCCTGGTGACGCGAGGTTAGGTGAGTCCTATGTGTCTCTCTAGGTCGTCCTCAGACAAGCCCTCCATCGTCGTTTCCAGTCGTCCCGGTTCTCCATACATCTGGCCAGTTCGTTGGTACTTTGCGCTCGCTTTGCATCGCTCTTGAGTACATCCACATATGTTAGCGTGGGACGTCCTGGTGATCGATGCCCGTGTGTTGGTTCCCAGAGCACCAGTTTGTGTTGGTTCCCAGAGCACCAGTTTGTGTTGGTTCCCAGAGCACCAGTTTGTGTTGGTTCCCAGAGCACCAGTTTGTGTTGGTTCCCAGAGCACCAGTTTGTGTTGGTTCCCAGAGCACCAGTTTGTGTTGGTTCCCAGAGCACCAGTTTGAGTTGGTTCCCAGAGCACCAGTTTGTGTTGGTTCCCAGAGCACCAGTTTGTGTTGGTTCCCAGAGCACCAGTTTGTGTTGGTTCCCAGAGCACCAGTTTGTGTTGGTTCCCAGAGCACCAGTTTGTGTTGGTTCCCAGAGCACCAGTTTGTGTTGGTTCCCAGAGCACCAGTTTGTGTTGGTTCCCAGAGCACCAGTTTGTGTTGGTTCCCAGAGCACCAGTTTGTGTTGGTTCCCAGAGCACCAGTTTGTGTTGGTTCCCAGAGCACCAGTTTGTGTTGGTTCCCAGAGCACCAGTTTGTGTTGGTTCCCAGAGCACCAGTTTGCTGGCTGGCAGTTCTTGATGCCTTTGGCAGTGTCCCGCTAGTCTCATTCTCCTGGCTACTATTTTATGTGTGAGGTCAAGTAGTCACCCACACACTTTACTTATGTTTAGTTTTTAGTATGATCATTGATCAGACATCAGAGTGTGAAGTGAACTTGAACGTGATCTTGTAAAGATGTTCTTTTCAGCCCAGGTAAGCAGGTGGGGCTTGGATGGTGGTGTTGGCTGTTCAGTCAGGTCAAACAACAATATGCAGACTCTTGTTGGCTACAGGTTTAGCCCCATTAGTGAGACCATTGTGACTCGTATAGCATGGCAATGGCTTCAGCCATTTATATTCGGTAGGATGTACAGTTGGGTGCCACCGATATTGTCCCTTATCATTTGACCCATTTAGGCCTGACCTCAAAATTTTAAAAAATCCTTCTAAATCCTCCAGTTTTCTGAAATAAATATTTTCACGATTTTTCAAAAATAGCAGACCTACAAGCTCGTAGCGCGCCACTCGGTGGCGCGCTATGAGCTTGTAGATCTGCTATTTTTCAATAGCTAAATTATAACAATGTTTAAAACACCAAAAGGGGTTCCCGCCCAAAATGGGTTAACTGTCCTTTTGCGCAGATCACTCAAACCTCAGCAAAAAGAAAAGGACAATATCGATGGCCTCCAACTGTAAGTGGCCACACAGCCGATAGCAGGCCTTTTTAGATTCTTAATTTTGTTATTATTCTGTATAGCACATTTGATATATTATTTATGGTTATTTAGGTATGGCACTGTCAATATTGATCTTACTGTACAGATAGGAAATTACTACACACTTACAGTCTATGCTACTCCTTAATGTTTCCAGTTGAACAGTAAGTTATTAAAGTAATATAAATGTCAGTGCCATTGCTCTAATTTGTCTAACCAAAGTGCAGATCGGTTTTATATGCCAGGACACCATACAGTCCAATTAGTCAGTCACTCAGTCACGCCACAACCGCTCCCACTGTCACTCTAACCACTTTGTTCCCCATTTTAGATCTGATTGCTGTAGAAAGCAGAGACCTCCACCCATGACTCCCTGCCAATTAGCAGGACTGCTGTTCTTATAAATCATTAGTGATGTTCTCCACCCCCCTCCTCGCCTCTCTTCCTCCAATTCCCTGCATCCTCTATCTATCCCGGGCTCTAATGGTCTGCTGATCCCTGGTGTTTTCTCCTCATGACTCTGTATCATACAATCTCTGTATCAGCCACTTGTAGGGTTGTCACAATTATTACAGAATTGTCTAATAGCAATTATTTGAGACAATCGCAATTATTTTGTTGTAATCGTCATAATCGTTTCCATGTTGAAAGATGTTCATACATAAATAAAAGCAGAAATAGCTGATCTACAAGCTTGTGAGCTTGTAGATCAGATATTTCAGTTATATTGTCATATCTGCCCTGTGCATCTTTTCATTACGAAGCCTAAAAGGCAAACCGAAATGTAATTTCTATTCATAATGTTACAATTTCAAATGCCAAAAACACGAAATGAAATTGTTAATCGCAATTATTTGTGTGACAATTAATCCTCAACATAAATGTGTAATCGTGACAGCCCTAGCTACTTGTTCACACTGCTTCACCCTCCTCGGGTGTTGAAATGTCAATTATTTTGATTTGTACTTGGTAATTTCTCCATTGTACTATTGGATGACACCAAACTGTATCTTTCTGAATTTAAGGATTTTAAGGACAATTTCTGAAGAAAGTCATAAAGTGTTACCTAAATCAATTTGCAAAGATGCCTGACAGGGTGTTCCATACTGCAAGTTCCCGAGTCCCGACAGATGCACGTACATTAGATCATCAGACGATCTTCAGACCACTTTTTATACTGCCTTTTTATGTGCCTATTTTGTGAAATTGCTGGGCTGCTTCTACTTTTAAAATCACTCTCCCTCCGCAGTTGCCTCCATAGGAGAGCTCAAGACCATGTTCTTCCCAAGAAGATGCTGTATTATGGTGACTAACCGTGGTATGAATTGCACCGAATTAAATAGAAACACCCACCGGCAAACAATGATCGGAGGACTTATGTTCAAGATACCAAGCATTTCTGTTTCATAACCATCCTAAAGTGATAGAAGCTCCTCTGAATCCTTACAGCACATTCAAGCGTAGTGTGCCATTCTTTCTCTCCCGCTCTGTCCCATCATCATTAAGAGGAGGGGAGAGCCTTTTCACGATCGGAGGGCTTGCAGACCGCCACAGGCTGAGTACACGTGATCCATGCCATCTCTCCTCACTGCTCTCTTCTCTATTATTTTTCTCCTTGCTGCCTTGCTTTCTCTTTCCACAGCTTGCTGCATCAGTCTTTAATTAAATTAGCTTGACAATAAACCTGTGCTACTTAAACATCACAGTGGGTTATTGGTGTGTGATGGCGAAAGAGGAGGAGGAAATTAATGGTTTGGTTGGCCTTCCCAGGACTGATAAGTGGTAACTCTGACTGGTTCATAAGAGTCTAATGACTGCATATCGAATAATAATCACCGCTGTGCAAATGCTGGACATCAAACAACAGCAAACTTATTTGTTTTAAACTGCATGGCTAGAAAACCATGGACCAATTGGTGATATTTTTATTGTGGTGTCACTGATTTATAGCATTATAGCATATCGTGCAGTTTTAGTTTGAATAGGTAATTTATGGTTGTGGATATATCCCTGTCAGATACATTATTTTTACTATTTAGAACAACTTTAAGAAGCCCCCCATGTGTAGTCCTTGTCAACCCCTACAGCTGGTCATGTGGGAGGGGTTAGACATGGACAGCCACTTGTCCAGCCTCTTCTTTTCACCAGATGGCAAGGAATTTCACATAAACGCTATATACTCTCAGCTGAACAGGCTTACTGACCAATCTTTGGGATATCGCTAATGCAGCGACGGAGATTGCCAGCGAGTTGTGTTCTTTGGAGCGCCTGGTCAAGCCGGATGTACGGCAGAGGATTTGAAGTTGAACCTGTATTCTCCGTGGTGGGCAGGAACTTCACTTGGACGCCCTGGTACTTTACAGTCACATTAAGATTAATTCTGTCTGCATGCTTCCTGTCCCAACATGGAGCTGTTGAAGGCAGCGTTACCATAGCAGACTAGAGGCCCCTGTTCCCTGTCACACTAAGCTTTGCTGGACAGCCAAAACACAACTGTACTGGATGGGTTTAGTTTTTAACTTGTGTGTGTGTGGCCCAGAGGCGCAGCCAGAAATGCGATTCTAGATGGGCCTCGCTATGGCTAGGTGGGCCGGCACACACGCTCACGCAGCGCGCGTGCGTGGTGGTCACGCGCGCGAGTGGGGTTAATCGGTTATTTATTTATTTGGCGTATTTCGGTTATATTTCGGGTTATATTGCCCCCAGAGTGACAGCCAGGCAGTTCTTATTTTTACCGGCTTTAGTTAACATTAACAAGACAGACAGACCCACTGGAACGCTTCAAATACGTCTGTCTCACACTCACAAACACACACACACACACACACACACACACACACACACACACACACACATGCATGCACGCCTGTCGGAGGAGTGGCGAAAATTGACTCAAGTGTCACTAAGTAAGAAATCTCTCTCTCTCTCTTTTTCTCTCTCTCTCTCTCCCCCTTCCCTCTCTCCCTCCCCATCTCTCTCTCTCTCTCTCTCTCTCTCTCGTAGTTGTGGCGTTTAGTGTTTACCGTCCCCGTCACACACACACACACACACACACACACACGACACACGTCACACACACACACACACACACACACACACACACACACACACTCTAACGTATCTCTTCAAGCTGCAGAAATAAATAGCCTTTGTTTGAAACTAAAGCATCAACGTGGAAAAATCACAAAACAAGCTTCCAATCCATTCCAAATACCTTGTTGCTGACTGCTGAGGCGTCGGAACTTCGGAAGATTTAGAAAAGCATAATCCACAGTATTGTCACCGCGTCCGCGACCTAGTCTATTTTTAGTTTATCAGATTTGTCGGCGTGCTACGGCCCCGGAACGAGAAAAATTAATGAAACAAAAAGTAAACATCTCCACATGGCTCTGCAGCAGCAGTCTCAGGAAGTGGACGTAACAACTTGCATGATCGCATCCTATAGACTATAGTCTAGGCCAAAAACCTGGGTCTTAAAATGGCTAGTCTAGGCACATTAGTGAAAAAGAACCGACAGCCTGTTTATTCATATTAAGCAAGATGATCATGTAAAAAACACAAAAAAAACATATTTACTGAAAGAAAGAAAGACATTATGAAACTTATTATGTATTTATATAAAAAAAATAAAAAAAAATATATATATTTTTTTTTTTGAAAAATCGATGGGTGGTCCAGCTCTCTATATGGGTGGGCCGCGGCCCACCCAGGCCCACCCGTAGCTGCGCCCCTGGTGTGGCCTGTCAAAGCTCCTGTGTGGTCTCTGCCCCCTGACGGGGTCATGGGCCATGGAAGAGCTGGCCCTGGCTGGTACGTACTAGGCATGTAACGATACACTCTACTCACGATACGATACGTATCACGATATGAGGTTCACCATACGATTTTTCACGATATTTTCAACACAATTATTTTCCAGACAAATGACACAAATCTTTTTTTATGATTTATCTTCCCCCCAAGCTTTTTTCACACTTTTTATTTAACTACATTGCAAAAGTAGCATTACTTTTCATGTAAAATTACGTAATTTGTAAACATGCTTTCATGTTTAAACCTAGCTCGAGTTAACATTTCTTCTTTTCTTTGATGGCATCTTAGGATAGATGTAGACCTATTTGACAGTGCAGAAACATAATTGCCTTCCTTGATGTATTAATGAGCATCAATAACGACCATCACCTGTGTCAGACACATACAGCTCCCCTCTGCAGGCCTCTACTACTGAAAGTGACTGCATGGAGTCTGTCTCATTTCTCTCCAAAAGCATGTGAATATGATGGAATATGATTACAGCTCACATTTCATATCACACACTAGCCCCCATAAAAAAATTAAAAAAATAAAACCTTTTTTCTTTTTTTTAAATCGATATTAATTTTTAATAAATCGATACATATCGTCGGGATATAATATCAGTTTTTTCATTTTTTTCATTGTAAATTAAGCAAAACTAATTGGGAATACAGCACAATTGCCCATGGTGTTCTGACACACACACACACACAGACAGACAGACAGACAGACAGACAGACAGACACACAGACAGACACACATCCCTGGCGCCCTCTCCATGAAGCCTGAATTAGTCAAAAGGTCCCCACTCATCGTCTCTTTAAGTAGATAAAGCGCAAATACAGGCTCCCCTTAGAGGCCGATAGACATCAAGGTAATGGGATGGAGTGCACAGGAGGGAACGAGGGAATAGCGAGACAGCACAAGATACCGTGAGATGAACCGAGGAGGATGAGATGTGAAAGAAGGAGGAGGAAGGGGGGGGAAAGAATAAGAGCCGACCGAGTACAGAGGAAGTCATTCATCAAAGCCACTCCACGATTGTAGACAGCTTTAATGAAGATGGATGGGGAGCCCTGGCTGGTGACACGGAGGGCTTATCTCTATATTAAGCAGTCCCACACTGTTAGGAACATGCCAGCCACATGCTTTGGCCTTGTTCTGGAGCTTTTTAGTAACTGGGTTGAATACTCCAATTAGATAGTAGTTTGTCAGCAGGGTTTCATTTTTGCCTTCCTTTCTGTTTGATTGTCCACATGACTCTTCTATCGTCTCTTCTCAGAGCAGCACTGATGTAACATGGCAGTTCTACAATAAGATGTTTGAATTAGGGGGAACCAGGCTTGTGTTTGAGAGACCATCCTTCAGCTCTAATGCTCTAGGTTCAGTCCCCATGGCTTAAAGTATTCATCATCTTCAAGGATCCTTAAGTAAGAATCCCTTTCAGTTCTTAAGAGCACTGATCTTCTCTGATCCTGTACTTTTACCTCTCTTTAGAGGGTGGTAGACAAAGTTCCTGATGAGTTAAATTATGTTTTTGGGCGAATCAATTTACTGACATAACAATTAACTGACATAACATATCATTGCATATTACTGATACATCATTGCCTCCCTCATCTCCCAGTCTCCCCTGTCTCCCTCCCCTTGCTGCCTCCTACTTTTAAATTCATCACTCCCTCCCAGCAGGAGCTCTGCTTTACCCTAGAGGATGCCTTACAGAGGCCATGATTATTGCCCTCTTTCAATCCCACACCTTCTGCGTTCTCGCCCCTCTAACTCCCCCTCACTTCTCTCTTCTCCCTCTTCATCTGCCTTTACCTCTTACCTCACAACCCTGACTGACATCCCTTGCCTCCTTTGCCCCCATTTTAACCTGCTTTATTGAAGCAAAGTATGACATTTAGACATTAGTATCTCACACACACACACACACACACACACACACACACACACACACACAAACACACACACACAGAAAGAGAATAAAATCCGCAAACTTTCTATATGTTCTCTTTGAATCTGCACCCAGCACACGCCTGCACCTTTAAAAGACTGTCTAAGTTGAGCGAGCCTTTTCCCTTGAAGAAACACACGCACGCACGCACGCACACACACACAGACCTGCCAATCTTCATGTAGAGTAAATATTTTTACAGTGCAGAGCTCTGAACTTTTGCAGTGCTGTGGAGGTGAGGCACAGAGACAGATGGAGAGATGGAAGTGTTTTTACAGGTATTATATACACAGCTAAATCCAGAGTCTACATTTGAACGTGTACAAATTTACCTGTACTATTGTACAGGTGCAGAGGGTTCATGAATGTTAGTGTTACCTTTTCATTGTTTCCCATAGCCAGAAGCTGATTGTGTGAGGGGGAGCTTTCACACATGCACACTTGTGCTGCTGTTTTGCGGTTATTTGCCTTTTTTTGGCATATTCGCGGCTGCCTTCTAAAAATCATACTGTGGTGGCTGGTCATGATTGTGTGGTGGCCCACCACACTGCTTTTGACTTGTTTGTCTTAGGCTTGTGCCGATTTATAAATATCCAAACCAGTCTGATTGTCATTTTCCAACAGGACAGAAGTTGTTATACAGGGTTTGAACACTTGTGATAGAACAATAATTTGTTTAAATAAATGTAAAGATACGTTTTTCATGAAAAACAAATATCGTGGTTATAACAGGATTGAATGGAGGTATTTTTTTTTATCGCCCACCATTACGGAATGAAATAGTCTCCTATGGTACGGAAACAACATCAAATAAATAAATAAACTAAATAAAGCCTCCTGGTGGTGCTATAATAGGCCAATGTGAAAAGGGTGGCATTTCTTCTTACTCCTTGGATGGCAATTGGATGATTTGAGACATTTTGTTCCAAAAATGTGTTTGGAAAAATCCACCTGTTGGTGGCGATATAACAGGCCAATGTGAAAAGGGTGGGATATATTCTTCAGCCTAGTAGGAGGTCTGTGAAAGATTTGACAAATGTCACACTGCGTTCATGACTTGAGGCTTTTTGTTCAAAATGGGCCAATCCTGCAAACTTTGAAAGCCAATGTTAGCCAATTAGGATGGAATATGAAATATCAAACAGATCCATCTTGAACACATGACTATAGAGATACTGTGTATCGATTTGTGGGATTTTTGGACAGAATCTGGAGGAGTAATATAAAGAAATGTGTTTTTACAAAAGTAGGCCTCCTGGTGGCGCTATAACAGGCCAGTCTGGAAAATTTGGGGCAGAGGTTCATCGTTGGCATCTAGGAAGTGTGTGTGCACAATTTGGCATCGACCGGGTTAACGGTGCCGGAGATTAGCTGGTAACGGACGTACACACACACACACACACACACACACACACACACACACACACACACACACACACACACACACACACACACACACACACACACACACACACACACACACACACACACACGGACGGAGTGCAAAACATACTCTCTCCCCATGCCTTCGGCCTGAAAAATAAACAGTCATTGACAGTCATCAGAGAAAAGAAAATTGCTGCAAATCACTTACTTGAAGACACCTACTGTATTCCTAATGAGGCTGCTTGCTTCAAGTGCTTCATTGATGTTTTGGTCTAATGACCTTCCCTGGCAGTTTCATTTGGACCCAAATGTCAACAAAGTAGCCTCATTAAAGGTATCTTCTGATGCAAGCACTGTTACGTTGTGTCCTTTCTCTTGTGGTGGCTTAGCCCTAAGGCTAAGCCAGCCCTAAGGCTAAGCCACCGCATTTTTTTAAATGCTTCTTTTTGTGGCTTTCGCCTTTTTATTTTATATTTTTATGGAGGGACAGACAGTAGGCTGACAGGAAATGGGGAGAGAGATGGGGGGGAAGACATGCAGTAAAGGCCGTCGGGATCGGGAGTCGAACCCGCGGCACACTGCCAGACTGGATTACCAGCCAAGGTGCCTGGACCACTGAGCCATGGCCCAGGCCAGCCCTAAGGCACTTTCAACGACTTTTTTTAAACCATGATCAGTGTTATACAATACATATTGAATGTGAAATTGAATTTGCTATCTTATTCCTTTATTTCTTTCATTGTATTTTTTACACCAAAGAAAAATAAATTAATTCAGCACATAATCTCCAATATGGTAGCTGGTAGAGTTTTCCGTGTAGTGAATGTAATTCATGTAATTTTAATTTGAAATTGTCATGGTGTATTGAATAGAGTGGCTTCAAGCCATGCTGAGGGCTACTGCTGGTAACATTGTAGTTCATCTTTCGGTAATACACTTGGATTTCATCTTTTTAGGGATTTCATATCAAAAGCAAGAACTAAAGCCTTAACCCATTTTGGACTGAGGCCGATTCTAAAAAGCCCTCTAAATCCTGAACTAAGCGTTCTGAAAAACTTCAAATATTTATATAGCAGCATCAATTTTTTTTAATACTGTACATACAGTACAGAACCCCAAGAGGGGTTTCCGTCCAGAAGGGTTAGAACACCAAAAGGGGTTCCCGCCAATATCCCTGAGCTACAGAATGTACTAGAAACCATTATTGGAAAATCGGGGTTCAGTTTATTGTGGGTAAAGTCCCCCTTTTCACTGGATTCATGTTCCTTACATGTCTTCATGTGTAGATTTCAATAGCACTGAGAGTCTTTGTATTAACTGGGAAGCAATGGTTTGTCAAAATGCAACTCTTTGACTTCCCCGGCACGTTTACCCTTCCGGCATATAAACACCCATTATAACGTTACCATTCCTTCAGAATGCTTTTTGACATTCTTGTCTTTATGATTTCCGGAAGGAGCCACATCAATCTAATAAGCCCCCCTCCAGCATGCTGGTCAATCTGATTATATTTAATGTGATATGAATGTAGCCTCTTAGGCTGGCATTATTCTTCTCAATGGAGAGGGGTATCTTTTACTCCTCACTCCCAACACCAATAGGCTGTTAGACTGCAATTTATGGGACCTATTTTTAAATCAAACGTGTACGTCAGTTTTCCAGGAATGAAGCAGGAAAATACAGTACAGGAAAATGCACTAAATTCACCTCTCCAGTGCTGCAAGCCCTGGGGGAGCAGTAGGTGGAGGTGTGTGTATTACGTTTACAGTAATGAACACACATACTGTATGCACACACAAACATACATATACTGCATATATTGGAAGAAGGTCATTTTCTTGCATTCGTGGTCTCCACAGGCACTAATGCCCTGAGGCACGGAAACATAATCATAGAAACAGTGAGACACACACACACACACACACACACACACACACACACACACACACACACACACACTTCATTAATCATGGCAAAGGGGACCCACCTGACATACCCACTTACATGTGCATATACATCTGAGAGAGACATCTCTCTTACTCATTTGTGTAGTTCTCTGTCTCAAACACACGCACCATACACACATTAATCACTAAACATGCCAAAGGGCTCCACAATTAAAGGGGTTTTTTGTGGGTCTTTTTCTTTTTTTCCTTTTTTACCTCACTGACCCTAGTGTCCGTGTCGTTTGTCCTGGCTGGCAGCTATACTACACATACATTTTTGTTTATGAATACACACATTAAAACACCCTGAACGCCCGGGGGTATTTAGGACCATTAAATCAGGGGGCCCAGCGATTTGCAGCAACGGAGCACATTTCAAGATGCGCCATCTTGGATGTAGCTGAAGTAGCTAGATGTAGCCAAAACACCCCCGAGGCGATCGACAACAACGGGAGGTATGATTAATTCTAACGCGACCAGCGATGGGATCGCGATGGGCCTGCCAAACTAAAATGGGGGCGAACATTTTGGATGATGTCCCAACCGGAAATTACATTGAATGTTGCCCAACGGGTGCTCCCAGCCAGTGGAGCGATGCGCTCTGTTATATCAATAAAGTTCTGTCCGTTTATTCTCTGTCCTGAGCGTCGAGCGTTACTATTTGATAGGACGGAGACCTCCGTTTATGCCGCTCAGGGTGTTAAGATGTTGATCCAAGTCTGGAAATTCGTTCCCACACTCTAAACTGTGTCATGTGACACATCACTCGGCATTTTCATACTACTGTACTATGGGTACGTCAGCACAATGTGTAAACACTCTTTTCAGTTTAAAATACCTTAATTTTGTCGAGCCGAGCGACATGCTACAGGACACTTTGTCACAGAAACATAAATCAGGCTTAAGTGTAATAAATCCAGTGTCTAAAAATGGTAATTAAATTGTGGAGATGTACTTTGTGTGTGATTGTCCAATTAGTTATTGGAACTGAAATAGAGATGTATGTGAAAGGCAGATTTTGGCTTACTGTATGTCCCAATTCGCCATCCTTGGATCTTAATGGCAGTTAAACTGTCTGTGAGCACTAGACGCACGCACGCACGCACGCACGCACACACACGTAAAATTGACACATTGGCACGGGTGACAAAGAAACATGAAAATAGACATAAAAACACGCTGTACATAAAAGCCCACATTGGGGCAAGTCATAAACCTGTTCTGGGAGTATTTTAGTGCAAATGGAAAATGCCCCCCCTCACACACACCCACACACACATCCACACGCATTAAGTAATACTTTAGGCTATTGAGATGTGGGTCAGATACGGCCTCATCGATACAGCTATAAATATGTCTCTGGGACCCCTTTAGGGGTCTCACTAAGTTATTATTAGTGACAGAACCGGCAATCAATACAGATGAGGAAATGAGGGCCGGGTTACCTTCTGGTGTGTGTGTGCGTGCATGTGTGTGTGTGTGTGTGTGTGTGTGTGTGTGTGTGTGTGTGTGTCCGCCCGCCCGCATGCATGCACATACTGTGCTTGTGAGTTTGTGTATCAGGTTGTTTGGCCAGGAAACCTTATGCCACTCCAGATATCTCCTGGGGCTGAAGGAGCATGTCTCTTATTGTATCTTAGACTTGTAGAGGGAAGCTCAAACGCAAACATCCGCCGTGTGCATCACTGTGTGTGTATATTATGTCCGGTGGGCCGGTGGCGCCCTCGTTCTGTGTACTGAATTACAGGCTATTTCTGAATGAAAGGAGGATTAATTACTGCACACACACACACACACACACACACACACACACACACACACACACACACAGTGTCCCATTCATCTCTGTGTGTTTTGTGTCTGTGTTTTCCTGTGAGGGTCCCGATTTTCCTCAATTGCCCTACTGGTCCACTTTCCAAAATTAACACTGAAACACGGCTTCTACTCTCTCATTCTCTTTTACTCTCCCCTCCATTGACTTATCCGCTCTTTCTTTTCCCTCTCTCTCGGTCGCAAAAAACTCTTTCATTTCTGAGTTCCAGCTCTTTACATTATTGTGTTCACTGCCTAAGAGTCCTCTCTCACACGCACACGCACACACACAGTCGCGCGCACACACACACGCACACGCGCACACACACGCACACACACCCCTCAGTCAAACACAGCACTAGTTCCCTAGACATCTCTCTCAGAGTAATGGTCTGTGTTGCCCATGCCCATTTCAATCCCTCCTCCATCACCACCCGCTGTAAGTCTATTAGCGGGGAATCGGGGACGGCAGTCGATTAGAGCAGAGGCAAACGCTGTAATAGGCAGGTGGCAGCTCAGGAAAGAATGGCCACTTGAACGAGCCAGTTTGACCTGAGTTTGTTGTGACTAGCTATCTGTCTGATGGCACAGCAGCAGCTGCTTCCCAAAAGCAAGGCAGGGACTGCATGGGAATGGGTGCTTGCTATATCAGTTTTGGAAGATGTGTCAACCAAATGGGTCACTTTTACAACGGTGCCATAGGAATGAAACAAATATTGCCTAGTAACTTGCAGTGTATTTTTTTTAATTAATATTAACCCATTTAGACCTGAGGACGATTCTACAAATTCCTTCTAAATCCTGACATAATACCTGAAATACCTACCCTTATGTTTCTATATCAGTGCTGCTCAATATTTAATACGACCCCAAAAACTATATGTAATTGGCCGCCAACCCCCATTTGAAAATATGTTGTTCCAGGGACCCCTCAGAAGCAAAGATTTGAGTTAAAACTAAAAGCATTCGGTCTGAAAGAATATTCAAAGATTTGCATAGCACGGCACTCGGTGCTGCGCTATGAGCTTGTAGATCTGCTGTTTTTCAATAGCTGAACTATAACACAGTGATTAAAACACCAAAAGGGGTTCCCACCCTGAAGGGGTTAAAAAGAAAAATCACACCTGTGTGAAGTGAGGGGCGCTAATATATGAACAGTTCTACTGCGTAACCCACATTCCCCGCTATTTAATCCATGTGTCGGTGCTGTGTAATACGCTAAACCCGCTATTTGTTTAATGTGTTTAATTCGCCGTTTTTTTAATAATTAAAAAGAGAGCGGATTTGTCGTGGACCTGGTGACGAGGCATGACGATGAAACCGGAAATCAAGCCATGCTCTGGGCTGCTAGGGCTTCTGGGGAAATGAGTTCAATACAAGTGAACGGGCCGTTTGTTTGGACTACAACATGCTGTCGAGGCTGTTGCCGTTTCGCATTGTGGCTGCATGTTTTTCTTAACAACAACAAACGATCAAAGCTGCAAATACTTCGGCGTATGCTCCAAAGGTAATAGATCAATTCTGGCAGCCTAGATAGGATGGATAGATTAATCTAAGGCCCGAAAGTGTTAAAGTCTAACTCATATGTTGATTAGGTGATGGCGATGTAAAACAACCAGTGACAAAACAAACATTAAATTCTCTTTATTGTTAATGGCATTTAATGTTTGTGTTAGGGACAAGATGACGTACATTTTCCCTTCATTGTCAATGGCATTTTTAACTAAAAACAAACATTAAACCTGTATATAGGAGGGGCTGGTTAGTTTGCTGCCCTATTCTAAGGCCAATGCTGTTGCATATATTTTCACACGAGAACCAGCTACAGAGGATGTATGCCCAGCATATGCTTTTTGAGCGGTGGGCACACCGTCTCCATCATGTAGCTTTGTGTCTCCCTATGTCTATTTAGAACTTTAGATTACCAACAGGTGAGACAATGGCGCTGTTGAGCTTCACACTGTGCACAGGTGCATGATGGGAAGCTGAGTTTTTAGTAACACCAGTCTTTTTCAGACAGCGTGTCTGTCTGTAAAGGAGTTCAGTACAGTATAACAATTACAGCATAGTTTCACTGCTCACTTCACACGTGATTTTCTCCTGAAAAGATAAACCAACCCTCAATCTCACACACATGCACGCACGCACATGCGTACACATGCTTATGACACCCCCCTTCTCCAAAGAAATCCCTTACTGGAAATGCGATGGAACAAGACAATAATAGCTGTGTGTGGATGCATAAACAACGAGCTAAGCTATCAATGAAAGCAGGAAGGGGGAAGAGAGGCATGTATTGCTATGCTAAATATTCCTAAGGAGGGCGGCTGGTAATTGAGTCAGGAAGTGAGGTTGGTTAAGGTCATAGAAGTAAGACGTCTCATTGATTTATCTAATCTTCTCAGTGGACCGGCTCATATTCCTTACAAACTAGCAGACTCAAATTACCATACAGAGGGAAGATTTTCCGATTTATTTTTCCTTCATGGTTTAACTTTTTTAGGTTTTGTGCGCGTGTGTTTCAAGCTGAGTCACCACATCGTCCTTTTCATCTTCAGAGGCACAAGTCCATACTGTTGAGACCTTCTGCCAGTTACGTCGCCCGTTCACACTGAGTCAGAGGAGAGGCAGCACAGCATCCTGACTCCTGCTGCTCTCCTCAAGCCTCAGCTTCTCTTGGAGCAGGGAGATAATAAATCAACACAGGGAAAAGTAATAGAATTTTATATCTGTTCATCCTTTTTTAGCCAGGAAGGTCCTATTGAGATGTACTATCTCTATACTGTAGCCAGGAAGGTCCTATTGAGATGTACTATCTCTATACTGTGTGACATTGGGGGCAAACTGGCAAGATCTAGAACTTTAACATCAAAATGTCACATGGTCATATCAATCACAGCACGTTTCTGAGCCTAATTATTCAGAAAACCCTAGACTGCAGAAAAGTGTAGTCTCTCTCCCTCTCTCTCACGCTGTCTCTGTCTCTCTCTCTCTCTCTCTCTCTCTCTCTCTCTCTCTCTCTCTCTCTCTCTCTCTCTCTCGTATATATAATCTTTTAAATACCAGACTTTTCTCACTCCCCCTGAGATGGCATTAGTTTGCCTGGCCACACTTCATCTTAAGACCAATAATTCATAGATGGGCTCAAAGTACATATTTACACAACATGGGCACTGACATTGACAACTGCATCATTTGAAAACTAGCAATTACACGTTTTGCACCAGGTGCAAGATAGGGCCCTTTCATCCTTTTTGGAGCTACTGTCACAAACACAAATACATTTCAGAAAGCCAAACACTGTCCAGATGCATCCTCAGGATCGTGCCTCTGAACCAAAAGTGCTGTGTGAGACAGAATGGTGCGTGGGAAACGTCCAAACAGGTGGTGTAGGCTATGTCTGCAGGAGGGCGGTGACGTGTCCATGTACCCTCCTGTTTTCATCCTGCCTTCTACCATGTGACTCAGCCTGAACACACTGGCCCCAATGGGAGTGTTGGGACTACTGCTGTGACATACCACAGCAAATTTCACTGCTATCCAGCCAGTAGTTTTCAAGATCAGGGGGGGATGGTCACGTCATTAGTTTGGTCAGTCTGCTTTGGTTTGGCCAGATAGTGAGTTAAATAATCTTCAAACTTCAAATGAACCCGATTAAACCCTGACAAAGAGATGGGTGCCAAATACTACAGATGGTACATCATGGTGAAAAGTCCACTAAATCCTTTGCGTGACGAGTTGTTATCTCCGTAACGGTGCACGGACAAATCCTCAGCAGACACAGAACTACTCAGCTGAAAGTGTAATATTTCAGTCTATCAACGCACAATTGCTCTGAGGGTTTGAGAATTCCACTGGCAGCTTCCAGTGTTTTGATCGCGGAAGCACTAATTGTAATCGATGGTGGGATGTGGAAGAGGTAGGCTATTAAACCTCCTCAGCTCACTCAACCAGATATCGGTAATGGTGTCCTGGCTGCTGTAGCTCGGCAGTAATTAGACGATGAAAGCTTTGTGACTACGTGCATGTGTGTAATTTGTGCATATGTGCGTCATATAGGGCATTAAGCAACTAGTCGGCTAGTTTACTAGTCGACTAGTAAATCCACTAGTCGACCTTGTTGGTACTAGTTGACTAGTTGATAAGACATTCTTTTTCCCCCGATTTTGTAGGCCTCAAGATCAGGTAGATTATAGTTATAGTCACCAATGTACACAGTTTTTAAATGTACAAATATGTATTCTTTTTTTTTAAAAGGTTTTTTTGTTTTGTTTTTTTGTTTACATAATACTAGTCGACTAGTAAAACTAGGCAATTGGT
Source organism: Electrona antarctica (assembly GCF_951216825.1). Lineage (NCBI taxonomy): Eukaryota > Metazoa > Chordata > Actinopteri > Myctophiformes > Myctophidae > Electrona > Electrona antarctica. The sequence continues at coordinate 21,767,991 of NC_136809.1, forward strand.
CAACTAGTAAAAATGACTAGAAGTGAATGCCCTAGCGTCATACAGTATATCCATGTAAAGACATTGGGAGATGGCTTACTCGACTACTTCAATTTCAACTTTATTTGTCACGTCACAATTTGTCCAAGCTTCTCAGGAAGTGCCAGTTACATACTGTACACAATGAGAAAACTAGTGTACTAAGTGTACTCAAAAAGTGGACTCTGTAGTAGTCTAAAGGCTCATTCATAGTCTGGATTTTCGGTGGTGAGGTGACCACCGGAGCTGAAATAACGTTGATCGGTGGTGAGTAAAAACAGAGAAGGGCTGGAGCGGTGGTTTGCTCTTCACCGCGGCTCGTGACGTCATGTTGTAGTTCGGTGGTCACCTCACCACCGAAAATCCAGACTATGAATAACGCTTACGAGTAGACTTTTAGACTCATTTTTGTGCAATACATCAGATAGCAGCAGATCCAATGTGCTGGGCTGTCCGTAGCACCCTCTGTAGGACGCCGCAGTTCAACCACTGTTGATGCAGCTCAGGATTCTCTCAATAGTCCTGATGTATATTATCCTGATTATGTGGGGGCAAGTGTTTTTAGGTAATACTGTAAGTCAGTTACAGTTTACAATATGTACTATAGTAAATAGTTTACTAGTAATTTATTACTATTTTTGCGTTTCACCATGAATAGGTATTCTAAAATGGAATCGGCAGGTAATCTAAGCACAGAACACACATGTATTGCAGCTCATTATATTGATTCTGTATTCTACTTGTATGTACAGTTGGTAAGCAATGTAAGCGCAATAGAAAATGTAACTAACTACAGCAATTTGTCGTTCTTTTTAAAACTTCCTACTGTACAACCGGCCTAGTTTAACCCTTTGTTCTGAGCATTTAATTGGCTACAGTGGCCACTGTCTTCCCTCAGGGTTTAACACATTAGCTTTGTTTCCACAATATTGAAATCCTACTCGCAGGCAGCTCACAGGAACACTTCATTAATTTGGCTAGAAATGGAACAGAAATAATTGTGTCCTACTGTACCTGAGCTGACAAAGTGTGGTGTCGATATAAACTTCTTGAGGTCATCGTTGATATATCCAGGTTTGTTCCACTTTGAATGTACTCTTCCTAGTTTCAAGTTATACAACTTAGGGCAGAGGCTGCCACTCACGTGGGGCTCCCTCCGTGGAGGATAGACACTGCGGACGTTACTGTGCAGTGTGCCGTGTGCTGAGGTACAGGCAGACGGACGGACCATTTGAGATTGCGTGACTGCTTCACCTTTTAATTCTTTATATCAAAGTTCAGAGAAGTTTGCAAACCTTTTGCTGACACGCATAACACGAACACGACGGTTCCTCAGCCAGCAGCTAGGCACAATGGATGCAAACATCGTGTTTGTGGAAGGGGAGCCTTCTGATAGCTCTGCAGTGTGCAACTGTGATTTTCTTAAAATTCTCAAAATCGTCCTGGTTGACCACTCCTTGCTGTAAGTATTAAGAAGCAAGTAGCAATAATTTGATAGAATGGTTCATTCGGTTCAGTGAGCGTAACCTGACGCTCCCTCTCTCTTTCTCTCTCTCCCAAATCAAGCAATCATGAAAACCCAATGTGTAAAAATGACATACAGTACACCTTAAAACTAAAGTATTTGGACGTTCACAACCCCATTGAGTTTTATATTTCAGAAAATATAAATTATAATGCGTATGTTGAACATACTTAATTGTCAAACCACTTGATCGATCCAGCGTTTTATGAAATTAGCTCTACGCACACACACACACACACACACACACACACACACACACACACACACACACACACACACACACACACACACAGACCCTGTCATAGACAGCCAGCTTCTGTATACAGCCACACTGTATTTCAGGCAGTGTTTACACAGTTTCAGCTCACCTCTTTAGTCAGCTTATCCATAATGTTGTCATATATTGGTGCAGTTTCATCCATCTATTCATTTACGGAACCTTTGTGTTTGTGTCTGACCCGGGCATAACTTGGGTCTGTCCGACCGATTGACCTGAAATCTGCCGTGTCCCCCCCAGGCCCAGGTGACCTTGAGGTGAAACCACAAATAACTGTCTGTCCGCGGGTCTGTGGAGGATGCACCAAATCTTTCAGCATTTGTGCTGCTGTATCACAAATTATTGCACAAACTTGGTGGACCTATATTCCCGACTTGCAAGGGCACCAGTCTAGTTTTCTTTTAACACTAAGTAAGTTGCTGCCATTGAATCACACATTGTGGTGTGACAAACATTGTAAACAACATGTTGGTTTTGCGTGTTTTGACACCAGCAGTCCACTATGTTGACGGAAACAATACATCTGATTTAATGTATTGGCTGAACAGGCTGGTTTTAATTAGTGGATAAGATCAACCTTGATGATTAAAAAAGCAGCCGCTGGGCTCAGGTATCTCAGTCTGTAAATAACACGCCATAGTGTATTGAAATCTTATCTCATGCTCCTTGTGACTGCTCAGCTTGATCGTTCTTTTGACATAGTTTCCCCGTGTTTGATGTGTACAAATATAGCAGCCACAAGCTTCTTTAATAAACTACTGTCATGGATGCACGATTCATCATTTACTTAGATTGGTCAAATCGATAATATAGGTTTTATGTATAAGAGAGTAAAATTAAAAGGGCGCACACTACCCTGTGTGTGTGGTGTGTGGTGTGTGTGGTGTGTGTGGTGTGTGTGTGTGTGGTGTATACTGCAAAGTTTCTCACATACCATTACACAGCCATTTCAATTTCCTATTGAGTCTGAAGTGAGAGGTGACCCAATGTCAAGGAATCTTGATAGCACTGCAGCCCTCACATGTCCCTTGTGTATGAAAACCTGCGTGAGTGTGTTAGCGAGAGAGGCAGTGAGTCACTGAACTGAACAGGAAATGACCGAGCGATCTGTAGGGTCAGAACAGTTTCCTGGGTCTGTTCAAGGAAGCTCTGAGAAGGAAGTGAAGTGGTCACGTGACTGGGCTGCGCCATGACACTTTCATGGACACTTTCATGGGAGCCAAACTACCCGGAAGTTTGGCAGAATGCACTGGAGTCAATGAGCTCAGTGACCAGCTCATGAACAAACATTATTTATGAACAATTGAGACCTTTTTGTAAAGTAATCACTTCTGGAAAATAACAGAAGACATGTAACACATTATTGTCTGCTGTGTTGTTATTCAATGTGTACACTGTGTAATTTTTATAGAGGTATGGTATCTAAAGAGCACAAAGTACCTTTCTGAACGCACCAAGTATCGCGAGACTTCCCACCGTTTCCTGTCTGGCAGCCAAATATCGCGATACTTCGGAGCCTTCGAAACGATACCTCTGCTGTTTAGATCCTCAGATAAAATTATATACTGTGCACTCTGTGCACATCGAAAGGTAAGTGATTAGAAAACAACCTGTGATATGTCTTCTGTTATTTTCCAGAAGTGATTACTTTACAAAAGGTCTCAATTGTTCATGAATAATGTTTGTTATGAGCTGGTCCAGCTGGCTTCATTCACTGCCATGTATTCATTGCACTTCCGGTGTGAGTTTGGCTCCCATGAAAGTGTCCATGAAAGTGTCATGGCGCAGCCCAGTCACGTGACCACTTCCCTTCCTTCTCAGAGCTTCCTTGGGTCTGTTGACAAGCATTGTAATCCCAGAACATAGAAAGTAGCACAGATAACAGCACGTCTCCGCCCGGACACCTTCTGTTATTCTGGCGACATGTTTTTCAGTCCTGGGATTTTTTTGGGCTTTAATCCCTGCTTGCGTGTGCGTGCGTGCGTGCGTGCGTGCGTGCGTGCGTGCGTGCGTGCGTGCGTGCGTGTGTGTGGTATACTGCAGTTTCTCACATACCATTACACAGCCATTTCAATTTCCTATTGAGTCTGAAGTGAGAGGTGACCCAATGTCAAGGAATCTTGATAGCACTGCAGCCCTCACATGTCCCTTGTGTATGAAAACCTGCGTGAGTGTGTTAGCGAGAGAGGCAGGAGTCACTGAACTGAACAGGAAATGACCGAGCGATCTGTAGGGTCAATACAGTTTCCTGCGTCTATTGACAAGCATTGTAATCCCAGAACATAGAAAGTAGCACAGATAACAGCACGTCTCCGCCCGGACACCTTCTGTTATTCTGGCGACATGTACGCAATGACAGCGATAACCGCTGTGGATCACTAACTGGTCTCCACAAGAAGCCTTGTGCAACAGTGCGAACACAGCACATACTCATTTTATAGGAGAAGTGCCATAAGAAACGGCAAGGGATGACCCTAAGCCAAATTAAATGTGCAAAGATCTGTGAGCGTGTTTGTGCACTTGGTCTTTGTAATGGCATACAGTAATTTTCTCAACACTGTATTGATCTGAAAAGCAGGAGAGCCAGAATAGGACTGACTGTGTCTCTGGTCTCTTTTTTTCCGCGCTTTGTGTTTCCCTCTTCTTCCCGTCTTTCATCTTTCTTTGACTTCCTGGGTGCATGTTATATCGGTGTGCTTCTCATCTGCAGTACATAAACCACTTAAATGTGAAATGCTGATTCAGAGGACGTGGGTCAGACTCGGCATCATTTGTTTCCTGTCTTTGAAGCCAAGCGGGTGCAGCCATCACTGTTGTACGACTACGAACTAACGTGTCGTTGAGCAGTTTCTGTGTATCAACTTGAACAAGGCTGTGTCTTTCACAAGTAAGGATGAAATATGTGCTGCTGAAAATTCCACCCTTTTTTACATTTGAAGTTGTTAGAAAGTTTTTGGTGGGGTATCTCCTTTTCCTTTTAGGACACTGCTTTTTAGCACTAGTCTCTATGTAGCACCAGTCTCTGTGGATACAGTAGCCACATATGTAGAGTAGTTAAAACCACTTTGCTCCTTTTGGTTGTAAAGAATAGCAGCCTAGGCCCTAGAGATAAAAAAGCGTGCTGCCTGCTAGTAGCCCCTAAGGGAGATGGCACACTTTTAAAACAAAACTCCCTTTCCCTGTTTTCAGCATCATGGAAATGGATAAAAGGGGGAAGCACCTGTTCTGAACTTCTGACAGGTCAACTCCATATATGAAGATCTAAGAGTTTGAGGTCACGAGGCGTGACCATATATGAAGGTGTGGGTGGCGGATGGACGGACGGAGGGACGGACGGACGGGAGGGAGATGCAGGTTTTCATAGTAAATGCGACCTGCGGTCGTATAGTGGCTATAGTTGAGGGGCGCTCTTATCATAATACATCATCATCCCATTCCAGCCAATCACCTCACTTTTCATCCTCAATATATACTTTACTCAGCCAATCAAATCATCCTTATGGGGTGATCAGCCAATCAAATCATTGCTATGATTCACACAAACACACAAAGCTGGGCATAGGAGGGGCCCCTCAAAAAGATCAAAGTGTGTATTATCTACAGTCAATAAAATACTGTAGAAGTATTCTGTATGAATAACACATGGGTTACACATGGACCGGTTGCTGAAATAGTAGCTCTGGAAACAATTTTTCATATTAACTGAAGCAAAGTATTTTCCTAGACCTAAAGGGTCTAGGGTCTTTCCTAAAGGGCTGTTAAAGTCTGTGATCTGCAGAGAAAGGTCAAGTAAAGTCATCTTTATTTATATAGCACATTTAAAAACAATAGCAGTTAAAGCTAACCGTATTGCTCCAAGAAGCACGACTAAGATGTGCTGCCATATTCCCTCTCCTGTTGCTGGGAACATTATTCAGTCAGGTTGCCTACTCGAACATTGAGCTTATGACAGCCTAAAGAGGCTACGTTCCCTTGTTCCTACCATGCTCGCTTTAATTGTCTTAAATGCTTATGCTATTTTGAAAAGGTCACCTGTTCAGGGGATTTGACACAATGATGAATGGTGACTGGCCAGGTAGAGAACACACTGTTAAAAAGGGTTGTTTCCTCTGGCCTTGATGGATATGCAGGGGAATATATATATTTACTGTCAGACGTGTGTGATAGTTGAAGTGTACGTCAGCTGGGTGGAGGAAGGGAGGAAGAATGGAGCACTTGCCTGCAAGGGTCTCCATTGGGTACTAGAGCTCCTCCTTCAGGAGACAAGACGGTAATGAGGAAAGTTTCTCAATGTCTCTCCAACTTTACTACCACACACCACACACACCACACACACACACACACACACACACACACACACACACACACACACACACACACACACACACACACACACCTTCCTGAAAAGATAGACACTGTATGAAAACTTTTCTTGTTCTCTCTCTACCCTACATCCTTCTCTTCTCAATTATTTCTCCTCAATTAACTTGCGCTTACATCACTCTTCTAAAATATTCTGACAACATTACTTTGCCCCACCGCTGGTATCAGCTCTGATGCGCAACATTACATTTTACTAACACTGCTGCAATTCCCACAGTAACACCATTATCCGATTCCACTTAATATCATCAAGACTTGCTCTGAGCCCTCTGGTATTCCTCTCTGATTACAACGAAATTGAATCAGCCCGTCAGCTCTGCTATCAAGACCTGTTCAGATAAGGAAAATTGCCCAGCGCCAAGGTGCAAAGTCTGTTTTCTCCCCGTTTCCTTTTTTTTGTTTGTCCTTTGACCATAATACTTAGCGCATCACAGATGTCCACTTCCAGTTTTTAACAAATGAACTGCTCGTGACAGAACGTTCCGCCAATTAGAATCCAACCGGCAACCGCTATTGGCGGAACGTTACGTCAGATGCTTTATTATTGATATCAAACCGGATCGCTGATTTCTATTATATTTTATTTTTTGGCTTCTCCTTTTCCTCCTTCAGTGATCGTAGATGGGTTCGCGCATCCGCAGTGCGGTTCACTACTTGTATACAGCCGGACTAAAAAGCTGAATAACTCTAAATCTACAGAGCTCTCCATGGTTTTGATAAAATGCGCGATGTTCAGACTCAGGTCTTTGCTGATTATCCGGTGATCCCGATTAGAACATTGGCGCTTTCTAGAGCAAGGATGGCTTCATTTTAGCTCGCTAGCATTGACGCTAATTATTTAGCATCTAAGATGGATGTCTATCCAGCGTGCAACACACTAAAACGAAGTAGTTCAAAGGTTGGCAAGTCAAAATCTCAAGGAACACTTGTGTTGATCACGAAAATAAGCAATCTCAGCTTGCAAATTGGCTTCAGGGAGGACCGGCCGGTTGGCCTACGGCCACATTGACATAGGTGTGTGTGGGTGTGTGTGTGTGTGTGGGTGTGTGTGTGACCATAAACAGGACATCCTGGGAAATTGTCTAATATTGAGGTGACACGTTTTGTCGAATTTTGTTGAATACTTGTTATTAACAGTTTGCAAATAGTACTACTAGTATGGGGCGACTGTGGCTCAGGAGGTAGAGCAGGTCGTCCAATGATCCATGGGTCGGCGGTTCGAATCCCGGCTCCTCCTGTCTACATGTCGAAGTGTCCTTGGCCAAGACACTGAACCCCAAATTGCTCCCGATGTGTTGGTTGGTACCTTGCATGGCTTCCGCCGCAATCGGTGTATGAATGGGTGAATGTAATGCACAATCTATGTAAAGCGCCTTGGATAAAGGCGCTATATAAATGCACCATTTACCATTTTAGTACAGTAGTACAATTATGTAATGGAGCTAAAAAGATAACACAAAAAGCCCTGAGGGCTTATTTCCATTCTGGTTCTGTGTATTCAATTCATAAATGCATGAGTATACTTTTCACTACCTGTCTCCTTGGATTTGCAGAAGGAACAAAGCAAGGATTTGAGCATTTGACTTACATTATACAGTGCTGGCTTTGAACTAGATCAGTATCCATTTTCTCTCATTGGACATGGTGTATCTTTCATGAACTTGCCAACAAGGCCCATTTACTTGGCTTGTTGGTCCTGATATCTGATCTAAATGGCACACAGACAACCTTAGCAAGCTGAACCTGATAACTTCCATTTGTGTTTGTTCTGGCAAACCACAACTTTAAATGTTTGTCTAGAACACGGTTTGTCCTTATATCTGTATGCATGCGTGTTTACAGTATATTGTTATCCGGTATGTCATGAAATCCTGAAGGTGAAGAGTGGTGAAGTATGTAAAAGACTGTTCAAGTTGGATTGTACTTGAAAAAACAACTTGAACTTGAAAATCCAATCTGTCAAATCTCACTGTTAAATGTAAAGACTGGGCATGGAGGCCATGCCATTATTAGACTACTATGTCTTAAAACATGGATATTATGTAGGCCTCAATATGGTCAAAGGTGGTGAAATGTAAAATGTAACTATCTTGCATAACATGCTCTGTTCCTTTGTCCTTTTTCTTTTCCTTGTCCAGGCGCGTTACAAACAGAGTCTGGACCCCACGGTGGACGAGGTGAAGAAGCTGTGCACATCACTTCGACGCAATGCCAAGGAAGAGCGCGTCCTCTTCCACTACAACGGCCATGGGGTGCCCCGGCCCACTGTCAACGGGGAGATCTGGGTATTCAATAAGGTAATGCATACAGTGTAGTGTGGAACATTGGTTCTCAAAGTCGGGTCCTTGGGGAGGTTCCAGGGGGTCCTAGCCTGGGCACCATTTCATTTAGGTATATGATCCTGTCGGGAGCGGATGATGGTCAACAGGCAGGAACAACAGGCGACAACTTCCTTTTCCCTCAAACCGATTTTTCTCAATAAAAGCTACAGGCTACGAGAGCTTTTATTGTTTGAGGGAAAAGGAAGTTGCCGCCTGTTGTTCCTGCCTGTCGCCTACAAAACAATACTACAACATGACGTAACGATATCATCCGCTCCCGACAGGATCATACGGACTTTTGAAACAGAGACCAGGCTTTCCTCCGAGGTGGTGGAAAGCCTGGTGAGGCGAGGTTAAGGGGGTCCCCAGCAAGAGTATTTAATACAGAGACACAGGCATTTTAACCAGATTATATTGTGTCTATTCAAAAATAGCAGATAGCTATTAGTGCTATCTGAAGCTCATAGCGCATCATCACTGAATCTTTTTCTAAAATCTTGAAATTTTAGATTTTCTTTTTCAAACTAAAACTAAAATCTGCTTCTGGGGGGTGCATGGAACAACTTATTTTCAGATGTGAGTCTGCTGCCTAATACAATACAATACAATACAATAGAATAGAATACAATAGAATAAGTAAACACATCCTCATCAATGATACACTGCTGCTGCCTGGACCTGACTGTTGCCTCTGGTCTGTTGTTTGTGTCTTTACTTGTTTTCTTAACTTTAACTTTCTCTGTCTTTCTTTCCCTGTTCCCTCGATTTCCAGAACTACACGCAGTACATCCCTCTGTCCATCTATGACCTGCAGACATGGATGGGCAGCCCTTCCATCTTTGTGTACGACTGCTCGAATGCGGGCATCATCGTCAAGTCCTTCAAACAGTTTGCCCTGCAAAGAGAGCAAGAGCTGGAGGTGGGTGCTTGGCAAAACACAACGCACGCACGCACGCACGCACGCACGCACGCAGACACACAGACACACAGACACACAGACACACACAGACACACAGACACACAGACACACACAGACACAGACACAGACACAGACACACAGACACAGACACACACACAGACACAGACACAGACACAGACACACACACACACACACACACACACACACACACACACACACACACACACACACACACACACACACAGAGAGACAGAGAGACAGACACACACAACTGATGCTCACCCCTGCAAAAGAGTTAAGTTCGGTCAGGGTGTGATAATGGCTGATGCTTAGATTGAAATGGTATACGTTTTGAAAGTTAGAGGGGGTAAGCCCTCGTGATGGCTGTGATCCAATCTTATCAAAGGTGCATCTACAGCCTTCTGTTTGTCCGTGGGAAGGAGGTGGTGAACAGTAGAGCAGCATAAAGCATGCGATTAGATAATGGGTGAATTGGAGAATTCATGCTGTGAGTGTTGTCTTATGTGGTGACATCAAATTTGCTGCGTTGCTCTTGAGTGTAGTAAACACTGATCGTCATGAAGGTTCAGCATGGCGTGGCATTCTGCCTGTCTGCCCTCCCATGTTTGAGTCAGCTGGGGGTCATGGTGCAAGGGAGAGGCAGAGGAGAACAGTAATGGAAGCCCTGCTGCCCATCAGTCACATTTCAAAACTGTCAACAAGCAGATGGAAGGAAAGAATAGGGGCATCTGGAGGAGAGAAACGGGGATTGGGTGAAAATAGAGTTAAATTCACTTTCAACAAAAGGACATCAAGTACAGTTTTGTCCATTTTAAAAGGATCATATATAGCCTGTGTCATGTGTATCTGTGAAGATTTGATTTGATTTTTATTTAACACAGTATAGAACAATACAATATAGCATAAAAAAACAAGAAATAATCACATAGTGATATTTGTCAGGTGAAAGAAGCGCTGTCTCCGTTGTGTGTTCTTGTCTCCGTTGTGTTCCCTCCCCCCCATATTAGTATGATTATTATTTTAGTAACGTGTATGTTTGTGTGTAACAGCCTTGCGGCTGTTGTTTGCTTTCGTTTCCGACGTTCTGTGCATGGACCGTTGGTTCAATGACAATGTGTTTTGTTGTGCAGCTGTTGTCGCTTCGAGGCTGCGGTGGTAAAGCTTGCTCGCTATGGTGCGGAAATCAGCCCTTTCGCATGGCATAGCTTAGGAGGCAGCAGAGCCATAGAGTAAGACATAGTTACGACAACTCCGTTCACTTCATGGGGCCAGGCTCTTCTACATAGACTTGTATTGAATGGGGACAGCCGGAAGTTTACGGAATGCATTGGAGTCTATGGGCTCGTGCGAGTACATGAACCACGTGGTCGGGCTGTTTTCTGCCCCCTCAATGTCGCAACTCTGTCTTACTCTATGGCTCTGGGAGGCAGGCAATCATACTACACTCCCATTGGCTTAGGCAGCGTGTGTGGCAGCCAATCAGGCTAGGCCGTCAGTATAGATAGATAATGTCTACATTTCAGGTTTCACCTGACAAAAACGGAAAGTTCTAGGAGGAGGCAAGAAGCCCTGGGGGCTTATAAGACCTCTACCTATATAAGATACAGAAAAGACATTAGAATAAGATATAAAGAATTTCCAAAAGACATGATTGCAGTATAAAAAATATAAAATCTACAACATGATTCAAAATTCTTGATAATCAAAGACATGATTAGAGACGGGAAGAAAATACAAAACATGAACATTTCGTGATTTAATTTCTTCTTTACGTTCAGAGAGGAAAATTGTCCCAAAGTGTAGTACCTCTACATACTATGTAATAGAAAACTGACCATGACTAGTATGATAAAAGGGGGGTGGAGATTGTCTAGTGTTGTGTTGTATTTGTGTACTTGAGAATTTGTTTGAAAGTAATTACTAAAAGGCTTGGGGATGGAGTTGGGGGTATATTTTAGCTTGTCTGGAAAACAGTAAGTAAGTTTAGTTTTTTGAAAAGTGGAGCAGAGTGATTAATATGATGGCTTTTTCTTTTCTTTTCCTTCCCCCCCCCCCCCAGCTCCAGTTTAGTTTTTGTTGCAGTGAATAAAGCAGGTGCCAGGGCTCAACGCTCTTCATTCCTTCTTGTTGGCATTCACAGGGTGTAATTGGCCACCAGGGGTTCACCCATGGCCTCTTGTTGAAGACAAGTGTATTAAGCTACCGAACGTCGCTACAGCCAACCCTCAATCTGCTTTAATTGCAGAATAGCTCAGCTATAAAGCTAACATTGATAAAACGTATACATTAATTAGGAGCAACATTCCTTTTTTTTAGGTCAGTGTACGATCAGAAACGGACAGAATCGAAGACATTGTGCAAAAGCTGCTCTGCTGCTGTGGTCATCTTACTAGCCAAAACAAGAATTAGCCAGTACTAGATCAAAGCAGCTTCAAGTGCAGTTACACCCACCTACAATAAAAAAAAAAAAAGCAGTTTAGAAGATTAAACGGTGTTAATTAGATTGACCTACTAAAATCATGATCACTTACTTTACTACCCTAACCTTAACCAGATCTCTATACTAGATTGACCTATTCGAAATGTTGTTTAAATGTGCTATTTTGTTATGCACAGACGTGTGTGCTACTAAAACATTGTAAGGGGCTGATTAGCAATGGCTTGCTATTGTTGGTATTCCTGATCCGCAGGGCATTCCCTGATGTACTGTAAATGCAGGCCAAGTTGCATAACATGTATGAGCAGAAATCTTTGTTTCTCACTCGCCGACTTGCACAGGAAGTCAGCAATGGAGGAGGTGTAAGAGACAAACACAGGACTGGAGGGTGAGAAAGTAACTTCAAACGTATTAAACATGCAGGAGAAATTCCAAGAGAGGAGTTCCCCACCTCACCTCCGGTATCTCCCTCTCCCTCTCTTTTTCTCACGCGCCTCTCTCTTTGCCCCTGTCAGACGGCCTAAGCATATGCCTGCATAGATACAAAATGTGCGCACGCACGCACGCACACACACACACACACACACACACACACACACACACACACACACACACACACACACACACACACACACACACACTGTACATGCAACAGGGTCAGCAGGGACCATAATACTAGGAACAGAGGTGGAGTGCAGAGTTGCAGACAGAAAGGGTTAAAGAAGAGAAGGGAGAGGAGGTGATTTCTGCTTTCTCCACCACCACCACCACAGCAGCAGCCATGTATCCATGTGTATCCTCTATTCAGGCATTCAGCCACTCAGTCATGTGGACGTGGCCGTCTGAGTGCTCTGTTATGAGGCCACCTGCTTCCTTTTAAATATCTCATCACTTCCCTCACGCAGTCAGCAAAGATGCTCCTCGCATTAGGCTGCGGAGCGGAAAGAGGTGTGGCTGGGTCTGGTCGTGTGTGTGTGTGTGTGTGTGCGCGTCTGTGTGCACACACAGCATGGGCTTCGTGCAGAGGTAGGCAAAGTTAAAAATCATACTAGCACTTAACTCTTTGAGATATTCATGGATTTCTATATAGTTTTTAGACTTCTCTATGGCAGAATGGCGTTTTTGAATGATTTATTGAAAATTCTCTGTTGTGAATGTGTGACAACGAAAGACCTTCAGAGAAAGCTTGGCTTGTCTGCTTCCAGGAAAAAAATGAACTGAGTTGATAAAATGTTTAGTTTTTGTGTTGAAAGCCTTTTAAAAGAGCCTGCATTTACACTGGGTAGTGTTTCTAGGACAACAAAAAAAGTTATGCCCGGTTGAAGTTTTATTTTCTAAATAACTTTTTTTCTGCTGGGCGTACATAGCCATGCAATATCTCATTTTAAAGGGTGAGTTGTCTAGTTCAATTAAAATAAAATAAAAAGTTTCTCACATGTACCACTGTAGATATTTTGCCATCTATAAATAGCATGGTCAGTCATGATCAATCTGACCTATCCAGCTAAAAGTCCCCCTAGCTCTGAAATGGAACATCATATAAACTCAATTCTTTTTTGGGGTAAAATTAGACATTCTAACGCACATTTTGATATATACCATGTTTACATAGTCTTACCAGTACCGTGTCTATTCATGCATGTATCTCAAAAACCTGTTGTGAAGAAACAGTTTTGATAAAAAAACACATCCAAGGACATTGTTTTGATATGACTTTGTGCCCATGATATGTATCAAAATATAGACTTGAATGTATACTGTATTATAACAAAAAAATTGGGTTCTTACCATCTACCGTTACAGAGTAAATCACAGTTGAAACTCGCTTAGTCAAACCATAAACCTCAGAATAGTGAACAAAATAGCCATGACAGGTCTAACTCATTGTAAAAGCTTGTCTTTTATTTTTTATGACTACTAACATAATACAATTATAATAAATATTACAGAAAATAAATAGGCCTACGCCGCCTACATACAAAACAGTTGTCCCCAAACTCCCCAGTGTCCCCAAACCACTGCATTCCAGTTGTTCTTGACGGTGTGTGTGTGTGTAGGCTAAATTAAAAAAAAACAACAACTGAAATGAATGAATGCATCCGGTTCAGTGTCGGAGAAATCCATCGCAGTCTTGACTCTTCGTCTTCATCATCATCATCATCATCCTCCTCCTCCTCCTCATCTGATGCCAGTTCTAAATATATAAAAATAAACATTTAGCTGTAGTCAGCCCGGCCAATAGCCAGTTGGGGGGGGACGGGGGACGTAGGCTATCTGACATCATCGTCATCATCATCATCACACGGAGACACACTAAACAATGTACAATCATGATTGTATACAATATACAATGAATGCAATTATCGTGCAAGCTCAGACGTCAATGAAACGTCATACAGATCTTATATAATACGCTACTGTTAGCTTCACTCCCCGTCCCCCCTCCGATCCTTGTAGCAAGGTCATCATAACGAACCACGCGTTGCTTCAGTAAACGATGCATGTTTGTTCTCCGTCTTTGTAGACAGTAAATAAAAGGAGCGAACATTACTCTAAAGATCAGATCGCCTATAAGGCACGCTACAATATAAAATACTTGTACTGCCATGCGTGCATGCCTGCTACGATACATTTGTACTGCACCAACCGATCGACACCAACCCTCCCTCCAGCCATTAGCCAGCACCAATGCACCGACCAACACCATTAGCCAGCACCTTTGGTGCTGGCTAATGCCTGGGGGCCATCGTGGTGAGTCATTCTGGCGTCATGATCTGACTAGTAGTAGTAATTATCCAAGCATCTATTTGTAGCGATCATCTTATGATTTCTGATCACTATAGAAGGGCATTTTCTACAATAAGATTACCTCAAAACATTCCGGGTTGATCGTCTTCTTCAATGGTTTCCCGGTATAGCTCATCGGACGACGATGGGGAGACAATGAAAAAAGGAGGGAGGGAGCAGCGAGTCTCGCTGTAAGCACTGGACCAGGGCTACTCCGCCTGGAGAAGGCGACTGGGACGCGTATGGATCAATACTACTACCACAAAACTCGCTCAAATAAATAGTACTGCTTTCAACTTTTTCTGCTAGAAAATCGCTCGGGCGAGACGGCAAAACAGGCAAAACAATGAAAACTATGAAACTCCCTCTGCCCCCACTGTTTACAGGGGTTGGGACCAGCTTCCAATGGCAACACGTACACGTGTGTCACATGACACGGGTTTTCTGGGTAATGTAGTTGGAATATAAGCTCAGGAATTTAAACAGCGCTTCGGAGCATATTAATATGTTTAGATTCATCAAAAACTGTGAAGACGCCAATTGGCGTCATTGATCATTTACGGAATTCTGATGAAGACGCCAATTGGCGTCTTTCATCTTCTAAGGGTTAAGGCTAGGATCTACTGCTGTGTGTGTGTGTGTGTGTGTGTGCGTGCACGTGCACACACTTGTAATTTATGAGGACCAAAAGTCCTCATAATGGAAAATCCTGGAAAGCGTGGCCATTTTTGCAGGTCATCACTTTTCAAGAGGCTGTTTCAGGGTTAGTACTTTGGTTTAGTTTTAGGCTTAGGCACTTATACCCTATATACTTAATTGACTGGGTTCTCCCCAGGCAGGGGTGCATACTTCATCCATACTCCTCCTTTTTCCCCTTTACACCAAATCTGTTGGCTGAATATAGCCTATCAGCGTAACTTGTGGGCTCTGGTTAAGGTCAGGGTTAAAAATGAATGTAGTCGGCGGTGATCAGTCAAAGGTCCCAAAGGTGTGTGTAAACCCTCAGGCCCTTGGAGACGGAGTCTCCCATAAGCGCTCATTAAAGCTGCTACCTTTCACTAATGAATAATTCAAATGTGGCAGCAGAATATCACTGCTGTCGTGCAGAAACCTTGTATCTCCACTTTTCATCTCTTTTTCCCCATAAATGAATGCCCCATTTTATACCTCATTGTATGACTGTGTCACATAAAAGTAGAACATTTTAATAAGAAAAACATTAACGTGTTACAGATAATTTCAACCTTGCATCCCTATGTTAGGCATGTGCCTAACATAGGGATGCAAGGTTGAAATTGGCTGTAAGGGCTTTAACCAATGAAAGGTATTACATAATGACTACATGTACATTGGATCCATTGCAACACAGGTTATTTTTCCCTTTACGTAAATGTAACCGTTTTGGACATACAAGTGACAATATATAGGCCCTAGTCACTTGTATATCAATATATAGTAATATACAATATATCGTTTTTTTTGTTTAGTGGTAGAATGATGCAATTTAACATAATTCTCTCTGAAAAATGAATACGTATTGAACGAGTGTTACTCTTGCACACATACTAGAATTCAGGTAAAGCATATCGTATTGTCACTGTCAAGTGGAAACATTATGTCCAAAAAACATTACTTTTCAGGAAATGCATGAAAATAATTTGGACCACAATGGAAAGAAGCCCTCTGGGATTTTCTGTGTTATTGTCGTATATTAGGAGGGTAGGAAGGTAGGAAGTCCGCACACCGTTCTTTAAGCTCCCATCAATTTTATTAAGGGATCAGGAATCAACGTTTCGACCCCTCCGGGTCTTCATCAGGAATTCCTGATTCTAAGATTCATTCTAAGCTACTAACTAAACCAGACCAGAGATGAAATAATGTTAGAAACTACCAGGCAGAGTAGTGAAAAACCAGGCATCAGAGTATCAGATGAAAAAGGCAGGCGGAGAGGTTTGACCACATTATCCTTTTAGCATTCATTTAGTAATTGTACTTTCTGTACTGCTTGCAATTTGTCAATCAAGTGTTCAATCAATCAATCAAATATGTATCCAATATAGTTGTTACTTTATCATAATACTTTTCATTGGATCAATATTTATAAAGACCACAGACACACTTAACCACTTTAACTTTTAGAGAAATATGCAAAGATAGCAGATCTACAAGTAGCTATTTTTGCTACTTTATTGTGATGCTGTACAGTAGGGCATTAATTTATGGAAAAAGAGTCGAAATATGGAGACATACATTTTCTGCCCGACAGGCATGGTATGTTCAAAGGCGTATGCATGACTGTGCGTATTACTATGACCATAAGTATGTGCAATGCACCTGTAAGGACCAAAAATGCAACATGTCAGTCAAAAACAGCATTTCTGTCCAATTAATTTGTTGCCTGAATATTTGTGTGGGAGGGAAAGCAAGCCGTCATGGTGAGTCTCATGGTAATGTGTGAGATTACACTATGCTAATGTGATAATTACAGATGCTGTTTGGCATTCATCAGCCTCTTTTTGGCAATGTTTTTGTATTTACTGCGAGGATTACCACACCGTAGAGCCATTTCTTTTTTCCTTTTGAAGAAACAATATTGTATACTGTAGTCTGAGGAGAGTGGGCTCATATGTGTTGCTTTCTTTGTTACTGTGTGAGTGTTTTCTTCATTATAGAGAGTGAGGAGAGGATGTTTTGTAGGATATATTCTTGCCACTGATCCCATCAACACATTATTGACACTTCACTTGAGGACACATACAGACGCACAAAATCTTTTTCAATAAATGAGATATGCGTACACACACTCTTGCACATTCAGGCATAACCCACCATTAATTTAGCCCATTAAGACCTGTTTTCTGAAAAAATGATGTTGCTACATGTACTGTATATTAGTGGTAGTCAAACCAAACATTTTCATTTCAAGAACCCCCACAATTTTATATATTTGGCCGCCCTGACCTGCATCTCAAAATATTGTGTTCCAGGGACCCCCAGAAAGACTTGAGTTAAAAATGTTCGCTTTAAAGTAACATAAAAGATTTGCACAAATTGCCATGATTTTTCTAAAATAGCATATCTACAAGCTCATGGCAGGAAGTGATGCACTATGTATGTACAGTATATCTGCTATCTTTGAATAGTCAAAGTATAAAATAATGCTTATTTAGCGCAAATCTAAAATGACACGGATGCTTTCCCGGTTTTGATGGCTTAGACTATACTTTGAGGCGCTGTAAAATTAATAACATGAATTATTCATGTGTGTGTCTAACTCCTCACAGTACAGTACATACTTAACCCATTTTGGGCGGGAACCCCTTTTGGTGTTAGCATTATGTTATGCTTTAGCTATTGAAAAATAGCAGATCTACAAGCTCATAGCGCGCCACCGAGTGGCGCGCTACGAGCTTGTAGGTCTGCTATTTTTGAAAAATCGAAGAACGACTGACATAGAAACAGCTTTTTCAGAAAACTGTCAGGAT
The DNA here is from genome assembly GCF_951216825.1 of Electrona antarctica. Taxonomy (NCBI): domain Eukaryota; kingdom Metazoa; phylum Chordata; class Actinopteri; order Myctophiformes; family Myctophidae; genus Electrona; species Electrona antarctica. The sequence goes on from NC_136809.1 coordinate 21,786,164, forward strand.
GTAGAAGACATTTTTAGAATCTGATCTCGGGTCAAAATGGGTTAATGTTTCACACTGAGATCTGAGCTTCAGTTGGTTCTCTTCTATCTGTGGAGAACCCAGGCTGCTCATTATAGAACCAACTAATGAGATATTGAAATACCACAGAGCGGTATGGGGTGTACAGTAGCTACAGGAATACGGTGGTATTATGTAAACCTTTACTTCTTCTTTATAAGCTTTGTGCTAATTAGTTGTTGTTTTGTCTTCCTCCTTTTTTCTTTCCAAAACTTAAGCAGGATATAATGCATTGAAGAATGTTTGAGATTGATTATAATATACATGCACTATGTATACATACGTACGCCCACATTACTGTCAAAGATATGTTGAACTTCAATAGCTTGTGAAGAGAGGAAGGCTACCAGGTAAAGCTGGACCATCACCTTGTTTGTTTCATATTTAGGGAATTTGGTTTGAGCCTGCTTTCTAATGTAGCCCAATTTCTATACTGATTTCCGGCCTATCTTAGCCCCTCTAACTACCAGTGTGAGGTTGTTAGAGGTAATGGTGGTCCCAGTGAGGTTGTTAGAGGTAATGGTGGTCCCAGTGAGGTTGTTAGAGGTAATGGTGGTCCCAGTGAGGTTGTTAGAGGTAATGGTGGTCCCAGTGAGGTTGTTGGAGGGTAATGGTGGTCCCAGTGAGGTTGTTAGAGGTAATGGTGGTCCCAGTGAGGTTGTTGGAGGTAATGGTGGTCCCAGTGAGGTTGTTGGAGGTAATGGTGGTCCCAGTGAGGTTGTTAGAGGTAATGGTGGTCCCAGTGAGGTTGTTAGAGGTAATGGTGGTCCCAGTGAGGTTGTTAGAGGTAATGGTGGTCCCAGTGAGGTTGTTAGAGGTAATGGTGGTCCCAGTGGAAAGCTCTTTCGATCCCTTGCCTAATTTAACAATCAATGCTGTTGTTACTGTAGTGTTTCAGCTGGTAAAGCAGTATGACAGTTTGTTGAAAAATTAATTTTCTTCTCATTTTTCTCTATATCCCTCAATTGTGAATACAGTTGCAACTGATGATGCATAAACAGTGAAACGGTGTGTATGTATTCTTATGACATGCATCAGACAAGTCAATGAGCTAAAGTTCACGGCAGGGCTGTGTTATGTTATATTCATGACTTGTTTCTATAGCTAATATTCACGTTCCCATGATGAAGTTATGGAGATCTGAATTTCTTGCATAAAAAGAGCTATTCTCCAGGGACTATTTTGGTGAAGACATTTCAAATTAATCCATGCCACGCCACAATGCTGACAGAAATAAAGATTATAAAGGATTACCTATCTCAAGTAAGTAAGTAATTAATTCTCTGCACATTGATTTGCATACTATACTGAAATGAATGTAAATCTATGGCTTCTTGGAACGTCAAGAAAACAGCCTGTCTTCTACACAGTGAGCTACTGTAAACATGCAAAAACATGTCGTCCTTGTAGTATACTATAAATTTATAGGTGAAAATGTTATATTCTACTTGAATCATGGACTGTTCAGCTCAAATACATTATATTCATTGTAGTGACTGTACTTAAATGGCTGTCTCTGACCCCTGAACTCATATCCATAATAAAAGGAAGTCGTATCTGATGTACAGTGAACATCCATCAACCCGTCTGCTTTTTCTTTTCTTCTATCCCTGTCATTTGCCCAAACTCCATTCTTTCCAAGTCGTCATTTTACTGGACTTAAAGACCCTATTCCCCGGCTGTGTGTCAACCTTTGGTCAGATGTCGGTGTGCTCATTAGTTGATGTCAAAGTTCCTCCATTTATCACTTGGCTCGGTTGCACACATTTACCCAAAGTCATTTGCCTAAACATTTTTAGTGGCCCCATCATCCTTTCTCCGGCTTACTGCGTGTTAATTCATCCAATTCAGGATGAAGACAATTTGTGTAAATGAAACCAGTAAACATTATTGAAAGTTGAATGCCAGTTGCATTGTGGCAGCGAGCGACTCGAATCACTGACGTGTTAATGTCTTGGAAGTCAGCATTTTTACCACCTCCGTGAGGCCCTCGCACACACTTTGTGGCCATGAAGTTAATCGGATGCTTAATGTGATGTCTGCTGTGTCCGTTTAGGTGGCGGCCATCAACCCCAGCCACCCGCTCGCCCAGATGCCCCTGCCCCCCTCCATGAAGAACTGTATCCAGCTGGCTGCCTGTGAAGCCAGCGAGCTGCTGCCCATGAACCCTGACCTCCCAGCTGACCTCTTCACCTCCTGTCTCACTACACCCATCAAAATCGCCCTGCGATGGTAAAGCTCTCCTCCTTTCTCCCCTCTTTCTGTTCCTTTTCAAGCCTGCTTCGTGACAGCAGAGTATTTTGATATGTGTGGGCGATTTCATACAGTGTTAGTAGCACTGTTTTTGGAATTCTTAGTAATGCATTTCACAAGTGGATAGTCGTTGACATTCAGTTCAGCTCTCTCGATTAAGCAAACCAAAACAGAATTATTTTCTGTCCATTAGCCAAGGACAGGTTATGTTGTGAACTCTGGACTATTCATCCCTTTTGAATTTTCTTGATTAAAAATATACCCAAGGTTGGCACTTGGTAAATGCAGTGTAGCGGCGTAGCGCACAGGATTATATTAGACAATTGACACTGGGTGAAAAAATGGGTTTTCGAAAATTGTGGGATAAAATAAAAGACTTAGAAATGTTCTAATCACATAAAGACACATAATGCAGGGGTTGACACTAACGATTGCCCGGGGCAAGTAAAACAAATGGTCGGGCAGGTGAAGGTTGCTTACCGGCTTGCCCGACCGGGCAAGTGTGCATTTTGAGTGGGGATACAACCGTCTTTACTTCGCTATAATAACACAAGATATCTGTCTTGAACATGATCAGAGCGCAGCGTGTCTCACCCTCTCTTTATCAGTCTCTCGTCTCTCCCAACACACCCACACACACACACACACACACACGCACACACACACACACACACAGAGAGCGTCAAGTGGCTCAAGCGTCATGTGCTCTGCGAAAACAGCTGATCTGCGAGCTCATCACCAGGTTGCAAAATGAGACCTTCGTGTCAACCCCCGTCACATAAATCATTGCATTTTAGACCTTTAGTGGAATCATACTGTATTACTGTACCTGTATATATTTGTCACACCATTTCGGCACAGCTTATATAGTTCTGCCTCTCACAAAACACAATGTACAGTATCACTTGTAGAGATTAATTACTGTACAATTACTGTATTACAGTAGAAGTACTGTCTTCAGATCCAAGGAAAAATACATCTAAAAACAGCCACACCTCTGATACAGTAATATTATGTAAAGATATGCAGGAAATTTGGGAAACATAGTAGGCTTGTACTGTAGTCTAATCTATGCATCATTGAGAGGACTGTTACGATGTAGCTGAGCTATACGGAGAGAAGAGATGTTTTTGCGTCAGCCAATCAATTGTGCAGTACCCGCTGAGCAGCTAGGGCTTGCGCACGGTGCAAGGTGATTGCATCAACTCCATTCTCTAACATAACACGCATGCACACGTGTGTCTTCATGCACGCCCGCACGCACAGATAAGGGCCAGTCTTTGTGTTTATGGAAGCGAATTTAACCAGTATGACAGGAAAAGGCTTTTAATAGTTGAAAATATATGTACAGTATGTATCTCAGATTCTCAGTATCCACATCGGAATCGCATGGCTCCAATGTCAATAGTGGTGGTACTTCTGTGGCCTACTGAACAAGAAATGTGTTCACAGTCACACCGCCAAATGTACAGAGCTGAAGTGTGTAAAAGTAGAGTGAGCTTAGAACATTCTCAAAGGTAACGAACCAACCAGATTGTTGACACCAGTCTCATGCTTCCACTGTCGCCGCTGCCTGTTCCCTTCATCTCTTTCCCCCATTTAAGGAGCATGTCAGCAAGAGAATCCTCGTTTGGTCGATGCACATGTCAGCCAGTGACTGCCTCATCGTACATGCACCGCACAACGCGCTCACTATGCATCATCAGCATTTTCTAAGCTCTACGTGGTGCCCCTGGCTCATTACCTACCGTGCATTCTAACATTTTGTGAATTCCCTGTGCACTGATTCATGGCCATAGCAATGTTTTCACCAAGTCTTCAGCTCAACTTCAATCAATTGTTCCTGCTCACAGAATGGTGAGCCTCCCAATCTGTGAGAGTGAAGGACATTATGCCTCTAGGCCATACCTTCAAAGCCAGTAGGAATGTCACCGCTGCCTTAAACGATTTCCATTTCTTTCCTCATCTCAAACTCCAGCTCTATTTATGACCTTCGGTTTAATGAGGCTGTTGTATTATGCTATTAATATTGTATATGAGTATGATGTCACAAATATGCCCTTTGGAGACCAAAATCCAGTGGAGTAACAATGATTACATTTTCCAGTTTCCACTAAGTGAATATAGAGGATATACTGTAGAATGCAGATGCACACAGGCCTCCTGGGTGTGTTGTTACTTTTATCATTTGCAAAAAATAAATAAATGGAGAGCTGTTTCATATTAACAATCACACATTTACTGCTATTGTTGCTAGCTAACAATCCATAGTGTCTCAATGTATTGATGGCTCATAGATTTGTTCTTTTTGCACATGTGACAACCTCTTCCTATGGCGCTTGAATGGGCTGCTCCAGTCTCCACAGATGGACACAGAAACACTGTCTTAGACCAGTCTTAGACCATGTAATAGTTTTTGTCATCTGAAAAGTTTCAGTTTTAATCTAGTTTTATCGAGTAAATATCATAAGGGAGACTAAATCTACAGTTTTTGTAGACTAAAAAATATTTGTGCGCGTGCCCACTGGCCTAGTGGTCCAGGCACATGCCACATATAGGCTCTGGCCTGACAGTGCGTTGCGTGTTTGAGTCCCGTTCATGACAACCTTTTCTGCATGTCTCTCCCCTTCTCTCTCTCTCTCTCTCTGTCCTGTCAGTCTTCACTCGAAACTATCAATAAAGGCAGAAAAGCCAAAAGCAAATCTTAAAAAAATTAAATAAAAAATATTTTGGCAGGCCTTGATGGCAATGGCATACAGTATATCGCATCGTTTCATGTTGAAGATCTTGTAGATCTGCTATTTAAAAAAAACCCTAATTGACAATATTTTGTCTTTAGTTTGAGCCATCATGTCTTTTATATCATTTTCATCTGTGAAAAAAGGTAATCGACGAACATTTTTCGTCAGTTTTAGTCCACGAAATTGACACTGTCATAGACATTATAACCCATACAGAGAATAGAGAGCACTTTATCTACTGTCACAAACATAAACAAATCACGTTCAAATGTAACACAGTAGCAGTGTTATTTGGATCAGTAATATGAAATATTGTCCTGATGTAATGAATCCTGTGAAAAACTTTACATAATAGTAAGACGCATACAAGTTGAAGTTCTCCCTCCCATTCTGTGTGTAATCTTGAGATATGACTATCTCTCGTATTATATTCCCCTCTCAAAGAATCCATTGTCGGGGGCTCACTCTGTCCTGTGGGATAGAACCAGAAAGCAGAGATACAGATAAAGGAGTTGTATACCACTGGGAGGTGGTAATAACACGCCGTACTGCAGAAAACTTTCCGTACCTGCCAAACTTTGCCTTGTGTCTAAATCAGTCTAGTGATAACAGTTGATTTTTGCTTGCTTGATTTTATCATACAAATACCTCACTACCTGTACCACACAATTAACGCTGAGGAAGGCCCACTATGTCGAAACGCTGTCTGTCAGTCAGAGGTAAATAAATCATGTATTGAGTGCTAGCATTTTCTGATCTAAATCAGACTAGCCTGAGAGGCGAGCCCTGTGCTTTTCTGGGCATTGAGGGGCGGTTCAAACTAGCGCTGGAAACCAACGCCGACTTCCTATTGGTTCACCAACCTATGTTCCTGCCCCCCCCCGCTCCCCGCGGTAATGTTTTGGAGGTCCACCACACAGCGGAGAACACTGACGTCTCCACATTTGGAGAGACGCCCCGCTGCACCTTTATTGGTTAGCGAAATACAAGGTTCACTCCCACTCCTATACCGCTTTTCCTGCTGGGCTCGCCCAGGATTATTTCCCTTTGAAAACAAAACACCTATGGTCCCAGAGGCTAAAATCAGTCCAGCTTCAAGCTGACCTTGCACCATTGCATCCTTCAACCTGTGATGCCTCTATCCATCTCTCATTCTCCACTTTCCTTCCATCTCTGGTCCTGTTACATTATGTATCTACCAATCCTTGTGCTGAATAAGGAATGTCTTATTCTAAACAGAACATGCAGTCCCAAAAGTGAGAGAAAACTGGACATAGTGAGGTCAACGGGGTCTTTCTGACATGTGATGTATTTTTTAATCTGAGGACGGCTGTTGCTGAAACCCATAAGCGTTCTCAATTAAAAATAAATAAATAGAAATTGCATCTGAGCTACTCTTGCATTTATTATTTTGGTGTGCCGCTTTTTCCACTGCGTTAACCAAGGGCAGTATCCAGAGGAAATACCTGCTTTTCTTTCTTTACATGTGATGGCTTTCCTTGGCCTTGAAACCTTAAATGAAATCCAATGCAGGAGGTTTACATAAGGGAGGGAGGGGGTAAAGAGAGTGTGGCGGGCAAAAGAAGGTGCATGCACGGTTTCTGTGGTTCAGCCGAGCAGAAAATCATTACTGATGGAGCACCCGCTTCAGGGGATTTCCCCAACGCTGTGCTAGACAGGGGATGCTTAGGGGTGGGTGTGGAAATGGAGGCGATGGGGAATGTATACAGAGAGGGGGGGGGGAGAGAGAGAAATGAAGGATAAAGAAATCAAAGCCCAGAATGCTTATTAGATTGCCAAATGGGGCCTTTGGTGAAGAATGGAATAATGGAGGAGGAGAACATATCATCACCATTAGTGGAGATTTGTGCATGTACTGTACCCTCCTCTATTTCGTTCTGGGAACTGGCAGACGGCTGTGTCTTGGTTCTGGGCAGGGCTAAGACTTGGCAAGTGGTTGCTTCTGTCAATCATTATTGAACCACTACTGTCCGCTCTTCCGATGCCCATCCTGCTGTTTAGGTACTTCACTGTATATTATGTACAGCACGTGTGACAGTATCTTCATGTCATTGACTGGTTCATCCCAATCTCTGAATGTGAGCAAGTGCATGTGCGTATACTGTATGTGAGTACATTTGTTTTCCTCTGTATTGTTTGTTCTGTACTGTGTATGTGTGCAGTCCTCATTCTTGACATTTTAATTGTCTAGGTGAGTGACCTTAAACTTCCCTATTTAACTAGACAGCTAGCATCGCCTTGAAAATGTGGTACTGTACTTGTGTATTCATACAGTACAGACACATTCATAATGAACTAAGTATCCGTGAGAGCCCACATAATAAAATCACATATCCTTTTTGTCTTTTGTGCCCCTGCATACACGGTACACGGACACGAATTTAATGCACCTCATTAAATTCAAGAACAAGCCCAGCTCATCCTCTACCCTCATGTCTTGTACCTGCACTTGGTTGAAAGAAGAGAATCAACACATTGTTCCCTTGTTCCAGAATATCTACTTAATGAATGAAATGCAAATTAATCCTGCCATACAGTACCTGTCGTACCTCACTTTTCCTATCCGTCATGTGGGGTGAACTACAGAGGGAGGGCATTACGCAACATCTCTCCCACGTCTTTAGTGTCTTGAGTTGAGGAATGAGGATTAGGTAAGGAAAAAAGAAGGGTTTACCTCAGGATACTTATGTTGAATGGTTGAATGCGCTAATGATATACAGTGTTTCGATTAAAGGTGACTCTTAAAGTAGAAAGTATCTCGGTTTAATAGTTCATGTGTAACAGTATTCTTATTTTCTTCAGCTTAGTTTTTTCATCAGTGCCCTATTTTATACTTACTCATACAGTATGACAGTGTCATATGCCGCGATGTGGCGTGAGCTTGTAGATGGGTATTTTCGAAAGATTTTGGAAAATCTTTTTGGGAGAACATTTTTGCAAGTTCTCACCTCTAATGACATGCCCAAAATAGGGATAAGTCTGTGTTTCGCTCTTGAGAGTTTTATAAAAAATGTAACCAATGCAAAGTAGTACCAAGAGCATGTGATGAAATAATGTTGCAAGATGTTCTGCAAGTCTTTTTTTAACACTTTCTTTGCCATGGAAAATAAATGCATTTGAAGAATAAAAAGGGAGACTAAAGGAGCTGAGACTGAATAGTTAAATACTGACAAGGATAATGTTTAGGTGAGCATCAGATCAACAGCCAATGTCCATTTAGGAGGAAGATATTAGTTGAAATGATAAAGAGTGCACCCCAGTGGTAGCGATGCCTGGGGGCATTTACTGTGTTGAGGATGTTCAACACTTTTGAATGCAGAGATTTTCTAATATAATCTGTGTCTACCATTACCGTATATGTATTATTCCCCTACCAAAATGCTGCTCTCCTCCCTCTGTTCACAAATCCGAAAGGTGCCTCAATCTGGGCCGGGGCACATTTCAGTTTACTCTGCATACAATAACTTAATCCTCCTATTATTACCCTTCATCTCTGACCTTGCCTTTCCCTTTCTTGAATCCACATCAAACGTCTTGTGAGCTTTTAAAAACAATCATCACTCTCCCTGTTTCAATAACTATCTGTCTTTCTCCCCTCTGTATCTCTATCGCTTGTGTCCTCGCCTCTGCCGTATTTCTCTGGTTCCCTCAGCATCTCCCCATCTCATTCTCTACCTTGCTCCATGGAATCGATCTGTCCCTGCGTAGGGGTCGAGTGGGAACTCACTCTAGCTGAGGCAGTCTCCTCCCGCACTGCTCTTTGTTCTGTTCGTCACTGTCTGTCACTTAAGTCTAAACTTGTAATTTATAATAAATATCGTTTATGTCTAGGGCTGTGTCTTGCAGAAACCACTGATAGAAATGGAAGAAAAAAAGTTTTGTTGTTACAGTATTTGCTAACAGGTTGCACGTGACGATAACCTTCCAATTCCTCGATTCCAGGTCGCCTCTGAAACCAGAGTTTTCAAAAATGTTGATGAAATTTAATCATAAACATTTACCTTTAACCTAATTGATAATGGGAATCATAGATAGGAAATGAGTTGCAACTGGGTTGAGGGAGATGTTCCCAAGGTGCATCACATGGTGTTTTACGAGATGTGACACTATCACTATAGTGATTGTGTAGATTTTCAGAACAACCTGTGCACATAGTGAACGCTCTGTGTCCCTGTCTCTGTCTGATAATGTACTGTTCCTCAATAGAACATTATGTTATTTTGGGTGCCATATGAAATGTCAATACAAACAGGCAGGGACTTTCTATACTTACCTTGTAATACCATATGGTAGTGCTGAAGTTGTTTTATATCCATTAACCAGAGTGTCCAACATTTCCAAAACTCATCTGTGACTTTAACTATTTTCAAAGTGATTAAAAAAAACCCTAGTAGTTACTTGTCCAGATGTCTGTTATAGCAGACATCTGGACCAGACAAATTACTGACCACAGGTAACATTTACCAGCATATGGCTGGTAGTTAGTGTTAATTTAATAATTTCCCACCATGTCCATTTCTGGGCTTACTGAAGGCCTGTTGGCTTATCTCAAAGGGCAGGTGGACTGAATTTATGAATGTTTGGAGTTGGGAAGGTAATTCCTTGTTCACCTCACCAGTGCTTATACAGTATATATATTGTTATACTTTTATATATGTATATTATAGACAACACACAAACAGAAACCTGCTTACAAAACCATACAGCATGCCTTTCTCCAGTTGTGGAAAGTAACTAAGGATTTACTCAAGTATTGTTCTTAAGTACAATTTTGAGATGGTTTCACTTTACTGGAGGGAGTATTTTCAAATTTCGATACTTCTCAGGGTATTATTATTGTACCTAATATTTTTACTCCACTACAATGTTACTTTGTAAAACATACATTAACCACTTCCTATATATTCTTTGGCTATTTGAAAATTGCCGATCTACAAGCTCACAATGCGTGTTGTGAGCTTGTAGATCTGCTATTTTCTAAAGGTTTATACATCTGAAAACCTGTGAAATGGGACATTGTGCAAAATTTGTACTTTAGCTTTTAGTACTTAAGTATATTTTGATGCCAATACTTTTGTACTTTTACTCAAATACATTTTGAATACCGGACCTTTACTTGTAACTTCAATAATACATGTGAGTACTTCTCCCACCACTGCTTGTCTCCACCCTGCCGTGACTTACAGCTGGTTCAGAGTTAACAATGCACAGTCAGTAAACAATAACATTGCAACACACATGTAAGAAATATGACGACTGATTCTTTATGACCCGGCCCTCTTTGCTTCCCATTCATTGGCAGTCTAAATGCATTCGTCCTCAGTTCAGGCTTGGAATAGTTCCGAGCCTGAACTGAAGACGAATGCATTAAGACTGCCAATGAATGGTAGATATGTATGAGTTATGCTTAGCATCCTAGACTTTCAAATGTTGTCTTTTTCCAGTTAATTTTGTTCCCTTCACAAATGGTTTTATTATAGGCACTGGCTGGGCAGTGTGTTTGTAATGCTTTTATTAAGGCCTGTCTCTCTCTCTCTCTCTCTCTCTCTCTCTCTCTCTCTCTCTCTCTCTCTCTCTCTCTCTCTCTCCCCCCCCCCCTCTAGGTTTTGTATGCAGAAGAGTGCCAAACTGGTACCAGGTGTGACACTAGACCTCATTGAAAAGTAAGTTCTTCTCTATAGCGCTCTGTACTTGTTTCTCTCTGTTTCCCCATTTTTCTCTTGTTGGAGTGCCCTCTCAGATAGTAATTACTCTCTCTCTCTCTCTCTCTCTCTGTCTCACACCCAGTTCACCCTCTGTTGTTTTCAATCCTCGGGGCATAATGCTCTCCCCTCACACAGCCTGTGTAGCAGTAGAATGTGGCAGATTTAACGCTGTACTTTTCTTCAATAAAGCTCTTATTTCTTCTCTGCCGTACCGACTGCCAACAGAACATCTCTTGCTCTTAGGCACACATAGTCACAGATTGATATTTGTACTCAATATCGATGTCATAAAATAAAGTTTTAGCACTTTCTCAGAACATTTGGAGGCGGCTTTTCCCGTTCTTGTATTGTCTGAAAAGGATTCACATTAAACACGTCTGTTCACACTCGGTATTGCAACTAACATCAGTTGGCATCTGTCATTTTATGTTTCAGCAAGGTCTATGCCCATTATTTTATATTTTTTTGCCCATTATTAACAGTCTAAAGCTGCACTCTCCTGCGTCTCACAGGGAGGCACTTTTGGTATTGGCATGACAGGTTGTGTGCGTGCACACATACACACACACATACACACACACACACACACACACACACCACACACACACACACACACACACACACACATTTTTTATTTGAAAATACAGCAGTGTCCTCCTCAAGAGGATAATTAGTGTTTGGCTGAAGGCTTGTGCCACTTTGAATGTGCTCAGTCTACTGTAGTGTGCGTGTAGCATAGTGACTTTGTCTGTTATTTTACCAGTACAAGGAGGGGCTCATCAAGACCTCAACTGCGTCACCATGGGACCAGTGACGCAAGCAGATCCACATTTCATGTCTTCTCTCTTTGGTCTGCAGCCTCTTATCTCTTGCTACTGTACATTTGCAAGTTCTAGGATTCTGTCCAGAATGTACTTACTGAGTGTGCCCTACTTTGCTTCTATGCACCTTTCTTCAAACATGTTCACTCCTCAAAACAGTTTACTTATTATTTCTACTTATTTTATAAATAAATAAACGTACCGGTATACCCAATATAACGCATTGATTAATGGGTGACTGACGGGTCTCAAGGATCCCAGAGTGTGTTAGCAATGAAATGCCCTTTAACCGTTTCCGTACATAGGACGTCGCCACACGTCCTAGGGGTCCCAATCGACGCGTACATCTGACGTGTGAGGACGTCCTAGTGCATCCTCAATGATACGGGCGAGATAAGAATATTCTGAATTTCTTCCTTTTTTTGATTTGTCAGTTCGCCTTTCAGCTACCGTATGCTGCGCTCTAGGCAATTGTTAGCTTACCATTGACTTCGCCGTTAGCGCGGCGGAAAGAATGACTCGTCTCTCCTAATCCAGGGTGCTCTCCGTGGTGTTGAACGGATCGATATACTGGCGCTTCATTTCTGCTCCTCATCCGTCTCTCCCGCAAAATATGAACGCTTTTTGGATCATATCGTATAAACTAAAGCGATCGCAATGTAAGCTAGCTATGTAAAGTCAATCTTTTTTTAGTGGATTGTTTCCGGGTCATGGGTTTCCGAGTAAAAGCGGCCAGGTCTTTCCGGACCCCAGGGCTCTGATTGTGTTAATGCCCATTTACTGTAAGGAGTTCTGTCTGTGTCCTTTTATGCCCACGTGTAGTAATCACTGATGTCATCAATATGTCGTCATAGTATTGAGTTGACGTCATAGACTGGACTCAAAGTACTATTATAATGGGTACTATACTAAATACTTGGGTATTGCATAACTGTATGGGCATGCGTTACCGATGTTCATTTCTTCTCAGTTCTAAGTAGTTAGTGGTTTATTTTAGTGGTTTGTCTTCTCTTCCAACCTGTGGAATATAAGCTGCAGCTCAAATGCAGTCTGACAGTGTTCCTGATCATAGTCTGAAAGTTACCGTGTCGGTTGAAGAGATGGGGCACAGATACATTTGAACTAAAGAAAACATTAAAAAAACATATTTGACAGTTCTCAGACTTCGGTTTGCGAAGATAGTGTGTACTGCTGAAGTCCCCCTGCCCAAGGAACCATATCGGTGCAGAAAATCCAGCCCAAGCCTTTTAACCTCCCTTCCTTTCTCTTGCCATCTCAGAGGAGAAAAGCAAAAATACCAAACAAAAATGATGGTCAAGGCTGTTGACCCAGAAAACCTTGGATTGAGTCTGTCTGTATGCGGGGAGCACATGACAGCCATGCTTTTTCTCCATCCACTACTCGGCACACAGATTCTGCTACCTCTGATAAAATGGTGTCCTCGCCTACCACTGTCGTGCCAGGCTGTCCACCTCAAACACACATTGGAGGCCGGCGTACTGATAAGACTGGATTTAGGAGAGGCAGTGAGTGTGGGTTGGGATAGAGATCTCAGTGCTGGAGGATTGAACTCTCTATCCATAAATTGGATTTTCCGTAAGGTGCCTTCAAATATTCGTGATATTGAAAAGCACAGATAACTTCATACTGTACATCTGAAGTAGGCCTACTATATGTACTGATGTACTATAAATGTACATACAAGGTTAGTTTCAGCTGTCCCAAACTTGACTGCATGACATCATTTCCAGCATGTCCAGCCTGTCCCTCTTACCATAAATGCCTAGTCTGTCTCTCTCTCCCTCTCTCTCTCTCTCTCTCTCTCTCTCTCTCTCTCTCTCTCTCTCTCTCTCTCTCTCTCTCTCTCTCTCTCTCTCTCTCTCTCAGTCCATTGTGTGTTCCAGCACTCATCCAGAGAGCTAAGTGTTGACTCAGCTTAATGTTCCCCAGATTTAAATAATGGAGTTTGGTCCCAGAGCTCATAAAATGAAAAAATGTCTCTAAACTAATTTACCTGCTCACTCCTGTCTCAGTGATGCCACACTCGCCATCTAACATGGCGCTACAATCTGCACTGCATGCATGTAAATTAGATACACACCACCACCACAACCTTTTTGAATTCAGACTTCTTCAGGATGGCTGTATGGTATCTACCAGTCTGTCTAAAGATAGCTTTGAGAGAGTCGTGCAACCTTGTTGAATGCCCACGGCTGTCTTTTCTTTCAAGCTGTCTGAGTTATGCAATGCTGTAAACTCAAGTGTCATTATTTTAGTGCTTGTTTGTGTAGGTGTGTACTGTGAGAGAGTGCACACTGCACACGCTTACTGTATGCGAGTGAGGGCTGGTGTTTATATGGGGTACATGATGCTTGTGAGAAATGGTAGTACTACAGTAACGGTATAGGAATTTCATATTTGCTGAACACTAGCAGTGAGTGTTTTCATGGTTCATGAACAATCAAAAAAAGTTACGTTTACACACACACACACACACACAATCGTTGCTGTCAAGCAGAGACCTTCTGCATATATTTCTCCATATTTCTATATTTTTTTGCTTTTTTGTAAAGTGAGAGTGTCACACAAAGGTAGTAGTAGTATCTCACAACATGAGCTTGTAGATCGGCTTTTTTCACTATTTTAAATCATTTAAACGGTTTTGCACATACATGGTTTACATCTGACAGCGACTATATCATATATATATATATATACTAGATGGAAATTGCAGGATTTGACAGCCTCCACTTCATGTTTCAGCTGTGTTTTTAAACCCAGTAGTGTGCCCTTCACATGTAGTAACGGATGGGTTATTATTATTATTTGTTGATTTTTATTATTTTGATTAGTGATTTTATTGGAGTCCCGAATTCTGACTGTAACATGCATTGGGTGGGAAAAATTCCCAGGGTGAAAATCCGATTTCTCCCATGGTGTGATTCGGTCTGGCTTATTGGCCAGGCTATGCACTGTGCAACTGGGCATGGGAGTAAAACATGCTGAAATCAAACTACGCACGCACGCACGCACGCACGCACGCACGCACACACACACACACACACACACACACACACTTTGATTAAGAAACACGTCAAATAGAGCACAACGATAATATCAGCTTGAATGTAAACACAATAACTAGCAGACACAACTCGCAGGCAATATAACCAGTCAAAACATACCTTCACATTCCACCCACACAGTTCAGTATGTCCATGTCACCCCTACAGTTGGTGGGGTGAGGCAGGGTGAGAGGAACATGCTATCCCAGACATTCCTTTCTCTGTTTGTTATCAAATCTATTGCATAACACAGAATGCAGGGAATTAGACAGGCTGTGTCCAAAAATAAACTGTCTTTGTTTTTGCCATCTGTCCCACAATTCCCACCCCTGTCTCTCCTTTCCATGTGAAACCACCACAAATTTTGACACAATGCCATTGCGAGAAAATCACGACTACCCCTCATGTCTGAATATAGCCACATACTTTTCTCAGAATTCGTTTTCAGAATCACATACCTCTATAGAAGAGTACTTCCCTTAGTGTTGAAATGCCTAGCCACATTCAGAATGATTCCAGTTGCATAATAGAGTAGCTACCAAGTTATACATCCATCTACATATGTCTGTTCATCCATCCACCCATGCTATGTGTTTGTCCATCCATCTGTATATGTATCCATTCATTTGTTTCCATCCATCCATCTCTACATACATATATCTGTCATCCATCCTTCCAGCCATCAAGTGTCGTTTTCACTTCTAGACAGAATATTGAGCAGATGAAAGGCCTAGAAGAGCCTAGTGTTCTTTCTAAGTGTCTTTGGCAGACACACAATGTACTGAGCAGCTAGCATCGCAGCGTAATCGGCAGTACTCTTGATTATTTTTACTTAAGTAAAAGTCCCGGTTAATAAAATCAAAGGTGTTATAAAGTAACAATGTAGTTCAGGGGTGCCGTGGATGAGAAGGTTATTTTCAGTGGTGACCTGAGCTAAAATTGTTTGGGAACCACTGACTTGACTTACACCACCAAAATGCCCACTTTTTTCAAACAAAAAATCTACAAGCTCACAAGCTGAGCTGAGTCGAATAGAAATGGTATAAAATAAGGCTTAAGTGGTTGATGTATAATGCATAATAATCTAAATCTATAAAGTTAATTGTAACTTAACTGTTTCAAATAATTGTAGTGGAGTAAAAAGCACAAAATGTACCTCTGAGATGTAGTGGGGTAGAAATTTTAAGTATAGAAAAACATATTATCTGCATACTCAAGTAAAGTACAATTAAAGTACCTCAAAGCTGTCCTTACTGTAAGTACAGTACTTGAGTACATTTACTTTCCACCACTGGTAATACTGTAGGCATTCACCTGCCAAGAATGGGACTCAACAACAGCAGCAGAGATTGTTTTGTTGCTTTGAGTTACTGTAGAGTGTAGATAATGGTGGCTGCAGGACTCTGAATGTACTATCACTTGTATTTTGGCACAAGCCATTTTAAACTAGTAGGCTATCGCTGTTGGTTGGAGATTTACGGTTCGATTGCTCTACAGGCATGGACAGCTGCTGTCCATGCCTGTAGAGTTTTTTCTGAAATTGTGACTGTCGCACGCACGCACTCCACGCACGCACGCACGCACGCACACGCACTTAATTGTCATTTCTTAATGTCTGTGGTTTATTGGTGGACTTCATAGATATACTGTACATGTACAGTATGGCTTATTTTTCAAGTGATATATATTCTGCTATATAGTGTCTGTTCAATAACGGGTCTCCCCGTCTCACCAGCTCTTAAACAGAAGATAATTTTCAGGTGCGTTGCCATTTTCACCCAATCAGTAGAGAGTACCTATGTCAGCATATGTTTTATAGTGGAACAAAATGCCCTGTGCTCATTTCCATGGCGCCTCCGCTCTCCTAGCACGCAATAGCACGGGTGGAGAATTGTCTGTGTGCAAGAGAGACTGGAATTTGGTGCAGCGATGGGTTTTCGTGAATCTCAAATCCTGCAGAAGTGCTCGTGACGGTTCCAGTCACTCAGAAGGATTTGGTTTTTCATCCCCCTGTAGCATCGTCACCAGTGAGGTTCCACCAGGCCCCCAGAGCAGCTCCACCCTACTGGCCAAAGCTGGTACTGCAGGCAGGCAAAAACACATGCACGTGCAAAAGCGTGTGCAGCTGGGTTTTAACACAGAGCGCTCGTCCATGAATCGATTCAGGCACGTTCATGGAGGTCAGCACTTCTGCATTTTAGGCACCAAACTTTGGTGATAAAAAAATGTGAAAATCTAGAAAAGAAAATGTGGAAGTAGAGCGTTCTTCCGGTCGCTTCAAACACCACTGAGCAACTTCCATTGAAATCAATAGCTGGGGGTGGGGCTGTCCGCTCTCTAGTTTATATAGAACTCTATGGGTTCCACACACCGTGGTGAGAACGCTTTTAAACTAATAATCATCTGTCCAGTGTCACTTACACCTCCAACCACGTCTTCTCTCTCACGTGGCTTTACTTGAACATCACCCTGGATCAGACGCCTCTCAAGATGTGTTGATTAAATCACATTAGAGCGGCAGATGTCCCCCGAAGTGCTCCAACTGCACAGCTTTTAATGGAGCCAGTATTGCTGACCCAGTGCCATCTGTCTTATTTGTTGTGCAACAGAATCCCTGGCAGACTGAACGACAGACGCACTCCTCTGGGAGAGCTCAACTGGATCTTCACGGCCATCACAGACACCATTGCCTGGAACGTTCTGCCCCGAGGTGAGGCCGCATGCGTGCGCGCGCGCGCACACACACACACACACACACACACACACACACACACACACACACACACACACACACACACACACACACACACACACACACACACACACACACACACACACACACACACTTTTGCATGGAATGCACCCACACACACTTAGGAATGCCATATCACAGTGATAATAGCACTGTGCTAACACTAACAAGTGTGTAAGCTGTCTAGAGGGGCCTCCCCCTCCCCTGAGCTTTGCTGTTGATGAAACAGACCACATCACAGGCAATCCTCATAATGATGGCATGTTGCAACTAATCCAATGCGTCGCAGTGCGACCTTTTTGTCTAGTTCAGTCTGCCAGTGCACACAAACAAATGCGAAATCATATTCATATAACTGGTACATTGACTATCAGACGCTTTAGACACAAAGTAGCAGTGGATTTCACATACTATGTGACAATCACAGACAGTTCGCACACACGCACAAGCGCGCACACGCACACACACACACTTGAATTATTCTCATATCATATGGATTGGCCTCGGACGCCATTAAAATGAATTACCGGCAGTGAATGCACTGAGCCAATGAAATGTCATCATTTGCTTTTACTGTACATCCCCAAAGGCTGCTACCCTTTTCTGCTGCTTCTTCTACTCCTGCTCTTGCTTTTAAGAGCATGTCACTGTGATTCCTCCATTTACCCCTTTCACCATCTGTCAGGTGCTAATTGGGCATAATTATAATATATATTTTTAATGTGTTCACTCGCATCCAGTGTTGATTTTGGCAGCAAATTTAGATTTTAGTTTAGTCATAGTCTTTAGAATTAAAATAGTCTCATATTTTAGTAATCTGAAATGTTTTAGTGTTAGTCTAGTTTTAGTCGACTAAATCTACAGTTGTTTTTTGTCTACAAAATTCATTTTTTGCAGGCCTCGATAGCAATGTAATGGCAGATTCTACACTTGGTTTCATGCTGAAAACAGCCGATCTACAAGCTCACAATGCGTCGCAGTGCAACATTTTTGTCTAGTTTGTAGATGAAATTGTCAGTATATTTAGACATAGTTTTAGTCATCATGGCTTAGTCTTTATTTCATTTTTATGCCGTGTTTGTCGGTGAAAAAAGTGTGTCACCCTGTCTCTCTCTCTCTCTCTCTCTCTCTCTCTCTCTCTCTCTCTCTCTCTCTCTCTCGCAATCTCATACACAATTCTCCCCCTCTAGATCTGTTTCAGAAGTTGTTCCGTCAGGACCTGCTTGTGGCCAGCTTGTTTCGCAATTTCCTATTGGCCGAGAGGATTATGAGGTCTTACAATTGCACGCCGGTCAGCAGTCCGCGCCTGCCTCCTACATACATGCATGCCATGTGGTAAGACTACTACACACACACACACCACACACACACACATGCCCATGCTGCACAGGCAAAACAGGGTCACACGCAAGTGACGCAAGACATTTATAATATTAACAGTAATATTCTGTACGCCCAGGATTTGTTTTTCTTGCGACTCAGTCGCAATGCTTCTCATTACCTGAGAACTCGTTTGTCTCTCCCACACAGTCTCATTACTGGTATTATATAAACACACGTGATAGAGTGAAGAAAACACCACATTGTCCAGTGACTTCACATAATCCTCCACAGTGTGACAAACACCATCTCCCTTTAGATACACAAACAGTTCACCCACTATCTCTTGCACTTTAACAAATACCTCCCTCTATCTCTCCCACTCATTAGCTGGCTTGTGTTGAAAGATACCCCCCCCCCCCCCCCTCTCTCTCTCCGCCCCTCCTGCCTGTGGAGCTACGTATTTTTGTATAACTTCACTGGCATCAGTAAATAAAACAAAAGTGATTCTCGCGGCAGGTGTCTATAAGCCGGCAAGAGTCTCACTTTTCTCCTACAGGCCCATTATTTTAGAGTGTAGGTGAATTGGATTGTTTGCCATCAAATGTGCAAAAGTGCGCGCGCACACACACACACACACACACACACACACACACACACACACACACACACACACACACACACACACACACGCTGGGGTTAGGAGAAAGGGGGAGCACTTCTGGAGACCTAGAAAGATGGAGATGGATGAACACAGACAGAGTGGACATTAAAAATGTGATGTGGCAGCAAAAGGAGGCCACATTGGATAGATGGATAAAGTTTGAAAAATCTAAAGTGTTAGAGCAGGGGAGGCCACCTGGTACAAACAAGGGATTTAATGATTGATGTTTGTTCCCGTACAGAAACTGCCATTGATATTCAAATGGTTTGGAATAGGCAAGAGTTGTGCGTATGCCATTCCCAGGACAGTCATCAAGCCAGTTGTTTTGGGGAGCTCTTGTTTTGGTTCACTCCACATGCGTATAAGCAAGGTTTTTACAACGAATGCACTTTTTAAATCACTTGAAAATAAGGCAGGCACACAGAGCAGGCAATGGCATCTACAAGTGCACCATTCCAGTTAGAAAGCCGCGGTGAACCGTATACAGTAGGTCAGTGGTTCCCAAACGTCAAGGACCCCCAAAATGACACTAATTAGCCCCGTGGACCCCCATAAGAGAAGATTTTAACGTCTAATGTTGACGTCAATTACGTCAAAACAGTCAATGGGAGTTCAAGGGTTAATGACATTTACCCCTGGGGGTCCCCGGACTCCACTTAGGGAACCACTGCAGTAGGTTATCCAATGAACCGAAACGAGCACTTTCTGCGTGCATCACAGCCAATCACAGCAATTGGGGCGGGGTTTTGAGGACGACTAAATCCGGCTACGGTGCTTTTAGTCATTATGGTCCCACTCTGTGGAATTCTCTACCGATTGATCTAAGGTTTGCAACCACATTGTCTTTGTTTAAAAGCAAACTAAAAACCTACCTATTTTCACTAGCTTTCAGCTAGATTGTGAAATTTGTAGTTAGTTTTATTTTTAATAACTCATTTTTGTATTTTAATCATATGTAATTGTCTTCATTTTTGTATATTTATAGATTGTTGTATATACAATACATATGTATTGTAGTCCTCACTTGTCGTGTGAAATGTGCTGTATAAATTAACTTGACTTGACTGACATGGCATGTGTAGTAGTGTACCATACTGCTCACATCGGGGGGGGGGGGGACTCTGTCAGCCATCAATGCGGTCCCCTCGTACACCACCCTTTTCAGATGTCACACACCATGCTTATGCGCCTACACCCCCCACATACAGACAATACACACACACACACACACACACACACAATTAAAGCCTATACACACAAAAGCTTCGTGACGAGCAACTCATTTTTGTTGGCAGTCAGTCACCATCAGGCTAATGCTGTCAACTCAGTGCACCACTGCACCAGGCTCCTCTCTGTGAGTGTGTCAGTTCTCATTAGCAGCCTCTCTTTCTCTCCTACCATTCATGTACAGATGGAGCTGGGCATCCTCTGAAGTTCTTCCAAACCAATAATGGTGGATTTGTTACTTATCTCCAAAGCAACACACCCACACTACACTAAATAACCAGAACATGGAAGAATCGGAATCAACTTTGTCACTTCATACAATTATAGGGTGTAATTCTGTATTGTACATTCCATCTCCCAACAGAGGACATTACATCAGTGTGATATTTCACATTAAAACACAATGAGCAACAACTTAAACAGTTAAGACTATAATAAAAAAACATTATTTTTACTCCACCATTTGAATCAACATTTCACAATGATCAATAATGGGCAGAAAACCTTAATTATCATCTTGCCCATTGTTCGGGTTATGAAAAATCAACAGTTGAGAGGGTTTATTTGACTCACTCATATAATGTAGGTACAAGTAGTGAAATGTTAATGGGCATATGTTCCACAAGACTGCTTACAACATCAATACAATTATAAGGGGTGCACACTGTGGCTGCTACACGAGTGCAGATTCACTGCCACTATATACGTTACGAGACATGAGCGCAGTGTGATATCGTATATATGAAAAATCACACCCGTGTGAAGTGAGGGGCGCTTTGTGTTGCCTCAAATTTACGTCATATTTGGTGAACATTTGAACTAATTTCTCCTTTCATAGGAGAAATACAGGCAGCTTTGATGTTATTTGGGATTGAGTTCCATGGCAGCAACTGAGAAGGCCTCTCTTGTCACCATTGGTTTGGCGCTTTGTTATACCCGAACCATCATGAAGTTGCCATGCATGGTATTGATGGGAAGGGCATGGTGGTGGAGGAGGTCTGAGAGAGATTTTTTTTTAAAGATATTTTTTTGGCTTTTTCTGCCTTTATTGATCGGATCAAAGTAGTCTGACAGGAAATGGGGGGAAGACACGCGGCAAAGGCCGTCGGGGTCGGGAGTCGAACCCGCAGCACGCCGTCCGCGGGGCTCAGCAGCCTAGGTGCCCAGACGGTTGAGCTAACCGTCCGGGCCATTGTGAGCAGTATTTTGAAATCTATTGTGTATTTTAGTCAGTGAAGGTCATGGAGGACTGGTGTCGTGGGGTTTCTTTCTGGGGTGGGTTCTGGTGATTGTGCTGGCAGTGGAATGTTTTATATATATCTATGTAGTTTGGTAGTGGTGCCAATAAGAGTGCGGTTAAGGCATGAATGAGTGTTTCTACAGCAGTGTGACAGTTGCTTCTGAGTTTGGAATGTTTGATGGTATCAAAGGCAGCACTGAGCATGGGGATGTTGATGATGCTATTGTTGCACAAGTGCAGCCCACCCTGAAGGCAGAGGTCAACTATTCTCTAACTGGTGATTTGTACAATTTGTGTTGTCAATAATGGTGTGTCAGGCATGGCCATATGGGCAATCCCTCTGCCCGTCCATCCGTCCATCCACAAATGTCTTTATTCTTGTAAGCAGTTACACTATATATATATATATATATATATATATATATATATATTGTTTTCTTTACAGGATAATCATTAGTGTCAGCCAGCGTATAGTGCACCATCAATCTGAACTGGTTGTTGCTAACGTTCGCTTCATGCTGTCAGACCAGCTCTGACTTATGGTGCGTTACCACTTTAACCTTCATGTGACCACCGCACTCTGACTTATGGTGCGTTACCACTTTAACCTTCATGTGACCACCGCACTCTGACTTATGGTGCATTACCACTTTAACCTTCATGTGACCACCGCACTCTGACTTATGGTGCGTTACCACTTTAACCTTCATGTGACCACCACACTCTGACTTATGGTGCGTTACCACTTTAACCTTCATGTGACCACCGCACTCTGACTTATGGTGCGTTACCACTTTAACCTTCATGTGACCACCGCACTCTGACTTATGGTGCGTTACCACTTTAACCTTCATGTGACCACCATGCTCTGACTTATGGTGCGTTACCACTTTAACCTTCATGTGACCACCGCACTCTGACTTATGGTGCGTTACCACTTTAACCTTCATGTGACCACCGCACTCTGACTTATGGTGCGTTACCACTTTAACCTTCATGTGACCACCACACTCTGACTTATGGTGCGTTACCACTTTAACCTTCATGTGACCACCATGCTCTGACTTATGGTGCGTTACCACTTTAACCTTCATGTGACCACCGCACTCTGACTCATGGTGCGTTACCACTTTAACCTTCATGTGACCACCATGCTCTGACTTATGGTGCGTTACCACTTTAACCTTCATGTGACCACCGCACTCTGACTTATGGTGCGTTACCACTTTAACCTTCATGTGACCACCGCACTCTGACTTATGGTGCGTTACCACTTTAACCTTCATGTGACCACCACACTCTGACTTATGGTGCGTTACCACTTTAACCTTCATGTGACCACCATGCTCTGACTTATGGTGCGTTACCACTTAAACCTCCATGTGACCACCACACTCTGACTTATGGTGCGTTACCACTTTAACCTTCATGTGACCACTCTGACTTATGGTGCGTTACCACTTAAACCTTCATGTGACCACCACACTCTGACTTATGGTGCGTTACCACTTTAACCTTCATGTGACCACTCTGACTTATGGTGCGTTACCACTTTAACCTTCATGTGACCACTCTGACTTATGGTGCGTTACCACTTTAACCTTCATGTGACCACTCTGACTTATGGTGCGTTACCACTTTAACCTTCATGTGACCACCACACTCTGACTTATGGTGCGTTACCACTTTAACAATTACAATTTACAATTTAGGCATTTAGCAGACGCTCTTAATCCAGAGCGACTTACATTAAGCAATAACAAAAGCATGGCATACATCACATATATAAAAAGTAGTTATCATGAATCATGCGTAGACTAAGAACGTAACAGTGGAGTATCTATGTAAACTATACATACTATACTATATAATATATTATACATGTGTACTATAAAGTGCTATGACTACATAAAGTGCAATTCTAGAGCTGTCTACGTAACAAGCTATAAGTCTGTTTAAAATACTATCTAAGTCTACATAATGTGCTATCTAAGGGGCTAGGCTAGGGCAAGTGCTACGGGCCATGGTGGAGTCTGAAGAGGTGGGTTTTCAGACTACGGCGGAAGATTGGGAGTGAGGCTGCAGTTCTGACTGTGATGGGAAGTGCATTCCATAGTTTTGGAGCCAGAAGGGAGAAGAGTTTGGGACGTGTGGAGCGTTGTCCCGGCGTTTTTAGTGCAGGTACCTCCAGCTTCCCTGCGTTGGCTGATCTGAGTGCGCGGGAGGGTTTGTAGGGTACGATCATACTTGTGAGATATGGGGGGGCCATGCCTTTGGTTGCTTTGAATGCCAGCATCAGAGTTTTGTATTCTGTGCGGGCAGCGACCGGGAGCCAATGGAGGGAGCGGAGAAGGGGGGTGACGTGTGAGAATTTTGGCTGGTTGAAGACCAAGCGGGCTGCGGCATTTTGGATCAGTTGGAGGGGCTTAAGTGCACATGCCGGTAGGCCAGTAAGGAGGGAGTTACAATAGTCAAGTTTTGACAAGACTGTTGTCTGGATTAGGAGCTGGGCTGACTCCTGGGTGAGGAACGGTCTAATTCATTGTATGTTGTAGAGTGTAAACCTACAGGATCTAGTGACAGCTGTGATGTGTGTTTTGAACGAGAGCTGACTGTCCAGGACAACACCAAGGTTCCTGGCTGTCGGGACAGACTTTACCAGGGCGTTGTCTACGGAGATAGTTAGCTCCCGCATAGGGCAGGACTTAGCTGGGAAGAACAGAAGCTCAGTCTTGTCTGGGTTCAGCTTGAGGTGGTTGGAAGACATCCACTGTGAGATGTCAGCCAGGCATGCAGTGATGCGTTCTTCTACCTGGGTGGCAGAGGGGGGGAAGGATAACCTTCATGTGACCACCGCACTCTGACTTATGGTGCGTTACCACTTTAACCTTCATGTGACCACCATGCTCTGACTTATGGTGCGTTACCACTTTAACCTTCATGTGACCACCGCACTCTGACTTATGGTGCGTTACCACTTTAACCTTCATGTGACCACAGCACTCTGACTTATGGTGCGTTACCACTTTAACCTTCATGTGACCACTGCACTCTGACTTATGGTGCGTTACCACTTTAACCTTCATGTGACCACCGCACTCTGACTTATGGTGCGTTACCACTTTAACCTTCATGTGACCACCGCACTCTGACTTATGGTGCGTTACCACTTTAACCTTCATGTGACCACCGCACTCTGACTTATGGTGCGTTATCACTTTAAAACGTCATAGAATAGGAAGGGTCGCACACACCAATAATGGCCCCTACACACTGTAGGAGTTTTAAAGTTGTCGGCGAGTCTTTTCATGACAGTCGATTTTTTAAATCGACTGTCATTATATCTGTGTGCCTTAATTATTTTCTTGCCATCTGCGCTTATATACGTAGCTAGGCTAATGGGACCTATTTATGCCAGCTACGCTTATAAGCATAGATGACCGTTTAATCCATATATGAATGCGCCGACCGTTTGTTTACCTTTTAGCATTGCTCTGGGTAGAATAGCCCTCCTCCGTCACCACCAGCGATGCGATTTCTAACTCCAGCTTCGTTGAGCCTCCATTATAACCCGATTTTCAAAGCGCCGTATCTCCAAAGGTTAGAGAGCTGTCCATGGTGAGCCGGCACGCACCCGATGATCGTAAATCATTTGTGATTTTGTATCTCATCGCTGAGAAAATGTAGCTGGTTGTTCTGCTAGCTAAATAAAAGGCTGTGGGCTGTGTTGTGTGGTGTTGTTCCACTTCCGGAAGCCCCCACCTTCCTGTTTAACCCGGAAGGACAACAAGGTCCATAGAGTGGGCCTGGACGGGTGGCCCCTGGGGCAGTACCAGCATGCTAACACTAGGGGCAGCAAAGGAGTTAAAGGCTACTAAACGATTGATAGCCGACTAGACATCACACACGGCAAGAGTTCACCAAGATGCGATCCAGATCCGATACATATACAGTAGGCTACATGCATCATTTGTTTCCATTCCAATTCATTTTGATATCTCACGTACGTGCAGGGTGCCATTATGCCATACAAGCGCGAGACCCGAGACCGACACAGGATACACCTCTTTCTCTCTCTCTCTATCTCTCTGCATGCACACACACACAGGGCGAAATGTTTGTGATAGCGTAGCCTACATGCGCTATAGCGAGGCAGGACGTTAAATCTTGATTTTCGTAACACACACACACAGAGCGCACAAGGTCCAAAGGTTTGCAGCGTTGAACGATGCGGTTTATCAACATTATTCAAGTGTGTAACAGCAATGTTGGGCTAATATAGCTACCAATATACTATCATCTGGTCAACTATCGAGACAGACAGACAGACAGACAGACAGAGCCATAACTAATTTATTTAATTTAAAAAAAAAAATCTACATGGGTATCAAGACAGACGTTTCGGCTATCCAGCCTTCATCAGTGTGGAGAATCTGTGAATGACAAGTCTAAAACCATCTGAGATGTGCCATGTGTCTGTCATGATGTCATACATTACATGAGAGTAGATAAGCTAGATCCCACAATTCCACTCTAACCTATATGGGGGGGAAGCCTCTTGATCTCATGAAAGGAATGAGCCTAACATCAACGCATCACTTTACATTACATTGGGTAGCTTGCCATGCACTCCGTGCAGCACATAGACTGAAGATCACGACTCAACCATAACCCTAAGCTAACTGAGTGGAAGAAACCCCCTTGAGCCCCAGAACCCTGCAGTATCCTGCCAGAGAGTAGAGCAGCAGAATGTACCATGCTTGATGTGTGTTATGTAACCCTATGAATTAGATATGATGACCATGAGAGAATGCTGAGGTTTAAGAAAGGATCAAAGACTCACTACTGCCCTCCCTAAGACCCTGGGGGGGTGTGCGTGCGTGCGTGCGTGTGCGCTTGCGTGTGTGTGTGCGCGCGCATTATTTCTTTGCAGGTATTTTGACATTCCTCTTTGTTTCTGTGCGAGAGAGGTGTTTGACCAGGTTAATTTATTCTGTATATTGTATCTCATAATGCTATTTGTGTGTCTCATCTCTGTCCAGGCAAGCGTGGGACCTGGCAGTGGACATCTGCCTCTCACAACTCCCTACCATCATTGAAGAGGGCACTGCCTTCAGAGTAAGTGTGTGTGTGTGTGTGTGTGTGTGTGTGTGTGTGTGTGTGTGTGTGTGTGTGTGTGTGTGTGTGTGTGTGTGTGTGTGTGTGTGTGTGTGTGTGTGTGTGTGTGTGTGTGTGTGTGTGTGTGTGTGTGTGTGTGTGTGTGTGTGTGTGTGTGTGTGTGTGTGTGTGTGTGTGTG
This sequence comes from Electrona antarctica, assembly GCF_951216825.1. Classification (NCBI taxonomy): domain Eukaryota; kingdom Metazoa; phylum Chordata; class Actinopteri; order Myctophiformes; family Myctophidae; genus Electrona; species Electrona antarctica. The sequence goes on from NC_136809.1 coordinate 21,813,327, forward strand.
TGTGTGTGTGTGTGTGTGTGTGTGTGTGTCATCCCAAAAAACAAGACATCCTTATCCCCCCACACATTGAGTCACTCCAGCAGTAAGATAAAGCACCCTTCTTCAAGCGTGTGCATTCGTGCAGGAACATGAGTGTGTGTGTGTGAGAGAGATTGTTTGGTGGGGGGGGTTGGGGGGTCCCGTGATAAATGGCTGTTCGTCTCACCTCACCTCTTTCATCTTTTCATTACCCGGGCCCAGAGTGCCTGCCCTATCACTTCCTGTCAGCACTGCGTGTTTTCCAACATTTACCCTGATTCATCATACATACACATACACATACACTCCATCGCTGTCTGACCTGTTTGGATGCCACGTCAAAATGTCAACTGTAACGTATGACGCATCACTTGGTCAGCGGGGTTGATAAAGTGTTTTTTGGTGGTAACTGGGCTGTTGACCCGAGTTTGGGCACAGCGTATTAGAAGCAAGCTTAGATAGGTGGATCCGTCGGTGAAAGATATTACGGTATGTCTATACAGACATTTGCTCATACACATAAAACGTGTTCGAATGGATCCAATGTGATTATTGAGGGGCGCTATCCCCTATACAAACATTAAAATCACATTGACAATGAATGGACAGTTTTGAGTGTTTGTGTAAACACAAACATTGCGTAACACAAACATTGATGACGAAGGTGAGGACGCAAATTGTGATTGACCGGAATGAGATTATGCACAAGGATGCCGACAAAGTTGGTTTTTGAGTGGTGAAATATGAATATACAAAGCTGCTGCCAAAGACCTACGATGTGCTTTAGATCAGTGTTCAGTAATACTAATTAGGGGGGCGGAGACTGGAAAGCCTACTATCTCTGTGTCCAAATGGGAGAAAACGACTTGTCGCTTTTGATTGGTCTGTGGACAGTGTTGTCCAATGTAAAACTCGAGTCACTTACTGACTTGCCTACGTAATGGAAATAGGAGTCAAATATGGCCAGACTGGTGGACATCCTCGCCACGACTCCTCCTGCGAGAGCACTTTTCCTCTCTTGTGCCATTCAGACTGATAACACTTAATAGCACTGCAATTGAGGCTCTCAGGACCACTACGAGAGATTGCTCTTCACTGCCTCTCTTCAATGGTATTTCTTTCCACTCTTTGTTTGATTCCAACCGTTGGCCCTATCCTTATCTGATTCAGTTTATCTGGAAATAATCATTCTGTAGAGCAGTTATATTCTTTTGTTTGTGACTTGATTTCACATTATCTCATTCTCTCTGTCTTTGTCGAACTCCCTGTTTCACTCATTAAAGGGGCAGTAAGTGATGTTGTTTTGTTAAATAGCTCAGTATTGTGAAGGTAATCATTGCTATAGACTAGTGTTCATTCAGTCACAGGGTTCAGTCTCTTCTGCACTTTAGCCTGGTCAGGAATGGATACAAACTTCATCCAGTCAGGAGAGAGAACTGATACAGGAAAAACTAGATTAAGTGCCCCTCAGGGCACAGGTCTCCACCAGGGTAGGTCAGGTTGTGGCCTCCTGGTGGCGCTATAATAGGCCAATGTGAAAAGGGTGCCATTTCTTCTTACGCCTTGGATAGCAATTGTATGATTTGAGGCGTTTTGTTCCAAAAATGTGTTTTGCAAAAATCCACCTGTTGGTGGCGCTATAACAGGCCAATGTAAAAAGGGTGGGATATATTCCTCAGCCTAGTAGGAAAGTCCGTGAAAGATTCCTGCAAACTTTGAAAGCCAATGTTAGCCAATTATGATGGAATATGACATATCGGACAGATCCGTCATGAACGCATGACTCTATAGTCATGCGTGTAACGTATAGATAGTGTATAGATACTCCGTTACTCACTAGTATGTATTTTTTATTCATGTGTCTATACTCTATATATTTGTATTATCGCTATCAGTATCGGTCTTGAGAAGCAAGAAGTTATCTATCGGTTTCAAGAAATCAATATCGTGCATCCCTAATAGATGGTGTGTAATGATTTGCAGGGTTTTTGGACAGAATCTGGACGAGTAATATCAAAAAATGTGTTTTTCAAAAGTCGGCCTCCTGGTGGCGCTATAACAGGCTGTTCTGGAACATTTGGGACAGAGGTTCATCGCTGGCATCCAGGGAGTGTGCGTGCAAAATTTGGCACCGACTGGGTTAACGGTGCAAAACATTCTCTGCAAGACAATATGTGAATTCGGAAGTGATGACAAAAAGACACAATTGGACCTGGGCTGGAACACTATTAAATTGAAGCTAATAACAAATATGAAAGTATATTGGATGAAATTGGCAACCCACATGGAAATGTATTTTCTGTTTATTAAAGAGGTGGGGAGATGGGGGTACCGTCATTAGGCGCGGTGTCCACTAGGGACACCAATTACACTATGTTTTATCATAATCTGAAGCTGTGAAGCTGTGTAGTTGTGTTAATCAATTTGCATTACATGCAAATTGATTTAGCCAATCAACTGCCAAGCAGGTTTATACTTTCCTAGTGCACATCCATCAACTGGCTATTTAGCCAAGGCACTCTAGGGCATCGTTGAAAGAGCCCTCCATTAGTGTCTCCAGTCATCTCCATCCTTCATACATCTCGCTAGTACTTATCAGTCTGCATCTTTCTTTAGCATGTCCACATATCCAGGTATTGGGCGGTGTTGATCGGCTCACATAGCACAGGTTTGTGGCAGTGATGCCTGGCTGCTACAGCTTCATGAATGCAATTGGTGTGTGCCTTATAGAATATTTCTAAAGTGTGTGTGTGTGTGTGTGTGTGTGTGTGTGTGTGTGTGTGTGTGTGTGTGTGTGTGTGTGTTCTGCCCACAGCACAGCCCTTTCTTTGCAGAACAGCTGACGGCCTTCCAGGTGTGGCTGACCATGGGGGTAGAGAACAGGAATCCACCCGAGCAGCTCCCCATTGTCCTGCAGGTACGTTCACACTCACAGAGACACTTAAAAATGCCAAATACAGTATCCGTACACTTCACACAGTCAGCATTCCAAGACGCTTTCTTGGGCATGTTTACGTCTCTCTGATTTACTGTACATCGGTGATGTGGATTTTGGAAGTAAATCAGGTGTTTTTCAAACCGTAAAAGTAACATGTGCGACAGATGCAAAAGTAGATCTGACTATAATTGCATTTGTGTATTCCATGAAATTATTGTCTTGCTTACTGTCAATGTATTCTTGTGGACTTTTTTTCTGCTGCAAACCCATCAGTGTAAGTAAAGTTGGGAGCAAATAAAACAAATATATAAAGTCATAAATCAAAGCAGTAAGGAGGAGACTTACTTTCATATTTTATAAGTAAACAAATAGAAGGTTTCAGTGGTTAAATAAGTCTGTAGTATTTATTGTGTATATATACACAACACAATAAATGGCTTCATACTGTATATATGAAATGGAAGCATATTACTTGCAGCCTATGAAAGCCATGACTCAAGCAGCTGACACAGATAACTCACTCTCTCCAACAAGAATCTATCTCTCTCATATACAAAATTGTCATGGAAACCCAAAGGGTTTTGCCAGTTTTTCCCTCCTAGGATATACTCCTCACAACCCGCGCACGACCTCTGCGGGATGTACTATGAATGGTGGTGGCATTTTCCAAGAGAATTGGGATTTTGGCAGTATTTCATTTATATGTGTTGATCACAAACATGACCTGTTCCTGAGAACTTTAGGTGTACAACATAAGTTACCAAGAAGAAGTGAACCACCATCATGTCTGTGAAAATCCAGGTTTAAAACCTGAAGTTGCCTCACTAACACCAAACCCTGCTTTGTAGTGCATGCCTTAGTAGTTGTCTTTGACCGATGTATCGGAAACCACTGGTTTAGATTAGTAGATTAGATTTTGTCTTCCACTTCAGTCGTGCAGATCATTGAGGAAACACAGTCACAGTCTTTCCCCCTGCAGAGAAAGACAAGAGCAATTGGGGTATGATATTTTCCTTGTGATGACCTCAATTTGTTTGGAGCAGCTTAATTGGGCCAAAGTCTTGTCTTTTCCAAGCCCTGCGAGTGTACATTATGTCAGCTCTGAAGATATAGCGTTAGGAGTTGTCCCTCTGTTGCTGCCCCACAGTGCTGTACACTAGGTTATATTATATCACAGTGTAGTGTTGAATGGTAATTTCCGGCTGAGTCAGCAGAGCTTCCATCCAGCAGCTCTGCTGGGACCCGTAAAAGGCAAATAAAAAGCTGTGTGTGTGTGTGTGTGTGTGTGTGTGTGTGTGTGTGTGTGTGTGTGTGTGTGTGTGTGTGTGTGTGTGTGTGTGTGTGTGTGTGTGTGTGTGTGTGTGTGTGTGTGTGTGTGTGTGTGTGTGTGTGTGTGTGTGTGTGTGTGTGTGTGTGTGTGTGTGTGTGTGTGTGTGTGTGTGTGTGTGTGTGCTAAATGCCTAAATTGTGTGTGTGTGTGTGTGTGGTACAAATATGGAAAAGTGTGTGCAAATGTATGCAAAGAACATGATTTTGCAAGATACAGTATGCATCCCTGCTTGTTTTTCTAAAGTGCTCTTGATGTTTACACAAGATTCTGACTGCACACTGTAGGAGTAAAGAAAATCAAAGGCTGATACGCGTCCACTAATATATTGTACATGGACATACTGTAGAAGTGTAGATAATCACATAAGCACACAGTTGCATAAGAGTTCTGCACATTTAAACAAGTTTCTTGTTGTCCTATCTGAACTCGACAGTCAGAAGAGATTAATTACCCCCAAAAAAGGAGAGCGCAAATATAATCCACCAGTAGCTTTAGTAAGAATGAGCGAGAAGAGGGAAGATTCAGCAATGTGTTACCTTGATAACGACTACCGGTATTCCACCCATAAAAGATAAACCGTATTGTATGATGGGAGATCACCTCTTGAGGTGTTATATTAACACATTTTGTGCCCAAAACGTCTGTGGACGTCCTGGGTATTACCGCACGTGCATAGCCCAAGACGTCTGTGGACGTCTTTGAAAAAATAATAATATATATATATATTTCTTTTTTTATTAAAAAAAATCAGAAAAATCAAAACACTTTTTTTAACACGTGGTGCCAAAGTTTGTGTTTTCGCCATTGAGAATGCATTTGGCGTTTAAATTAAATAACTCAGAAACTATAAAACATTTCAAAGTAAAAAGTTCCAGCATGTGTCTCCACAGTCAGCTGAATTATAAAAAATGTGAATGGATTTTCTAGGTGAAAGTGATTTTGGGCAGTTTTGCGTGGGCTCTCAATGTGTTAAAGAGCAGAGCTGTATTCATTAGCAATGCACATTATTATTCTATTTGTCCAAGGCAAATTTATGCACTCACCAGGTACATACAGCTCCATCTCAATGAATTAGAATATTGTGTAAAAGTTCATTTTTTCCCCCTAATATATTTCAAAAAGTGAAACTTTCATATATTCTCAATTCATTGTGCATAAAGTGAAGTATTTAAAACCTTTTTTTGTTTTAAGCTTGATGATTATGGCGTACAGCTCATGAAAATCAAAAAATCCTATCTCAACAAATTAGAATATTTTACGAGACCACTAAAAAAAGATTACTTAAACGAGAAATGTCGACCATCTGAAAAGTATATGAATGTATGCAGTTAATACTTGGTCTGGGCTACTTTTGAACATATTATTTCATCAATGGGGCGTGCATGGAGGTGATCAGCCTTTGTCACTATTGAGGTGTTATGGAAGCCCAGGTTTGCTTTGATAACAGCCGTAAATGCATTTGTATTGTTGAGTCTCATGTCTCACACCTTCCTTCCTCTTGACAATACAACCTAGAATCTCTGTGGGGTTCAGGTCAAGCCAGTTCGCTGGTCAGTTAAGCACAATAATACCATGGTCAGCACCAGTTACTAGTAGTTATGGCACTGTGGGCAGGTGCCAAATCGAGCTGGAAAGGAAAATTAGCATCTCCATGAAGCTTGTCAACATACTGAAGCACAATGTACTCTAAAAAGATGGCTGTGTTGAAACCATTGTTTCACTGTCAGTGGATCAACACCAGCAGATAACATGGCCAAAATCATCACTGTGTTTTGAGTCCAGAGTCTCAACACAAACATCTATTATGATATTATACAGCACTGTGTGACTCTGTACATTGACAAGCTTTATGTTGATGCTGATCTTCCTTTTCAGGCAGCACTTGGCACCTGGCCACAGAGCCAAAACTACTACTAGTTTCCAGCCTGTTTTCTCAACTCGCTGTTTTCTGCAAGACATTACTCTATAAGGCATACAGTATCTCCAAAACTGGTGGGTCAAACTGAACAACCAATATGTCAATTTGAAGCTATGATTCCCTGCTTTCATATGACATGAAAAACTGTCAACTTTGTCTTGTTTTGACTAATTTGTGTAGAAAGAAGATCCGGGCGGTATGCCTATGCCGACCGAATCACTGCTGTTCGCGTTGAGTAAAAAACGTTCTGATTGGAGCCACTACGGGGATGTAAACAAACAGAGATTTGATGTTGTCCGCTTGTCGCTAAAAACATACACAATGGACGTGTTTGAGGGAGACACTTTAGAAGACACTTTAGAAGAAGTGTCTGGGACTGCTCGTATGCGAGGCTGCAGCTGGATCTCAAACAGCGTGGCGACTTATTACACAAAACCTCGCAAGATGTCCCTGCGAGAGCTGGGAACGCCGCAGTACTATTCAGTATATCTCCAAACAAAATAATAACTTTATAAATCTATCTTAAAAGACGAAAATAAACCCGCATGAGTTTTCCTGATGTCAGAATCAGCTTTTGTTGCGTTTATGTGCTAGAAGAGTGAATTCGAGAGCTATTTCCCCGTTACAATGGAAGAAAATGAGGCATTACCCCAGGTGAAGGAGTTCAAGTATCTCAGGGTCTTGTTCACGAGTGAGGGGAGGACGGAGAAGGAGATCAGCCGGAGAATCGGAGCGGCAGGGGCGGTATTGCAGTCGCTGTACCGCACTGTTGTGACGAAAAGAGAGTTGAGCCAGAAGGCAAAGCTCTCCGTCTACCGAGCAATCTTCGTTCCTACTCTCACCTATGGTCATGAAGTGTGGGTCATGACCGAAAGAATAAGGTCGCGAATACAAGCGGCCAAAATGAGTTTTCTTCGACGGGTGGCTGGCATCTCCCTTAGAGATAGGGTGAGAAGTTCAGTCACACGAGAGAGACTCGGAGTAGAACCGCTGCTCCTTCGCCTGGAAAGGATCCATCTGAGGTGGTTCGGGCATCTGGTTAGGATGCCTCTCGGGCGCCTCCCTAGGGAGGTCCTCGACGCACGTCCCACTGGGAGGAGACCCCGGGGCAGACCAAGGCGCAGTTGGAGGAAACACATCGACTCACTGGCCTTGGAACGTCTCGGAATTCCCCAGGAGGAAGTCACTAATGTTGCTTTGGAGAGGGAAGTCTGGAGCACTCTGGTGGAGCTGTTGCCCCCGTGACCCGACTACGGATAAGCGGTTGAAGATGGATGGATGGACAATGGAAGTCAATGAGACCCTATTTTTTATTTCTTAAATTGCTAATAAATAACATGTACAGTACAGTATGAGTAAATATAATTAAGTCTCCCAGTGACTTACTTACTGTAAATCGCTCTGAATTAAGACCGTCTGCTAAACGCTTTAATTGATAAATTGTCACAGCAGTTATTTTAAACAGCCAGAATAACAGTGTTTTGTGGTATTAACTTTTGTTTTTGCCATTGGGCTCTTCATAGCAGTTATGACTTTACTCATTAATGGCTCAGTAATCATCTTAGAACTCTCTCACACAGACACACTCATACACACACACACACATACATACTGTACAGTACACACATTCCCACGTTCTTCCCTAGGGGGCTGGAGATAACCCTGGCATTGGATTTTCCCCGGTTTCTAACTGAGCATGGGGCGATGCTCGCTTGGTTTTGGTCACAGAATGTGCTAATAACATTACTGTTGATGAAAATAGCTATGAGTGTGGGTGTGGAAGTGTATATTAATCCCGGTGTTTGCGTAGGCAGGCATTAAGGAATCCACCGCTCCCCTCCATATGGTTGTTCCGCACAAAACACAGTATGGGACTGTTCACATGGGGATACACCAATGTCCGGCTGGCACATGGTTACTGTAGCATCTGCTGAGGGATTACACAACCCCCCCCCCCCCCCCCCACACACACAAACACACAAACCTTAAAGTGCACTTTTTACTTTTCATACACACACACACACACACACACACGCACGGACGCACGCTCATGGCACCAACTGCAGGTATTATCTGAATGTCTGGCAACAATTCATATTTGTTTTAAATCAACAAACGGTAGCATAGCATCCAAGATGAGCAAGCCACACACACACACACACACACACACACACACACACACACACTATGGAGTAAACAAGTGCATCCTTACTGGTGCCAATATCTTTCAGGAGTGGTGGGAGAGCCACCTGTCTCATGCGACCTCTCCTTCCTCCTTTCCCTCCGCACCTCTTCTCCCTCCGCCTGAACTCACTCAGCTTGAATATAGCCAAATTCTTTGAGACGCTCATTTTGGCCCACATTAAATGCATCATCCCTGCCTTTGGACCAACATCAGCTTGCCTAGCGGGTAACCAGATCAGCATTGCCGTCATCACTGTGACTGCGCTGAATCACCTGGAAATACCAGACACGTCAGGATGCTCTTCTTAGATTTCAGTTCAGCTACGCACTCACACTTACGTCGCACAGCCCGATCCGACCAATATGCCCATATATGGAGATCTCTGTATCTGTCAGTTCATGTCCCCTTTTCATGCCCATGTATGGAGATCTATATACATACTGTATGCCCGCTTTTGTGCCCATATATGGAGCTGCTGTCATGACAACACGTTGAGGTTATACAACGCCCTCCATATTTGGGCATATCTGCATTGGGAACACCTTATATGGTTATGGATGAGTCATAGTAACATGAGCGTGATGATGTGGTCTGCTCGCCCGCCAGTCCTCTCTTAAGCCATTTTTTATATCTTTCATGTCCATGCAACTAATTGAATTAAATTGACATTCAAAACGCGCTAGCCCCTCCTATGCACAGCTTTGTGTGTATGAGCACGGAATGTAGTCAGCTGATTGGCTGAGCACGGAATGTGATGTATGATAATAAGAGCGCCCCTCACTTCTCGCACAAGTGTGATTTTTCTTAACAACAATGAGGTAGCATGCAGGGATGAGTTGAAAAACCGGACAACCTGGTGTTCTGCCAACCATCTCATTCTTACCAAATAAGAAGACCAAAAGGTTTGTGGTGGACTATAAGGAGAACACATCCTGACCCATTGTTCATAGACGGTGAGGCATTGGGCAGAGTCTCCAACTCTCCGGCTCATACTTTATGGGGGTGCACAACACTGAGGTCTTCTCCTGGGTCATACACACCTCATATGGGGGTCATACACACCTTTATGGGGGTGCACAACACTGAGGTCTTCTCCTGGGTCATACTTTATGGGGGTGCACAACACTGAGGTCTTCTCCTGGGTCATACTTTATGGGGGTGCACAACACTGAGGTCTTCTCCTGGGTCATACTTTATGGGGGTGCACAACACTGAGGTCTTCTCCTGGGTCATACTTTATGGGGGTGCACAACACTGAGGTCTTCTCCTGGGTCTTTATGGGGGTGCACAACACTGAGGTCTTCTCCTGGGTCATACTTTATGGGGGTGCACAACACTGAGGTCTTCTCCTGGGTCATACTTTATGGGGGTGCACAACACTGAGGTCTTCTCCTGGGTCATACTTTATGGGGGTGCACAACACTGAGGTCTTCTCCTGGGTCATACTTTATGGGGGTGCACAACACTGAGGTCTTCTCCTGGGTCTTTATGGGGGTGCACAACACTGAGGTCTTCTCCTGGGTCTTTATGGGGGTGCACAACACTGAGGTCTTCTCCTGGGTCTTTATGGGGGTGCACAACACTGAGGTCTTCTCCTGGGTCATACTTTATGGGGGTGCACAACACTGAGGTCTTCTCCTGGGTCTTTATGGGGGTGCACAACACTGAGGTCTTCTCCTGGGTCATACTTTATGGGGGTGCACAACACTGAGGTCTTCTCCTGGGTCTTTATGGGGGTGCACAACACTGAGGTCTTCTCCTGGGTCTTTATGGGGGTGCACAACACTGAGGTCTTCTCCTGGGTCATACTTTATGGGGGTGCACAACACTGAGGTCTTCTCCTGGGTCATACTTTATGGGGGTGCACAACACTGAGGTCTTCTCCTGGGTCATACTTTATGGGGGTGCAAAACACTGAGGTCTTCTCCTGGGTCATACTTTATGGGGGTGCAAAACACTGAGGTCTTCTCCTGGGTCATACACACCTCCACTGTCATCGAGAAGGCACAACAAATTAGTTTTAAATAAATACATATATTTTGTTAAATTCAGGGAGTGCAAAGAGATTGCAATTTCATGTTACAGTATCTTACACAGCAGTTCAATGACTATAAAGGTTTCTTATCTTACTTCTTTGTCCCACAGTTCCTCCCACCCCCACATGTGTCCTGTCCATGTGTTAATTTGGGCTCCATTGACACCTCTCCCATGCTCTCTTTCAGGTCCTCCTCAGTCAGGTGCATCGGCTGCGGGCTCTGGATCTATTGGGTCGGTTCCTGGACCTGGGGCCCTGGGCTGTCAGTCTGGTTAGTTCACACACAGTACACGTACAGTACATTTGAAGGGCTTAGTACACATTGTACGTCTAGCCATATTTAGGAAAAATTAGTTGTTAGCCTATTGTTCAAAAACAGATATTTCTGAATGTTCTGTTTTTGTAGGTGAACATCTCAACTCAAGATAGTTAATTATGACAATATAATTTAGTGGAATCTCTTATTGTTTTATCCCAACATTGTAGTAGCACTGTTTTATTTTTGCTGTTATATTTGACCTTGCTGGTATTCAATCTTGATTTACTACACATACATGCGTGCAAATTTGGAAAAGTGCTTGTACTTACCTGTATAGTTTTGATGATCAAAGGATAAACAAACAAACAGTTGAAAGATCTAATTGAAATACCTATGTCACGTTCATTTACATTTATGGACCTGAAAAGATTGCCACTCTGGGTTGTTTGTCTGGTTGGTACAGACTCCGAAGGACTAGTAACTGAAAACTCATGATCAAAAAACTTGTGTGTTGTCCACTTTTGTACTTAATTCTAGTAAATATAGGTGGCCTTACACTAGCAGATTTTTTTTCAATCTGAAATCTGATAGCACCACACACTACAGGATAATCGGAGCGGGGCAGAGCAAATATCAAATATCTTGATGTTGATCGGGCCGATCCCGATCACGCTTTGAGCGGTCGGGCACCCCCCGAGCGTCAAAAATGCCCGATTATCGGCTAGTGTAAGGCCACCTTAAGTTGCAGCAAATGTGTTTCAATCTAATATTTAACACAGTTCTATGGTGACAAATGTTTTGTGGCATATACGAAAGCCACAGAAATGAATTCATACCACCCAGTAAACTGGAAAAGAGGCATATGCGCAACTCAAGGCTCAAAAGTCGGCAATGGTCATTTTCAATCTCCCTCCCAGCTTGTGCTCCTAAATTGCTTTTGTGGGCTCATACATTTTTCATTCCTTTGGCGGGGGGTTCCAGCCACTAGGTCTGGAACCTGATAGTTCTGTGGACAGCTAGTGGTTAATGAATACTCTTGTTGTGTGTGTATTCCTGTGCAGGCCCTGTCCGTAGGGATCTTCCCTTATGTGTTAAAGCTGCTCCAGAGCTCAGCCAGAGAACTACGGCCGCTATTGGTCTTTATCTGGGCTAAGATCCTGGCTGTCGACAGTGTAAGTTCTACATTATGCTCATGCATGTGCAAACTCATACTTATACATTGAAACAAGTGATCAGCAATTCAGTTTGAAAGTTACTTCGTATGAAGTCATGTTAGTATTGTTGGGGTTCATGCGATGCATATATTGAGCACTTCGCAATGAGACAGTATTATTGATTGACCAAAAGGGGGGGGGGGGGGGGGGGGGTGTGTGTGTGTGTGTGTGTGTGTGTGTGTTCTTCTGTGCACGCATAAGTATGCGACTGCGTGCATGTGTGTCCGGTCGTGCATGTATACTGTACGTGCGGTACATTTCAGCATTCTTCAACTACTGAGGCTGAAACTTTCTCATTGGAAAAAGTCAGAGTTGTCTCATCAGTATTCAGTATTCATCCAGTGTTTTGGTAGAGCAGCCATGGAGGAATATAGAAATACTCCCAGTGGAAGGAATGACAGGGATGCTGTGTGAATGACGAGTGACCTTAAGCTATTCACCAAGACATCCGTGTAGAAAGTGAGCTCTCCCATACTCTCCCTCTCTTATTTCATCTCTCCCTGTCTACAGTCATGCCAAGCTGACTTGGTGAAAGACAATGGCCACAAGTACTTCCTCTCTGTGTTGGCTGACAACTACATGCCAGTGAGTATATGCAATTTGTTGTATACCGGTATTAATACATGTATCCCTTCACTCACTGACATTCGTAACATTAAAAAACTGTTCACAAGTAAGAGAATGTAATCCCTGAAAGAAAAGAAAACAAAACAAAAAAACATCCCAACCAGGAACCCCCTCAGGGTCCAGGCCACCACCTCTTCAGGTGATCATTCACAGAGACCCAATGCTACGTCTCTATTAATGACTCCTTCGCACCATGTGCTGTTGATAGCTCCAAGCTTAACCGCAACGCTCGCCGCCTCGCCCACACTAACGGATGAAAACAAATTAGTTACAAAACAGTGTGTTTCTACTGTTGTGAGAATTCCATTTTAGGGGTTTGTGCCACCATTTTATATTTTGAATTCATACAGTACAGCACATTAATTTTGGATTCCCTATTTTTCTATTTTAGGCTGAACATCGCACTATGGCTGTCTTCATATTAGCTGTTATTGTCAACAGTTACAACACTGGACAGGTACAGTAGATGTGGACTGTTTGTTTTTATGTGTCTGTCTGTTTTTAAGATTCAGCCTGTGCTTCGGAGAGGTTTCCCTTGGGTATAGTTTCCATATTTTGTGTGTGTGTGTGTGTGTGTGTGTGTGTGTGTGTGTGTGTGTGTGTGTGTGTGTGTGTGTGTGTGTGTGTGTGTGTGTGTGTGTGTGTGTGTGTGTGTGTGTGTGTGTGTGTGTGTGTGTGTGTGTGTGTGTGCGCGAAACTGAATGCTTTTAGTGGGCTTATGCACAGATGCAAGGTTGCCAGTTTCCTTGCAAGAGATGGGATGTTCCAATTAATTAATTTATCACTGTGACCACGGGCAGTTAATATGAGGCGAACAGTCACTTTGAGAGGCACGAGCATTTCTTGTGTGTACATCAACAGAGAGTGGTTATGCATGTGACAGCTCTGCCACTGACAGGATAGTGTATAATCTCAACAGAGTGGTTATGTGACAGCTCTGCCACTGACAGGATAGTGTATAATCTCAGCATTCCCCACTTTCTCTATGGTGACATTTGATCACTATCGACAGCCACACTATCGGTTCTTGGCCCTTGTTTTTAATCCCAGAAGCCGTTGTGCCTGACACTGTTAATGAAATCTGTTGGAGAGCACTCATAACACAATTGACAGACACATAATGAGACAGACACAATTCAGACTTTCAAAGTATCAGAATTGTATTCTATTTTAAGTATTTGAATACCTGGAGCCAGTGTCAATCATTACGAGGGAACACTCATACTACTGACTCAACACAAACCAGTCAGACTTTAGCTTAAATAATTTCACCCACTCCGTCAGGGAGAGTAGGTGGGTCTTATCACAGTGTCAACAGTGGGAAGACCCTTTTCTCAGTACATTTCTGAACCACAGGTCAAATGTCAACAAAGATAGACAGCTGACCCCCATAAACACAAAACAGAGAGACAAGAATTCATATGAGTTCTTCCTTAAATTAATAACATCTTATTGTATTCCAAATTGCCTCGTCAACACCAATTGACTATCCAATGTGCAAAGATGATGTAGCTGCTTGTTTAGTGGAATTCTGGCACACATAACACACACACGTCATTAAAGCTGGCATAATTCACATTTGCTCTCTAAAGTATTTACCGGTCTCTAAATTGTAACTTGGGGCCAGCCCTCGCATGGCTTTAAAAGTAGTCAATAAAATCTTAATATCAATTCTAAAATGTACTGGCAACCAATGAAGGGAGGCCAGTACTGGAGTAATGTGTTCACACCTCCTAGTGTTGGTCAAGAGTCTTGCTGCAGAATGTTTAACACGTTGCAGGCAGGCAATGGCTTTTTTGCCGAGTCCAGAATACAGGGCTATACAGTAGTCTAGGTGTGAAGAAATTAATGCATGAATTACCTTTTCAAGATCTGTAAATGTGAGGAATGGTTTTAATGTTTCTCAGCTGAAAAAAGCATGACTGTACAACCTTAGTTATTTGGGCATCAAAAGAGAGAGGTTAGAATCGAACCACACACCCAGATTTCGGGCTGAGGTTTTTACATTGTTTGTTAGGCTGTCAAGCTGTGTCAGTATGAGGGTGGTGTAGTTTGGGGGGCCGAATAGGAGGACTCAGCTTTTAATGTCTGAGAGACATGCAAGAATCCGGGGTATACTGAGCATTTGCAATGATGTGCGTGTGTGTGTGCGCGCGTGTGTGCAACGCCACCTTGCCTGCCAGCACTGTTACATATGTCCATTCAGCTACAGTATGCGGCTATGCTCACACAGAAACCAACATTCTTCCTCTGCCACGTCCCTGTGTTTACTTAATGTTTGTGCTGTACCTCTCATTGGCCCATGAATTATAGATGTTCCACAGAGAGACGCGCTCCCCCTCCTCTTCTCGTTTCCATTATTTACGCCTCGTGCCTTAAGACGACGAAGCTCATTACTGTGGTATCACTAGCTTCGGCTTGTTCAGAACATGTCACAAAGCACCAGCATCTTAATATGCCAACTCCGAAGGTTCAGGACGAGAAGGAGATGGTAGGGGGGGGGGGGGGGGGGGGGGGGATCTTACAATGTGGAAGAAAGGAGAGAGTGCGCGGGGGGGGGGGGGGTTGGGGCGAGAGTCAGCAGTCGTACACAAGGGGTGCATGGTGCTTTGTCGATACTGATCAAAGATTTGTTGTTGAGAGCCTCAATTCAATGGGAGGCCTTGGGAGAGGTTTTCAGCATACACATTTCCATTGTTCCATATGTGAGGTGTTATGTAAGAGATTTTCATGTCTGCTAATGAGAGGAATGGAGGAGAACTTCTTCAGAGACGATGCATTAAATTGACCTCAGTGACCTGAGGAACACATTATACATGCAGTTATATGCAGAAATAAGCTTTTCTAGCACTTCCAGGGTTAGTACACTGTTGTAAGCGCACTTGCAAAGTTGCAAGTCTGGTTGCCCTGACACAAGTCAGGAGTTATGTCCGTTGGGGCCCAAGTTATCCCAGGGGCCCGTCAGCGGGCAACACGGTTGCTCCAATTTGGCACAGGAAAAATAATGTATTGAAAATTGTGTCTGAATAATCCCATAAGGGATGTGCTGTGAAAGGCAGCCAGACACGAAAATAAAAGCATTCATTCATTCATTCATTCATTCATTCATGCACCAAATCTGGCACACACTCTTCATGGGTCTGCCATGACAATAGTCACACAAGGGACCACATGTGCCCACAGGGTCCACAGGCACACTGTTGCTCCAATTTGCACCAAACATGCCACAAACACTGTTCAGGGATCTGCTATGACAACAGACACACCAGGGGTTGTACAACCCAGCTTACTGGGTAAGTGGCCACATTGTGCAATCCAGCTTACTGCTATCTGAGGCCCCCAGGGCCACATGTTGCACCGTTGCTCCAATCCACAACAAACTTGGCAGAAACACTGTTCAGGGGTCTGGCATAATAACAGTGTTATTGCAGTGTTTAACATTCAAATGGCCACGTGATGAACATTGGTCTTATGAGCGCAATACATGGCTGGATTGGAAGATTTGAATATGCACATTTTTGCTGAATACTGCTGCCCACATCATTAACACGACATCCTCAATACTGCATCTATTAAACTCTCCTCTTATCGACTAACCTAACCACTGGTCTCTGTCTCTTAACCTGCACAAACTACTCAATTTTTTTCTTCACCCTTTGATTTCTCTATTGTCCCCACCCCCCCACCCCCTCAACTCAGGAGGCATGCCTGCAGGGCAACTTGATAGCCAACTGTCTGGAGCAGTTGTCAGATCCTCACCCCCTGCTCCGCCAGTGGGTGGCCATCTGCCTGGGACGCATTTGGCAGAACTTTGACTCTGCCCGCTGGTGTGGAGTCCGGGACAGTGCCCACGAGAAGCTCTACATCCTGCTCTCTGACCCCATTCCTGAGGTGAGGTGGTCACTGAATATTCACCCGTCAAGTGTGTTCCCAGGCAAACGGAAAGTCCTCTCCCACACTTCAACATCAATCCAAAATCGTGCAGCACACATGCATATGGAGCAGATCCCACAAAGCCTTTGAACCACATAACATCACAATGATCGCCGTCTGATTTGTGTTGGGTGAGGACCAGAGGGACAGTGAGACAGAGTTCGCCCCGACGTTCACCCAGATGCTTGGTGCCACAAACAAGCAACAGCGTTGAACTCTGCAAGAGTGAACCTTGGCTCGACACACACACACAGTCACACACACACACACATTGAATGCCATTGACAATGAATGGCCATCTTTGAGTGTTTGTGTAAACACATTGTGTAAACACAAACATTGCGTAACACAAACATTGAAGAAAAAAGTGAGGATGAAAATTGTGATTGGCCAGAATGAGATGATGTATGATGATAAGAGCGCCCCTCATTTCACACGGGTGTGACTTTTGTTTTACATAAAGTAGTAGGACTATGCTGTAGGTTTTTGTTAACCGTTTCTCCGACACCGCCAACATACATACGTAGGCTACGTTTATTCAGTTGTATAAACGTGTTTGATCCGATCTAGTGGAAAGGCTACTCACATTGGCTTTGGATGGCTATCTGTTGTTAGCTTAGACACTGGACTGGGCCATCTTGGTTGCGAGTGTGTGCACGTGCACATACTCTTTCAGTCGCTTTAGTCTCCAAAACCTCCGCCCAGGCGGCATTTCTGGTCAAAACATCGCTTATTGCACGGAGCCTGGCGGTCGCAGTAATGGCGCCGGCCTGTACTTCTCATGCTCAAGGCAGAGAATAACAACCGGTCGAGTCAACACACACCATTAAGCTGACAACATCCGGTCACTGTGTTTTGAATCTTCAAAATAAGGGTTGAACGGGGCGATATCCTGGCATATGGGTAATCATTCTTTAATTAATCGCCGCAGGGATTGTGTTAAGAGCATTGTAGCCCGATGGCACAGTCAGATCTAAATTCCGTCCACAAATGTTCTTTGTACATCTCCCCAAAACAAAAATGTGCTACCCGTTTGCAGTGCAGATATTTCCTGTCTCTGGCATTAGCAGCAGCAATGTAAACACATGTAGAACAATTGCAACATATAAACTAGGATGCTCTACATTTATTCTTCACATTGTAATCTCCAAGCATAGTATTGTACAAAACAGGATAATGGAACCATATAAATAATAAGGGTATTGAACTGAATTTCCTGAATTTCCATTCATAACGATGTGCTTCCACATCAAACCTGGAAGAGAAAGTAATCATTCGATGGAGACCTCTGTGACACATTTATTTGGTATGAAGTTGCATTGGTTATGTGGTTCGCATAGCAATAAGCATCAGCAAGGTATGTGGTTGTGAAAACCTGTCTACACTTGCGAAAACGCACTGTAGCTGCAAAAAAGGCCAAATGTGTGAACTCACAGGTCACAAGTTGTGACCTGTGTATGGAGAGAACGCAACAAATGTTTGTGTTGGTTTAGTGCTAGTGTGACTTGCCCAGCATTCAGCATTTTAAGACTGGTCCACATTTAGTTTTAAAATACAAAATTACTATTGCTTTTTGGTGAGGTCTGGTATGGTAGACTTATCATCTCGACAGTCACTTCATGCATTGGCATCTGCTCATACTGTACGTCTGTACCTCTAAGGCTTCAGGTGTCTCTGTGTGTTTCTGTTCCTAGATGAAGGAGGAATAAAGATAGAAGATGCATGGGGGACGAGGAATAGAGAGCTCAAGGTTACATAGAGTAAGCGGAGAGGCTGTAATTAAGTTTGAGCGGAACCATGCCAGGTCTACCCCAAGAGGACAATGTTATTTTCTCATTGTGTACAACTTGCTAAACCAATAATAAACACGCACATGTACACTGTGCTCGAGGTGGCTTTTTTATTCTGCCCTATAAACGTATTATTTTGTGCTGATATATTCTGTTGAGATTTATTGTTGTGGCGAATTAGAATATTTCCACATTCCAAGTGTTTCCACAATGTTGTTCTCAAACATACTGCTGTACATTTCCAATTAGATGTGCCTGTAGTGGGTGATGTTGGTCCTTGAGCACCACTGATATAGCACAATTTCAGAAAACAGGTAGGATTTAGAAGACATTTGTAGAATCTGCCTCTGGTCTTAATGGGTTAAAACGTGAATGAATGGTCATCTTGGTTGTAATGAAGTTCTGTTCTACTCTAGGTGAGGTGTGCAGCGGTCTTTGCTCTGGGCACATTTGTGGGTAATTCTGCAGAGAGAACGGACCACTCCACCACCATCGACCACAACGTAGCCATGATGCTTGCCCAACTTATCAACGATGGTAGTCCGGTTGTTCGTAAGGTACTGTAGCTGAAAGGCACACACACATAAACTATGAATTGTAGTTAATCTTTGTCAGTCCAGTAACACGTTTTAAATAGTTCATAATATTGTTGTTGTGCTGTTTACTGGGCCACATAATATGCAATGACCTTTGCCATATGCCATTTAATTGTCCCCAATTAAAAAAATACGTTTATAATGTAAATATATGTTTTAATTGTGCAGGACAATTAGAAAACGATGCAGTGGAAGTGAATTTAGCCGGGGAGCCAGTCACCCAAAATTTGAGAGGACCTGTGATGTCATGACATACTTTTTATTTGTGTTTTTTCTATTCACTTAACATTAAGGTCCACAGATTGAGAGGTTTGCTCTGCCGGAAACATTGCGAAAAAATGTTATGGCCATTTTGATATACCACACCATAGACGACCTATAAAAGGCAAAGAAATCCAAATTTCATCATGCTTTAAGTATCATGTGACATGTCAAACTAGGGGTTTTTCATGATTCTGATTTTGGGCACATTTGGGAAAGTGGCTATGGCCGAATTTAGGCCAAGGAGTGTTTTCCGTGCAAAGCTAATGCTTGGAATGGATTCAGAATCATGAAAACCCCCTAGTTTGACATGCTATTAAAGTATGATGAAATTTGGAACATTTTGACTTATATTGGTTGTCTATGGTGTGGAATACAAAATTGACCATTACACTTTTTTCATTCTGTGGACCTTAATGACTAAGTGAATAGAAAAAACACAAATAAAAAGTATGTCATGACATCACAGGTTAATCTCTATTCCTTGAGCTTTTAGGCCTGTGGCTCCCCGGCTAATTCAAGGGTCAACTAGACAGACAGACAGACAGACAGACGTGTTTATGGGTGATTGGTCATGATCGAAATAGCTGCTACTTATTTTGTTCCTAATGTTATGCAATGGTGTGTATGTGTGTGTGCTGTCTAGGAGCTGGTGGTGGCACTCAGTCACCTTGTGGTCCAGTATGAGAGTAACTTCTGTACAGTGGCACTGCAGTTCATAGAGGAGGAGAAGAACTACACTGTTCCCTCTCCAGCCAACACTGCAGGTTCAAAGAGCATGAAAAACACAATGAACACAAACACAAAGTTGGGTTTGCGATCGTAGTGGAGATGAATATTGTGTGACTACTTAAAAGGTAAGCCAGCAAAGGCTGGCACTGGGTGGTGCATTTAGGTAGAGAGTAGACATATTTATCTTAAAATTAATAAACATGTTTTTAAAATCCTGCAGTGAATGAGTTAAATACTCAAAATTCCTGTTGATTCTCATTCATTTGTACTGCAGACTTACAAACTCAGAACTACAAATTCACCAATCCTGTGCAGGAATATAGTAGGCTATATACTGTAGTGTATACAACATAATGTAATGCTGGGAAATGTTTTTGTCAGCAGCAGTTGACAATTTTTCAATTCATATTTTCTCAATTCATGCAGCTTCCCGTTGGCAGCTTGAATTGAGCAAAGCATTATAAAATACATCTTTATGCTTATTTTATATATTGAGCCAGCTTTTCCGCATTTTTCTCACCTTGACCTAGATGTGATAATTCACATATATGCTGTGCTCTTTTTGTTTTTAGAGCCTGGTAACTTAACTCCCGTGAGGGACAGAGACAGCCCCGCCATCCCACGCCTGCGCTCAGTTAATTCCTACACCAACATCCGAGCCGCCACCACCGCCCGCAACCTCAACAAGAGCCTGCAGAACCTCAACCTCAATGAGGAAGGTAGGTGACGGATGGAGGGAGTGACTGGGAGCAGCCATCACGCAGATGCAAGGCATGACAATAATTAGTGAGGACGTGGAGAATTAAACACATCTGAGAACAAAGTGACAAAGTTGCAAGGCCCCAAGATTACTTCTTTACTAATACTAGTTTTAATAATACTTCAGGTATCGCCAACTAGGATAACGATCGATTGGTTACCGAGCCAAACAACCCCCTTACTGTACAGGTTGGATATGGGTTTCTACCACTCTATGCAGTGTAAAACAGTGTAAGGAAGTGTAGATAAAAATTTGAGTAAGAATGGTAACATAACAGGACATATCTATTCATTCTTAGAAATACCTGTATAGGATGATGACCTGGTCTCACCGTCACAGAGCAATTTACTAGGAAGCTTCAGTTTGCTAAATTAAATTACTGAAAGCAGACAAAAATGGGAGAGTTTAATGAATGTGCTCCTGGGTATATTTCATTGAACTTTCTTTAGCTTGATCAATTGTAAATCACGGATGTACTGTAACTGTCTTAAAGGTCCATTATCACTTTACTCATGGTTGACTCACCGAGTATTAATAAAGGCCTTTTCTCCATCCTCATACCACCTCCCATCAATTTCAAATGCACAAATGACTGGAAAATGCTTGAGGGTCTGGCTTCACCTAGCCTCGGAAACCCAGACATTTTTATTTCCAGGGAGAAAAAAAAAAGTCCACTTCAATTCGGCATAGAGTAGCGCAAACGTCGATCACTCTCTGCTGATTTCTGATCGTCTGCACCTTTGTTACATTGACTCACACACGCACACATGTACACACACACACTCTTGTGTCTCTCTGTCGCTCTAATTAATTAGTCTCATGTCGCGCACCTGCGTCTAGAGTCTCCCGGCGGATCCTGCCGGGAGCTGCCTATGCCATAGAAAGCATAGTGGACCCCAGGCTAGGCTTCACCTAGCCCGAAAGCGCCACATGCACACATTACACATTTGAATTTGAACTTTTAACCGCCTTGCTTGGTTATTGTGCTCCGATTTAGATGTCTGAAAGCAAGAGCTTAACTCGCCATCTTGTCAACAATACAGTTTTACAGCCAGACTGAGTAATGCTCAAGCCCCAACTTTTGTTAAATCACTGACTGATGCTAAAGCACGTAGTGTAACCTACTGCTGACATATTTTTTATTACATTTTTCTCCTTTCAACAGAGCTTATTCCAATTGGCCACCATATGTATTATCAATAACTATGGCAGTGTGTATTTTCATTATTCTCCATTCCCCATCTCCACATTTCAGTATGTAGCCTGTGATCATTTTGTACAACTCAGAGCATTGTTTGGTGTTAATGGGATTTATGAAGGGAGAGACTGGGCCAGGTGGTTAAATTGACTGTGCCAACCAGGGGTTGTCAAAACTCATTCTAGGTCACAGACAGGATTGGTCAAAATGCAAACTGGTGCAGGCTGGGTTACCTTTTGTCTCTGCAGCGCGAATGCTGTAATACTGTATAGGGTATTCAGTCACAAGTCCACAACATACAGAATATGATAGGTACCATGATCTACCATCAACTGATTTGAGGTTTGTGACTGAACAAGAATATGTTAACTACACTATAGTATTATGTTTAATTTGCAGTTCATACTTTTTCAGGTGTGTACAGGAGCTTTCTACTTGCAATTTGCAAGCTCGAGCCTGTAGTGATGGTTTTTAGCCCCATGCCGTATGGATCCAACAGTGAAACCCGGGCGACGTTTGATCCAAATGAAATCCACCATTTTGAAGGATTTCTTCAGTCAATGGCGGCCTTGACAGTGCTGGGGGAATGGCATGCGCAATTGTGCACAGCTTCCCAATATGCACAGTTACGCACCTAGTTTCATTTGAAAGTTGCAGTAGGCTACGTAAGTAGCCTAACGCCAGGGCTCCACCGGACGCGTTGCGTCTCCGTCGCGTGTGTCAAAAAACGCACCGGTTCAATTTTAATGCACGCGTTAATGTCACAACGCGGGCAGTGGAGCCACCCTTCATTGATTAAAAAGGGAACATTCCCTGACGGTGACGGAGACGCGACGCTGACGCGCCCGGTGGTGGAGCCCCGGTGTGAGTAAGCATAAGTAGCCTAATATGGATCAGCAGAGCTTGTTTTGCCCTCTAGTGGTGAATTCCGTCCCAGTTCAAGCACTGTAACAACTTTGTCCTCCATGAATACTACAATTTCCGGGCATAATCTAATTGAAAGAAACGTTTGAGCACAGCCTCTCTGCTCAACTTCAGGTTTTTGCTACATAATGCCTCAACACCAGCTTAACGCACTCCTCTGTGACAGTTAAAGATGCATCAACACACAAATTAATATTCAAATTCATGTCGGTTCTTATAAAGAAGGCTATAAATTACTTGTGAAGCACTGGTGCGCAAGGGTGAGACAATAGAAGTGGTGCCCTCGCATGATGCTTACACACACACAGTGGCTGGTTACCTGTGCTGCTTCCATTGTTTTTGATCACACAACGGCAACTTTTCCAGCACGGCAACGGCAAAGGGGAAAGTGGCTCTGCCACACACGATATAACAACTGGACGTCAATATCTTTGACACCCGTAGACCTTGTGAACAATTTCTTAATTGTATGGCTTCTGTCCTCTGCATTAAAATGAACATGCTTACGTGGCTTATGTCATGCTGGATGCTGTATTATTAGTTTGTATATGTAATAACAAAAAGTGTGTGTGTGTGTCCGTCCGTGTGTGTCCGTGTCCATGCAGGTGGTCCAGCAGCCTTCTCCCCTGGTAACCTTAGCACCAGCAGCAGTGCCAGCAGTACTCTTGGAAGTCCCGACAATGACGAGTACATCCTCTCCTTCGAGACCATCGATAAGATGAGGCGGGTCTCCTCCTACTCCTCACTCAACTCCCTCATAGGTAACATCTCCTACCCCAGTGGTATTCAAACTGGGGGTCTGTGAAGGTTTTTCTGTTTTACAGGTGTGTGTGTGTGTGGGGGGGGGGGGCTTCCCATAATCTTTCACACAACTGTACCATACGGTTAGGTTTATAACTTCTAAACATGGAATTGTGTTATTGTCTCCACCAGGCCGAAGGCATGGGGAGAGAGTATGTTTTGCACTCCGTCCGTGTGTGTGTGTGTCCGTGTGTGTGTCCGTCCTTCCGTCCGTCTGTTACCAGCTAATCTCCGCCACCGTTGGCCCGATCCATGTCAAACTTTGCACATGTTTTCTCTGGTCCCACTCCAGGAGTGTACGTTGTGAGAGTTGTGGTTGCATTTGCTGTAAGAAAATGAACACACTTGTTATCTGTTACATTGTTATTGAGATTTGGCAAATCAGTGAGATGCATTTTCAATGAGTGCAAGCTTGTGTACATTCAGGTCTTCGAAAACCGGTAAAAGAAAAGACAGGTTCGAAGAGAGGTCTGAGTGACAGGTACTGTAAAACACTTATTCATCTTGCAGAAGCCCTGGCTTACTCCCCCCCCCCCCCCAACTACTGTACTCCCTGTACACCAACTACTGAGGTATCAGGAACTGTTGCAAGGGGAGATGGGTGATGGGGTCGGGCAAAGGTTATTTTATTTAGCATTGTATAGGACACAGTCTCTTCCCCAAGCACTTTTCCCCAGAGCAGGGAAACAATAGAGAGCATAAGGTGATCGGACCATAGACTAAAAGGCCAAGAAGGATCTCGGCCTCAGACAAGAATAACAAGACAGTAGATCAGGATAGAGACTTAACATGGAAAGACCCAAAGCCACCTCCACTGAAGCCTAATGAAAGACAGCAGCAGGAACAAGAGGTGCAAAGAGCAGCACAAAGTGGAATGGGGGGGGACAGCATTGTATATCACTGTGAGGTGAACGGAGTGCTTTTTCTTGTACACACAGTCCTTAAGTCAGTCCCATGCTCTTTCCTCCTTCACAGGAGTGATTGGCATGCTACACCATGCGCCCGGACAACCAGTTTGTGTGCGAGAAGGGAAACGATTAACTCGCTACAGAACTCACAGGGGAGGTGGAGGGAAGGAAGGAAACTGGGGATTCCCCTTTTTCTCTTTGTGTTACTCAGGTGAAAAGCACAATGGAAAATTGAATATCGCTCATAGAAAGTAAATTAGGCTTCTAGAAAAGACTACATATGACTTGACATGAAAACAAGTTCAGATACCATAATGAAAAGTGTTTTCTTCAATTTGTTCCTTAATGAATGTTGCCCTGCTTTTAGGAACACGCAATACATCATCGGAGCTTAGTTCACACCAAGGCATCAGCTGTCAGCAGGAGAAATTGATTTAAATATGTCTTAATATTCCATAGCGCTTCCCACCCCACTATAGGAATGTATTGCCAAGCTCTATTAGCATCTGTCCTTGAAAGCTGAGGGGCCCTTTGAGACCATGCCCAATTTCTTCTGCTTTGAAATTCAGCTTTTACACAATTGACTTTGCTTACATAACCACACAAGCTCTTTCAAAATGTACAAAGTCCCCAGAAAGCTACCCAGTAGAGAGACACAGGTTTTCATGCAGTTGCACTCTAGTGAGATGCGCTGTGTCATGCTGTAATTTAGGATTTATGAATTAATCTAGTATTAAATCAAACTCCCTAGACATAGAGGATTGCCCAGTCTCAGTTCCACAGTTAGACACAACCGTGCCAGAAGGTATCTTTCCCCACAACACTGTTTCCATGCGATACCAATTTATTTTAAATGAAAGTTTATAGGAGAAAAGCCTCCCCAGTGCATTATTTTATCCACCAAATTTTGCATTCAATTTGGTTAAATGTTACGAGCTGCCCATGGGCCCAGCACACGCAGGTTAAAATAATTATTGCCAAATGCCCCTTAAGTAGTGCCAACTTTATGGCTGAAACAAGTCCCAACTTCCCTGTTCACTTGTTAATAACTCTCACCTTGCACTGTCCTGCATGTATGAAAGGAAAAGGGCAGAACTGTGGAATGGAATGGAAAGCTTGCTGGGCATTATACTGGAGCATAGCCATACGGTTGAAGCTGTATAAGATGCATCTATGATTGCTACACCTGTGATACTGGAAATTCTGCACTTTAACTATTGATTTATTTTCATGTACAAAACAAAGAGTACGGTAATTGGAATCAGTCGGCTGTTATTTCAGTAGTCTTCTTACTGTTACAAGCAAGCACCTAAATGATTTTTTTCTACTGGAAAAGTGTCTTAGTCAGCAGATCCCAAACCCATAGCACCTTGTCTAACTCAGGCATTGTGAATATCCTCTTTGACATTTGTGTTTTGCCACAGTAAGGACTTGGCTCCACTTCCACCTGTGTCAGTGGATTTGAGATGCTCGATCCCATTTTGAAGGTGGCAAATATGTGATGTACGGTTGCTTACAGTGCTCCATACGAAATGTATTTAAAATGTACTATAAGGAGGGCTGATTTCTTTTACCATTTCAAGTGTTGTAGATAATAATAATAAATCACCACCAAAACATATTTGTCATCCTATAATCCAATAATCCAATAATTCACCAAATCTCAGTCCCAAGCGTGAATCAGAAAGCGTCTGACCTAACGGTCTGAAATCTGGCGTCTGTGTCTCATGACCCCAAGGTTTGTCCCATCAAATGGTAAAAAGGCTTCTGAGAAAGAATCACACTTAAGTGACGTGATGTCATGTGGCACCCACTAGGGTTGAGATTCGGAACCGGGTCCATTTCAGACCCGGTTCCGACATTGCGGATCCGGAGCCGGTTCCATCGTTTTTTTATTAACGGTTCCACAAACGGTTCTCATCAGTCGTCATTTAGCTCCGCTGTGTCTGCTTGCATGCAAGCAGAGCCTGGGGTGACGTCACCCCACCTACGTGAGTGAGTGAGGTCTGGGAGGATACGCCCACTGTTCTGTCTGTGCATTCAGCGACCGCCGCGGAGCGAGTGGGACAGTGGGACAGTATGTCGAAGAGATCTCCAAAGTGTGGTTATATTAACAGAGAGGGAAATGACTGAGGCTGAGCACGCAAAGTGCAATACATTTGATGCTATAGTTGCAAAGGTTGTTGCAACTTGTACCACGTCCACATTGAGAAACATCTCAAAATCAATATGCCTACACGAGTGCACATCGCGTTTGTGAGCCATGCGGAAAGCCGTGCCCGCTCTCCCCGCAGCTCCACCACAGCCGACGGGGGACGAGGATGATGCAAGGCTGGTTTACTTTCCCCAGGCTAGAAAACTAACGTCTACAGAGCTTTTCATTAGGCGTATTGTACAACTGTTGTCAATGGTGTTAATTTAGAACGCCAATGACTCGACGTCTTTCTGTCTGATATTTTATGAATCACGTTAACTATAGAGCCAAATCAATTTGTCTGCACGTATTTTTACAACTTATAAGCAACTCAACTGCTTTTGATTTGGCTCTAAATTAATCGCGAGACTGTTGAGAGCCCAGCCTTTAGGTGCATATACCTCCATAGATTGATTACTTTATAAACAGTTTGCAGAAAAAAGCACAGGAACGTAGCCTGACAGTTCAATACAAGGTCTGCTAAGAGGATTTTATAATCCAAGAAAGCACTATGGCTTGTTTCCATTAGGGTAAGGGGTACTTCATATAAGATTAATCTGAACATTAAAGACAACATTAGTCACCAAAACAATATCATTATTGCAATGTACAAATTGCAATATACAGTACAAATTGCAACAATTATATTGTTGTGGTGGCTATCTGCTGCTGGAGGTGGTGGTGAAGTTTAAATAATAGTGCCACCTCATAATTGTAAAGTGCATTTTCAATAATTGAATTAATGAATTTGTGTTTATTATGTACTTGGTTAGGTTAGTTATAATATAAGCATAATCTATGTCAGAAAAAAAGGGGAAAAAATAATATTAGGATCCGTTAAGGGAACCGTTAGGAACCGGAACCGTTAAGAGGGATCCGGGAAGGATCCGGAACCGTTAAAATCCTAACGAATCCCAACCCT
Source organism: Electrona antarctica (assembly GCF_951216825.1). Taxonomy (NCBI): domain Eukaryota; kingdom Metazoa; phylum Chordata; class Actinopteri; order Myctophiformes; family Myctophidae; genus Electrona; species Electrona antarctica. The sequence continues at coordinate 21,840,870 of NC_136809.1, forward strand.
AGCACCCACTATCAACTACATGACATCATAGTACATGTATTTTCCCATTAACTTGGCCTAAAAAACGCATAACATTTGTGCTACATACTGTAGCCAATATAAATTACATTGTTCAAGGTAACAGAAAGTGGACAAAAGCCATAACCCATAATATGGAAAGAGGAGAAGGAAGTCATCTTTAGGGCGCCCGTCTATTCATTACCTCTCTCCTACATGGACCTGAGTAGGGCGCCCGTCTATTCATTACCTCTCTCCTACATGGACCTGAGTAGGGTGCCTGTCTATTCATTACCTCTCTCCTACATGGACCTGAGTAGGGTGCCTGTCTATTCATTACCTCTCTCCTACATGGACCTGCGTAGGGCGCCCGTCTATTCATTACCTCTCTCCTACATGGACCTGCGTAGGGCGCCCGTCTATTCATTACCTCTCTCCTACATGGACCTGAGTAGGGCGCCCGTCTATTCATTACCTCTCTCCTACATGGACCTGAGTAGGGCGCCTGTCTATTCATTACCTCTCCTACATGGACCTGAGTAGGGCGCCCGTCTATTCATTACCTCTCCTACATGGACCTGAGTAGGACACCCGTCTATTCATTACCTCTCCTACATGGACCTGAGTAGGGTCCCCGTCTATTCATTACCTCTCCTACATGGACCTGAGTAGGACACCCGTCTATTCATTACCTCTCCTACATGGACCTGAGTAGGGTGCCTGTCTATTCATTACCTCTCCTACATGGACCTGAGTAGGGTCCCCGTCTATTCATTACCTCTCCTACATGGACCTGAGTAGGACACCCGTCTATTCATTACCTCTCCTACATGGACCTGAGTAGGGTCCCCGTCTATTCATTACCTCTCTCCTACATGGACCTGAGTAGGGTGCCCGTCTATTCATTACCTCTCTCCTACATGGACCTGAGTAGGGTGCCCGTCTATTCATTACCTCTCCTACATGGACCTGAGTAGGGTGCCCGTCTATTCATTACCTCTCTCCTACATGGACCTGAGTACGGTCCCCGTCTATTCATTACCTCTCCTACATGGACCTGAGTAGGGTGCCCGTCTATTCATTACCTCTCTCCTACATGGACCTGAGTACGGTCCCCGTCTATTCATTACCTCTCCTACATGGACCTGAGTAGGACACCCGTCTATTCATTACCTCTCCTACATGGACCTGAGTAGGGTCCCCGTCTATTCATTACCTCTCTCCTACATGGACCTGAGTAGGACACCCGTCTATTCATTACCTCTCTCCTACATGGACCTGAGTACGGTCCCCGTCTATTCATTACCTCTCTCCTACATGGACCTGAGTAGGACACCCGTCTATTCATTACCTCTCCTACATGGACCTGAGTACGGTCCCCGTCTATTCATTACCTCTCCTACATGGACCTGAGTAGGACACCCGTCTATTCATTACCTCTCCTACATGGACCTGAGTAGGGTGCCCGTCTATTCATTACCTCTCCTACATGGACCTGCGTAGGGCGCCTGTCTATTCATTACCTCTCTCCTACATGGACCTGAGTAGGGCGCCCGTCTATTCATTACCTCTCTCCTACATGGACCTGAGTAGGGTGCCCGTCTATTCATTACCTCTCTCCTACATGGACCTGCGTAGGTCGCCCGTCTATTCATTCCAAATTGAGTATCGATGACACCGGCTATAAAACGACAATGAGTTGTGCCAATTATTCACATCTGCACAACTCCAGCTGCAACCATTTTGCTTTACAGAAATCATCAAATGATGCATGCCATGAACGCGGCATTCAGCCGGTGAATTGTACTCCTTAACTCCTCATGTGGACTGTGCCGAGGCAGCGCAATGATTTGTCCGTGCTCCATGATATACAGTAGCATGGTGTTTAAATGGGAGAGGAAGCCATATTTCACATCACCAACTGGCTGTTTACTGCCACAGCTAGCGCGGTAGCTAGCTGCCATCTCCAACTGTCATCCCCATAACCCACACTCTACAAAGCCTGTTGTTATTTAGGTTTTTGAGTCGTACGTGCAGATTTGCGTAATTTATAGTAAAGATCATGTTTGTTGTCTCAGTGTCTCCGCTGTTGTAGCTGGTCCTCTGGCTACAGCCTAATAATCACCTATTCAGCACTCTCCCTCTTGCTCTGCTTGCTTTTTCTCACATGCACGTTTCCTTCATCTTTCCCTTTTGCCCTTCTCGTCCTCTCTGTTGGCCCTGCCGCTCCACTGTCTTTCATGCAGTGCCTGTTTATTTGTGGCTGTTTCTTTGTTGTTGTATTGCTCTTAATCCCTTAGTACTCAAATTTGGCCTCAGATAGCACACAAGCTACTGCTTTGAGTCAATAGATTGGGAGCCTGGGATCCACCGGGAGAATCTAGATGCAGCTGCACGACATGAGACTAATTAATTAGAGCGACAGAGAGAGAGAGGAGTGTGTGTGTGCACGTGTGTGCGTGTGCGTCAATTTAACAAAGGTGCAGACGATCAGAAATCAGCAGAGAGTGATCGACGTTTGCGCTACTCTATACCGAATTGAAGTGGACTCGGCCCCAGACTTTTTGTTTTCTCCCTGGAAATAAAAACGTCTGGGTTTCCGAGGCTAATAGATTGGGAGTACATTGTCTCTGCACTCCTCAGTCCTTATGGTCTCTAGTTAGAGGGCAGCCTTTTTAGTACTGTGCGTAGATATAGTAAAACACATACGCTAAAAGGACAACACAAAAAGATCCTGGGGACTACAGTAGTTTCCATTGTGGTCCTATATATTAAATTCAACATAGCATAGAATATTTACACATTAATACATGTCATCAACAAATACAAATAGCTATATTTACAGATGAAATAAAGGGTAAACATTTAATCTATTTAATTTCTCCACATTTTCAGGACAGTTTTGAAAGAATCTTTTAATGGATCAGGGCATTATGCATTATGCGTTTACGCTGACACACAACACTGATTGAACACGCTGTAGTGCGCATGCCAGGTGGCTGGGTGGCGGTGATGCACTGCCAGATAGACTTGTCACGTACGCATCTACTCCTATAACATGGCTGTTTGTTTGCATTCACCAATGCAGCGTGGTTTCGTGGCTTGTTCAATTTCTGTTCCTAGGATGAGTGGGGCGAGGGAGCGCTTGGCCATCCTAGAAACTACATTACTAGAATATCACCTATGGCTCTGTCTTCACCAATGTAATAAGCATAGGCGATGTGACATCACATGTTTTGCGGTTTTCCCCGTATTGCATTGTTTACATGAAGACGCCAGGCAGAGCGTTTCCAAAGATTTCCACTCTGGAAGGGGGTTTCACTTTGTTGCGGTTTTAACCCCTGAAAATGCTGTTACCCGTCTAAACGGAAGGCACATCTATTTTATTTTGCAATTTTCTCTGGAGACCGTCACCCTGTATACGTGGTCTCACTTCTCATGCCCTCTAGATAGAGGGCAGCCTCTATGACCTCTAATTTGAGGGTGGACTCGGTACTTACCGTATTATGGCCACTTTAAGGGTGGCCTTCAGTTTGAGGGCATGCAATAGAAGGATTGACCAGAGGGCAGTATAGCGACCAGCATTACTGCATGTCTATTGTGAGGGTACGTATCCTAGGCCTAGGGGACATGCAGAGTACACACAAAGTAAACTCACAATAGAAAAGTACTTTTGCCAACCCCACCTAGGGTATGGGCGTTGATATTAAAAATTATTTGTTGGGAATAACTGCTTGAGTTGAATCATCTCGTTTTCACGGGGTCCACCGATTACAAAATGCATACATTTTTCATACATTTAGACACTAATTTCGGAGCAACTCAAAGCAAACTCGGAGCAAGCACTGTGTTGTATTCTTCACCTCGCCTTCCCCTTATTTGATGAGTGCTGGTTACTAACGTTACTGGACCCCTCTAGAAAGGAGGGGTCCAGAAGGTTGCCTGTGGGTGTGAGTTGTGTCTTCATCTTCACTTATTCCCTCATTCCCTCAAGCCCTGAGTGATTCACTGCCAAAGGGTGTTACTCTTGTGCACTCCCATCAAGAAAATGGGAGGGCCAGGGGGCAAAGAAACCCCCTACACCCCCCACCGCTGTGGTGGTGGTGGTGGTGGTGGTGGTACGAACAGAAAGACAAATGGAGAAAGAGACAGAGAATGAAGAGTAGATGGAAGTTTGGGGGGGGGGGGGGGGGTATAATGTCAGACAATAACAGCTGGATGCCGAGCATCTCCACAGCCGAGACTGAAAAAAACAAGACAGATTAAAGCTGACGGGAGAGAAAGAGAGCAAGTTAGACAGACGCAGCATATGGAGAATTGAGGGGGGGGGTTAGAGGATGGGGTGTCTAATTCCAAAAAACTATCATGACTGGCAGGTTGAGACCCGAAGTAAACAAACCAATGTTTACACATTGAGAATTGTTCACCGAGTCTATAGGCCTTAGCTACCGTCTCTCTCTCTCTCTCTCTCTCTCTCTCTCTCTCTCTCTCTCTGTCTCTCTGTAAATGTCTGTGCAGCATTGGTAAATTTAGAATCCTGCTGAGTGACAGCTCAATGGATCATAACACCAACCCCAATTGGAAAGTGTGTTTAAAAATGACAAAATAAACAAGTAAAGAGAGGCGGCGTTGCTGTTAATATGAATCACTTTGAAAGAGCTTTATGCAGAGTGAGATGGGGGGGGACTAATCATCACCACACCTGTCAATGCCTCAGCTGCAAAGACAATGCCAGGGAAAAGACGAGAGAGAGTTAAACCATTAAAACCGGGAAAGCAATAGCAAATTTACAATAGCAAATAAAATAGCAAATATACAAGCTCACAGCGCGTCACTTCGTGCCGGTACATCTGCTATTTCTTTAACATTAAAAAAATAAAAACACTACTGCTATAGGACACATTTACATGGCAACGGTGTCTAAAGAAAACATCAGTGTTAAAAGACTTAAGATTTTCATATTTAGTCGACTAAGACTAGACTAAGACTACAATTTCAGATGATTAAATTGGACTAAAACTGAATGATGTTATTCAAAAGACTAAGACTAAATCAGAATTTGCTGTCAAAATTAACACTGCGCGCTGTTGCGTTCTCACTTTTTATTCTGCATTTATTCTGCATCTGAAAGACGTCAATGTGTGAAAACGGCAAAGGTGTCCCACAAGGATCAATACTGGGCCCAATCCTTTTTAGTATTTATATACATAATATCACCTCATCTTTAAATTACTGTAGCTGTCATCTCTATGCAGATGACAGTCATTTATTGTACAGCAGAAACTTCTTTGCCTTTTTTTACTATTTTAAAAAACATTTTTGAATAGTTCAGCCCATAATCTATAGACATGCAGCAGCCAATGTATCCACTCTTAAATCCCTAGACTCTGTTTATCACTCATCGATTCGACTTATTACGGGTGATAGCTATGGTACTCACCATTGTATCTTATATAACAAGGTTGGATGGTCCTCCCTGACAGAGAGATGAGAACTGCATTGGCACCTGTTCTTGTATAAAGCCATGCTTGGAGATTGTCCTAAATACATCTCATCTTTTCTGAAATGGCACTCTAAACCCTACCACACCCGGTCAAGTAATTTCCCCAAATTCAAGGTACCAAAAGTTAACTCTGAACTTGGTAGATCTGCTTTTAGCTTCTTTGGCCCTAATATATGGAATGACCTGCAAACAACATTAAAATTGACCACATTGGTACCCTTGAGTCGTTTTAAACCTTGGTGAGCATACAGACCCCCACAATATGTAACTGTTTTTAGATCGTTTTGAAATTTGTCATAGCTTTTTATTTGTAAACCTATGTAATTCACATGTATACCTTTTGTTTTTTTCTTTTCCTGTTCTTCTGATGTATTGTGATGTTTTTCTATATGATATTGTATTACTCGATGACACTGAAAATTAGTTTAATTACTCAGTGTAATTTCGAGAATAAATAAAACTTGAATGAATGAAGGAATTTAGACGGAGGCGCAACAGTGATTGAAAACGCTGTAGTGTGCATGCCTGGCTAGGTGGCGGCGACACACTGCCAGATAGACCAGTCACGCATGCGTGGAACCACTTCCGTTCTACTTCCTATCACATGGCTGTTTGTTTACATTCACCAATGCAGCGTGGTTCTATGGCTCTGCCGGCGCGAGCCATGACATCACGGGTTTTGCGGATTCTCCATATTGCATGTTTACATGGAGACTGGACGCGGAGCGATTTCAAAGATTTCCACCCTTGAATGTGGTTTCACTTTGTTGCCGTACCCCCGAATATATTTTATTTTGCTGTTTTCTCTAGGGAAAGTTGTCGTTTAAACGCGGTCCTCAAAGGAACCTGTAGAAATGGCCTCAGGTCTTAATGGGTTAAAACACAAAGAAGACCTGACAACAAACTAGATTCTGGCCATTTGTATTCATGGTGATAATGACGATCGACAGGTGTACAGCAGCAGTGGACAAACAGGGCCACTGGTGGGAACAGCTGCTTGTCTTGTGCGTGTTTGATTAATGGAGTGCATTACCTGGTGCTGGAGGTCATTTCCCTCCCCACACACACTCCACCAATCCGTGTACACACGCCCCAGAGCTAGAAGAGGCGTCTACCTTTATATGTCTATTGTCTATGGTTTATTGTTCTTTTTGATTTGTTGCCAGATTTTCAGACTGTTCAAAATAACTATTGTATTTTGGTGTAAGTGGGGGTTCTAGGAGCTGAAAAAAGGAGTGCTGGGAGAGAAGTGTTTTTAATATAATTATTTTCAATGGCAATCCATGCAAAAGTTATGGTAAACCTAATCCACCCAACTCTGTAGGTTTGCGTCTTTGATATTCTGTGAGCTTTAAACCTCCAGATAAATGGCATAATAATTGAGTCTACAAATTTATAAAAGGATCTTGGCAGAACAATCTTTTGTGTTTCACCCCAGACATTCATTTTTATCAGACTCCCCCTTCCTATACAAACCAATAACTTCAAACTCCATTTTAATTTAAAATGTTAAAATTTTTAACCATGTTAGAGAACAGTTCTTGATTCTGGTGACTGCAACAGGTTTGAATTAAAGTCTTGGCATGCTCCTTGTGTGCAGCGATGCTTACACTGTGGTCTGTTGGTTGTCGTTTCAGGCGTGTCCTTCAACAGCGTCTACACACAGATCTGGAGAGTCCTGCTCCACCTGGCAGCAGACCCCTTCCCTGAGGTATCTGACCTGGCCATGAAGGTCCTCAACAGCATCGCATATAAGGTACAGTACTGCACACTCCTCTGTCTGCCTGTCTGATTTTTACTTTTGTGCTTTTCGTGCGTGACACTGGTCTGCAACCAACTACCTCTTAGTACTGTTAGTTTGGCTTGCAAACTCCAATGAGGAATAGTTTAGGAATTTAATTTTAGGTGGTCGCATCAATCATCTGGATAAGATGGCTTTTAAAAAAAGAACCAAACTTTTATTTACAGAGAAAACAATCTGTTTTGAAGTTGCCCTCACATCCTCACATAAATGTGGACTCACTGACATTTTCCTCCACCAAAGACCATTACTTTGTGCAAATGCAATTAAGAGGCAACGACTCCCCCTAGGCAGGGCACTGCAGAGAGGCTAGGCTGCTGTAACTTAAGGTGCTTTAATAACCACTATTGTGGTCCTCCCCCCCAACCAGCCCACCAGTGTATTATTGTACCTTTTTGCCACTGCCATCAACCACCCCCTTATGTAGTTACCCTCGGAGAGTTCATGCACACATTAGCACCCCCAGTTGGACAACACTAAAGAATAACAGGACCTGATGTACAGCTTACTGCAACAGACCAGCGAACTGTAACAGTGAGGCAACAATTTGCATTGCCTCTATATGAGGTTTTTATACATACATACGTACATTTACATGGCAATTATTCTTCCTGTATGACAAAAGATTGGCCATGCGTATGCATGTATAATGGATTAAACACACCTGTAGTTGACAGGGTAATTGATATCAGTTCGGGGGCACAGTACTGCAGCCGGTAGCGCTGTCGCCTCACAGAATTAACATGGTGTTTTGCATACAGTACATTCATACCATATGACCCTCTCTCACTCACTCACTCACTCACTCACTCACTCACTCACTCTCTCTCACACACACACACACACACACACACACAACTCTCTCTCTCTCTCTCTCTCTCCCCCTCCCTCTCTCTCTCTGATGGCAAAGAGCTATACAGAGTTTTACTGGGATGGACGGCGCAGGTCTAGCTGAATGTGTCATACTAATAAGTCTTTACCATGGAGGGATGTTCCCTGTTCGGTAACCCTTCATTTTACGGTACGGTAATTACCAGGTAACTACCAGGTAATTACCTGGTAATAATAGGTAAGTACCTGGTATTACCTGGTAACAACCAGGTAGTAGTTATAAGTATTTGCCCATTAATTACCTGGTAATTACATGGTAACTTCCAGATACATTACTCAGTAATTACTATGTAATTACCAAGTATTACCCAGTATGTATAACTATTTACTGTATAATCTCCTGGTAATTATATGGAACTTACCATGGTAAATGACACACTGGTTGCCAGGTAATTACCAAGTATGTTCCTGACAATTACCAGGTATTTATACGTTTTTAGTATGTAATTACCAGCTAACTACCCGGTATTTATAAGTATTTACTCTGCAACCAGGCACGATACCCTGGTTGCAGGTACTATAGGTATGTAGGTACTATAGGTATACCAAGTATTTTCAACAACTGCCAGGTATTTACTCTGCTACCAGGCAAGTTACCCAGTAGGTACTAGGTCATTACCAAGTATTTTCCTGACAACTACCAGGTAATAACATGGTAACTGTATTCACTGTGTTTACATGGGTACTACCCATGAAACACGTGGGTAGTAGCCTACCAGGAAATTACCAGTTGTTACTAGGTAATTTCCTGACAACTACCATGTAATTACCTGATAGGTACCCAGTAAGGAAGGAGGAACTGTACTGTAAAAGGAAGCGTGCTCTATTTCCATGATATTACCATGTACCTACCTGGCAATTGTAGATTATAATCCTCCCCATTACCCATCAGGGTGTATTTTGAACTTTGAACTTTTAATTTTGAACTGGCAATAACTGTTAATTACCAGGTATTTACTGTGTAAATTAACAGGTAAAACCAAGCAAGTTACCGTGTAAGAAAGGTGGAATTGTACTGTGAAAGGAAGCGTGGTTTGTTACAGTGAAAGTACAGGGTACTATTATGGAAACAAACCACGCTTCCTTTCACAGTACAGTTCCACCTTTCTTACACGGTAACTTGCAAGGTTTTACCTGTTAATTTACACAGTAAATACCTGGTAATTAACAGTTATTGTCATGGGTAGTACCCATGTAAACGTATTTTTTGTATTTTGAACTTTGAACTTTGAACTTTGAATTTTGAACTGGCAATAACTGTTAATTACCAAGTATTTACTGTGTAAATTAACAGGTAAAACCAAGCAAGTTAACGTGTAAGAAAGGTGGAACTGTACTGTGAAAGGAAGCGTGGTTTGTTTCCATAATATTACCCTGTACTTTCACTGTAACAAACCACGCTTCCTTTCACAGTACAGTTCCACCTTTCTTACACGGTAACTTGCAAGGTTTTACCTGTTAATTTACACAGTAAATACCTGGTAATTAACATTATTAACGTTATTGCCAGTTCAAAATTCAAAGTTCAAAGTTCAAAATTCAAAATACACCCTCATGGGTAATGGGGAGGATTATAATCTACAATTACCAGGTAGGTACATGGTAATATCATGGCAATAGAGCACACTTCCTTTCACAGTACAGTTCCTCCTTTCTTACTGGATACGTATCAGGTAATTACATGGTAGTTGTCAGGAAATTACCTAGTAACAACTGGTAATTTTCCTGACAACTACCAGGTAATTACATGGTAACTGTAATCACTGTGTTTACATGGGTACTACCCATGTAAACGCATGGGTAGCCTACCAGGAAATTACCAGTTGTTACTAGACAACTACCATGTAATTACCTGATAGGTATCCAGTAAGAAAGGAGGAACTGTACTGTGAAAGGAAGTGTGCTCTATTGCCATGATATTACCATGTACCTACCTGGTAATTGTAGATTATAATCCTCCCCATTACCCATGAGGGTGTATTTTGAACAGTTATTGCCAGTTCAAAATTCAAAGTTCAAAGTTCAAAATACAAAAAATACGTTTACATGGGTACTACCCATGGCAATAACTGTTAATTACCAGGTATTTACTGTGTAAATTAACAGGTAAAACCTTGCAAGTTACCGTGTAAGAAAGGTGGAACTGTACTGTGAAAGGAAGCGTGGTTTGTTTCCATAATATTACCCTGTACTTTCACTGTAACAAACCACGCTTCCTTTCACAGTACAATTCCACCTTTCTTACACGGTAACTTGCTTGGTTTTACCTGTTCATTTACACAGTAAATACCTGGTAATTAACAGTTATTGCCAGTTCAAAATTCAAAGTTCAAAATACACCCTGATGGGTAATGGGGAGGATTATAATCTACAATTGCCAGGTAGGTACATGGTAATATCATGGAAATAGAGCACGCTTCCTTTTACAGTACAGTTCCTCCTTCCTTACTGGGTACCTATCAGGTAATTACATGGTAGTTGTCAGGAAATTACCTAGTAACAACTGGTAATTTCCTGGTAGGCTACTACCCACGTGTTTCATGGGTAGTACCCATGTAAACACAGTGAATACAGTTACCATGTTATTACCTGGTAGTTGTCAGGAAAATACTTGGTAATGACCTAGTACCTACTGGGTAACTTGCCTGGTAGCAGAGTAAATACCTGGTAGTTGTTGAAAATACTTGGTATACCTATAGTACCTACATACCTATAGTACCTGCAACCAGGGTATCGTGCCTGGTTGCAGAGTAAATACTTATAAATACCGGGTAGTTAGCTGGTAATTACATACTAAAAACGTATAAATACCTGGTAATTGTCAGGAACATACTTGGTAATTACCTGGCAACCAGTGTGTCATTTACCATGGTAAGTTCCATATAATTACCAGGAGATTATACAGTAAATAGTTATACATACTGGGTAATACTTGGTAATTACTGAGTAATTACTGAGTAATGTATCTGGAAGTTACCATGTAATTACCAGGTAATTAATGGGTAAATACTTATAACTACTACCTGGTTGTTACCAGGTAATACCAGGTACTTACCTATTATTACCAGGTAATTACCTGGTAGTTACCTGGTAATTACCGTACCGTAAAATGAAGGGTTACCCAATGTTCTAGATGGTTATAATTTATTTGATGAAGATACTCGTTGAAAATGGATGTGACCCCAAAAAGTAATGGTTAGGATCGCTTTTTCAAGTTACCATATGTCTGGACAGCCCCTGTTACTATGCTATGCTTGGTTTATCTGACATTTTTGCCTTAAAAGGAGCAGGTCGGTGGAAGACAACCTCAGACGCACTTGAGCTAAAGAATATTCATGTGAGAAAGTCAAACAGATGACATGTTAACAATGTTATAATCTTTTTTACTCTAACAGTGGTTCTAAAACATTTCCATGTCATTAGGACAACCAATTTGATATGTATTTGGCCACGGATCACCATCTGAAAATAGTTTGTGCCAGGCACTCGCATAAAATATTTGTCAGCATCTTCTGACAATCTTCTAGCCCACAACACGTTGCATCATGATGCGTTGTGCATCGTTGTAGATCGACTATCTGCATACCCAAAAATAATAATAATAAAAAATAAAATAAAATAAAACAGGGCTTACAGTAAGTGTTTAAACAAATCTTCATTTTGCTGTGGACCCTGTGGAAGCCACCCAAAGACCCCTGGGGGTCCCCCCACCAATGGATAACAGCGAAACCTCATGTATTGTAGCCTCCAGCATGTCCACACTCAAATCTGTCTCCTTAGGCGGCAGGAGTATTTGCTGCTTTAGTCCCATTTCACGCTATAGATCTATATTTATAAAACATGTGAGAAACAAATGTGAAAAGAAAATGTATTTGTTACAAGGAATTGTACATGTGATTGACTCAATAAAGTACAAACAAAAAAAAGATCTATATTTATACATCTACATAATCTATATTTATGTACCTGGACTCAACTGTGTCAGAAAGCGATTGTGCTGAAACACCTCTAAATGGCCTTTAGGGTTGCGTCCCTGCCACTCACTGTAGATGATTGATTGGGGTATTGCTGAAGTGTCAGAAAACTCTGCCGGGATATGTAATACAGGCACAGTTGAGCTTTTTCAGCTTGTCAAGCATTTTTTGCACTTTTCATCATCACATACACACACACACACACACATACACACACACACACACACATACACACACACATACACACACGTCCTACACAGGAGTATCTCTTTGCCCTTATATGCAGTGCTCTCACACTTGAGGAGAACTTAAAAGGATAGGCGCTGAAGAGTTAAAGAGGTTCATGCGTCTTCGCATACAGTTACACGTGAGAGACGAGGCAATGGCTGATTTCACTTTAAATTAGTTGTAAATCCAGTTATTCGCTCATTTCACTGTACTGTACAACATTTAATGTGATATTGACTGCAGTTAGTAAGAGCTACTGGAGATGTAATCTGCGTCTATATCACAGGCAGCCTCTTCAAAGAGTGTACTCTGAGTTAAGTGCTAATGTCAACCTGACTCACTTTTAATTGGGGTTTTATATATCAAGTGTTAATGATTGAAAGAAATTAGACAAGGTCAGCAGCTAATTAAATCTTACTTGCTTTCCTATCGATTGCAGAATAGTCTGTTTTTTTGCAGGCTAAATAATATTAACCTTGCGGCATGGCCCTGCCCTGTCTTTATGATACAGAGTACACATGATATGGACTATTTTTGTCAAAAGAAGAAATGCATGATGGGAAGTTCAAAGGCTTAATGTCTGATTTGTACTTAGCAGATAAAAGCTCACAAGCTCAGCAGATCTATAAGCAGATCTTCAAGCTCACTACATGCCACGGGGAGCTTGTAGATCGGCTATTTTAATGTGTGATCTGCACTGCGCGCAAGTAATTGTAACTCAGGCTTTACTGTTCTCTATTCTCCTCCCTCGTGCCATCTTGTCACTGCTCGTTTTATCACACTGGTAGGATGGATACGAGGTTATGACGTGCTTTTTGTTGCATGCTCAGCAACGCAACAGCAACAAATGCTGTCTTTGTTCAGTCCACTCTGCCCCGGGCCAATCCTCTCTCAACCTCAGCACTTAACCCATTTAGGCCTGACGTCGAAATTAAAAAAAACGTTCGATCTGAAAGAATATATATTAAAAGATCTGTGCCGCATTTTTACGATTTAAAAAAAATAGCAGATCTACAAGCTCATAGCGCGCCACCGAGTGGGGCGCTACGAGCTTGTAGATCTGCTATTTTTCAATAGCTAAAGTAAACATAATGCTTAGTTAAAACACCAAAAGGGGCCTGGGCCGTGGCTCAGCGGTCCAGGCACCTTGGCTGGTAATCCAGTCTGGCAGTGTGCTGCGGGTTCGACTCCCGATTTCCTGTCAGCCTACTGTCTGTCCCTCCATAAAAAATATAAAATAAAGGTGAAAGCCACAAAAAAAAAAACATAAAAAAAAAAAAAAACACCAAAAGGGGTTCCCGTACAGAATGGATTAAGAGGCCATCATCATTCATCAGGGAGGTGTTTGGCTCTTTCACTACCAGCAGAACATTTAAGATGCACCTTCAATAATTAAAGAGGCACAACTAGTGGGAGAAAGAGCCACCGTTTCTCTGGGCAGTCATCAGCTTTCACGTCGATGGCCTACTGGGGCCCTCACTAATGGCATGGTTTATATACATTCACTCATTTGCTTGCTTATTTGGCTCGCTTTTCCCATCCAATTAATGAGTGAGCATAAGTGGGCTGAAACAGAATGTTCTCGAGCTCAGAGTGAGGCGTTGGTGTTGAAACGATGATCTCCAGTTTCTGCTGTAGTTTAGCATTTGTGTATAAGCTATTCTGGCAGCTTGTCAGAGAGGAAAGGTTTGAGGGCCTCCTTAGTTGGTATAATGTCTGTTTACTGCAAGTACAGAACTCGATGGGCAAAAGTTGATAAATAATCAATGAAGCTGTTGCATAATCCAAGAACTTTATACCATCTGATGACCTTCCAGCAGCAGATTTACGGATTATGGACAAAAGAAAAGATGGTCCTATCTTCACCTCAATAGTATACTGTATTATTGTGTTTAGTAAAACATTTATTAAAAAAATAGCAAGGTTTTTCTGCAAGAAACCCCAAAACTAATTTAAGGCATGCATGCAGTAGACCATATTCACACGGTGCTGAATTTGCCGTTACTTCATGCCTGGTGCCATGTGAATATGCTCGTCTACTAGCTTCAAATGAGTCTTAAATGTGACAAATAGAATTAATGCTGCAGTGATGAGCTCATATTTCCCAATAGATATCTACAGTAATCACTTTGGGATCCGTGGTGCATTACAGCCTTTCCAGACTGAACCACTTAACCCATTAACTTCTTTAACCAGAGACGCCCAGGGGTCTATACTTGAATTTTCTTTTTTCCCTCAACACCAAATCTCTTTGACGAAAATACACAATCTACAAGCTCAGAACGAACGCGTTGTGAGCATCTTGACAGATGTTGGGAAGAGTGAGGCTGCGGGAACAGTGAGGTTCTGCGGGAACAGTGAGGTTCTGCGCTAGTGGCTTAAGTGAAGACTTCCGTCTTCCGTCATCCTTTGCTTGGCAAGAAGACGGACAAAGCAAAACATTGTGCAACAATCTCCTACACTGCAGGAAATATAACCAACAGGAGAAGCCACTTAGAACATAGCCACCCAGTTGTTTAAACACAACCGCCAAAAAGAATCGTTCGGAGCCCCACCCCAAACAGGGGTTGACAGCGTGTTGCAGGTTCGAATCCCGCTTCCGACGACCTTTGCTGCGTGACACTCCCCGTCTCTCCCCCCATTTTCTGTAAATCTACTATACTATAAATAAAGGCAGAAGAAGCCAAAAAAAACTAATATCTAAAAATAATCACCTGCACAGAATTTGTTACAGAAAGTAGCTCATAACATGTCTATGGTGGATTTTTATGAAACAAAAACTTTGCAGGCTTTCCGTACAGTTGGTGAGTTTAACGTTGTTTAATACAATCAGATAGGACTTTTATGTTTGAATGTATGGGCTGTCAAGGCCAGAAAGCTGTTTTCTTGCCACTCAGTAGACGTTCCCGCATACATTCTGGGTACGATGATGTTTTACTCTCATTCTCCTGATTGCAATCTTCTCTGATAAACTTAAGTTTGTTGGTCATGTGTTCGTCCTGTTTCAGTACCACATGTAGCATTCTGGTGTAGCACCCATCCAGGGACTTCTGTTGGTCATGTGTTCGTCCTGTTTCAGTACCACATGTAGCATTCTGGTGTAGCACCCATCCAGGGACTTCTGTTGGTCATGTGTTCGTCCTGTTTCAGTACCACATGTAGCATTCTGGTGTAGCACCCATCCAGGGACTTCTGTTGGTCATGTGTTCGTCCTGTTTCAGTACCACATGTAGCATTCTGGTGTAGCACCCATCCAGGGACAGTGTACAGCATTCACAGCTGTAAAGGAGAACCGACTCCACAGAGTCTGTGAAACTAAATCTTGAAGTGTCAGGGGAGGTTGGATTTCCACACACTGATCAAGCCATGAAGTGCTCTAGCAGTTTTGACCCATGCGACCAGGATTTAAGAGATATTGACCTCCAGTGCAGTGCCTACTATTGTTAGAGTGGATGTTCTTAGGACATGTTATAGATTTGCCTTTTGTGAGTTCTCATGAGCTATAGGGCAGCGGTGGCTCAGGGGTAGAGTGGCCGGATGGGAACCGCAAGGTTGCCAGTATGAACCCGGGCTCTCAAAGTGTCCTTAAGCAAGACATTGAACCACTAATTGCTCCCGATGTACAGGTTGGTGCCTTGCATGGTTTCCTCTGTCATCGGTGTATGCATGCGTGTGTGAATGTAATGCACATATATGTAAAGCACCTTGGATAAAGGCACTATATAAATGCACCATTTACTATGCCAGTGGTTTTTTCACGCTTTTTTTCACCTTTTCACGCTGCGAGCCGCCAAAATAATCCTATTTGAACTGGAGACCCCACCCCCCACCCTGACAAGCACTCGGAAGCTATGCCACTACACCTAATAGTAAACTTCACAACTTGTTAAAAGTGTGCCTATCGGTATATTTGTTTGGTTGCTTTTGTGTTGGATGGCAACAATGACTTTGTGTTGTATGGCAATGATGTGTGCCCCATCTAATTGATCTTGCTGGGCTCTGTTTAGTGGCAAACTAATTTCATAATTGTCATTCCTCCTGCTTTATTCCAATTTCTATGCACTTCTTAATGAAGCACTTGCCACCGTAAACACAAGTAACTAATGCCTCCATAGGCTTGCAAATGCTGTTTAGAATATTATACTTGCGCATAAACCTCCACACATAAGATAGCAACAAACTCTGAGATTACTAAACCACACACACACACACACACACACTGGTAGACATTCGCTGCAATTGTGTAATTACCATAGAAATCAAATCAAAGGCAATTCCAGGTCGTAAAATGTGTTTGCCAGTGTTAACTGGATTTTAGCTGCACACACAAAGTTTTCTCTCTGCCTTGCTTTGGTAAACAACTCTGCTATTCATCAGTGATGCTTTGCCTCTGTTGTCCTTATTAAGTTTACCCCTCCCTTGTGAATAGCCATTAGACTTCTCACATTGGAGAGGCTTATTGCCTCAGCCTGCTCTTATCGATAGAAGAAAGTTGCTGGAAATTAAGGTTAACTTTGTAAAGGGTTTGCACTTTAGAGTGAGAAGATGCTTCCAGAGTTTGGGGTATTGCTTCTGCATTACTTTTTTTCATTCCTCACACTACACTCTGTCTGTGTATAATATTTAAAGTCCCTTGCATTCTTTTCAAACCTGTGCCTGTGCCTCTCCTACACTCTTTAGTTGTGCGCCAGTGTCACACACTGCAAATAGCCAATCTGCAAGCTTACTTGTAGTTTCATTTCATTTTTCATTGGGATTATGTATTATTGGACCAATTTAATACAAGGTGTTTCTTTTTTCAGTTGAAAGCATATCATTCCCACTTTTACGCCAAAGCATGAGGGTTCTAGCCTCTTCCTTTCTCCTCAGGCAACTATGAATGCACGTCCTCAGAGGATCCTGGACTCTGGATCTCTCACCCAGTCGGCCCCAGCCAGTCCCACCAGCAAAGGCACCCACATCCACCAAGCCAGGTGAGGGAAGCGCTCTCTCTCTCTCTCTCTCTCTCTCTTTCTCTCTCTCTCTCTCTCTCTCTCTCTCTCTCCACAATTCATAGTCTATACACAATACTAGAGATGTCCCGATAGTGTCGGTATCACCCCTTATTTGGTCATATCGGTATCGGTGAATATGCCAGTCTAACCACCGATCCGACACAGGGGTAAGGGGTTGACACTATGGCAGGTAAATAACTTTGCAGGTAAACACAAACACAACACAAGATATCTGTCTCTAAACAAACACCTCCACTCTGCTCAGAGTTGGCTTACTCTCCCCTTCTCTCTCCCTCTCTCCACACACTGTATAACACAGCACACATACACACACACACACACCAGGCGCGGAGCCAGGAATTCTTTATGAGTGAGGCATAGCCAACACGAGGAAGACAGGCCAGGCAGGATGGCGGGGGGTCGACGCAGATTGATAGACAGAAGTTACCGAAAGTTGTATATTACAATAGTTACTACAATAGTTAGATGATTGCTAAATGATGACTACAACATACACTTTTATTTTGTACTTACATGAACCACAAGCACTGCACCAGATATAATGGAGCCTACATGAGAGAAAAGGCGAAAAAAATATATAATATAATAGCGTCATAATCAAATGTAAGTGTCAAAACAGAGTCTTGTTTATAAAAAAAAAATGCCAAGATGCTTGCTGCTTGTTATGCGCGTAATTCGCAAATTGATTTCAGTAGCTAGGAATTGTGTTGTTGGTACCTCCTCGATATAGCTGATGGAAACCGATGCAAAAGCAGCAACAGGGACGGACATCTGGTTCTTCCCCAGCGCGGGTGGTGGTGGTGGTGAGCGGGGCTGGTGGTGAGCGGGGCTGGTGTGATTGCTGCCGGTCAGCCGGTGTATGCAGTGCTTTGGTGGTAGCCTACCCTACCGCACAGGTTTAGGCGTCCTCGCGTCTAAAATAAGTTTGCCCTGGACAAACTTTTTTCTTTCTCCGGTGCTATTGCTGTGTCTCTGCTCTGCTTTCTCAACAATCAAATGAAGAATGAGGTCGGGAAGTGTGTGTGGTGTTTATACATCGTTACTGTGAATGGCGGGGGGGGGGCAGTGTGAAAAGACTCAAACCCCTCCAGACACGCTGTGACGCAGGACACAGAATAGATGTGTATTCTTCTGTCTGATACACTGTCTGTCGGCCTTGAGTAGCGGCTAGGCCTATAGGCGATATCATTTTAAATAAACGGTTGTCGGAGGGGAGGCAGAAACGTAGCAATGTAAGGCATCTGCCTGCCTTTGCCTACCATAAATCCGCCCCTGACACACACAGATCATTAACTCTACTACGATATCAATATATAAATAAAAGAAAACACCTGCAGACTTTTGTTGCATGTTCCACGTGACGTGGTTAGTAAAAATGAGAAAAAGGCCGCACACACGTAGCCACGATGCTGTATATTTATTCAGAATCCAACGTTTCGACCTAGGAGGTCTTCTTCAGGGAATGACGTGGCGTGACGTGGTTCCCTACTAGTCCAACGTGTGAAGAATGCAACGCACCTGAACGGTCAAAGCTTATCATAGCATATGTTAGACGAATGTCAACCCTTGACTTCTGGTCGGTGGACTTCAAAATAAGAGCGTTATTCCCGGTCGGTGGACTGCAAAATAAGATTTGTTTTTTACATATATATAAACATTATTCTCTGGTATCGGTTATCAGTATTATGTTTGATACACTGCCTGTCTTTGGGCATTGCACATAGGAGTAAGATACTGAATGATTGTTATATAGGCCTCGAAATTGGGTAAAATATTCTGGAAAGGTTTGTGAAATGCATTGGTAAAAATGTGTGGGAACCCTGTATTTAACACATGGAAGAACATGCACGTCCCGTCCTGACCTTCTAACCTGTGTTTTGTTCCAGTGGCTCTCCTCCCATGCCCAGTGCTAGCAGCTCTAGCCTGACCAACGAGGTTCCCAAGCCCCCTGCCAGAGACCAGCCCCCAGCAAGACCCCCCTACACCCCAACGTTGGGCGGGCAGGCGCCCCACTCCCACCAATTCCCCCGCACGCGGAAGATGTTTGACAAGGGACCCGAGCAGGTACACAAAGATGTGTCAGCTAAGCTGAAAACCAACGATTGTAATATTTCACTGACTGAAAGCCTCCAGTAAGTGCCTCAGTAACACTTGCATATTGCACTTTTGTTGTCTTTTGCTACTCCGGCTACCATGTGGCTTAACCCATTCAATCTGGGAAAGCATTTGTGTCATTTTAGATTGTAGCGTTGGCTATTCAAACATAGCTCCGAGCGAACATTTTTGAAAAATCTTGAAAGTGTGATTTTTAAGCCGTGCCAACGCTCCTATGACTGGCCGCGTGTGTCCCTATGTCCCCATGTCTGTTTGGAGTACCAACAGGGGAGAAAGTGGCGCTGTTGAGCTTCATACTGTGCACAGGCGCATGATGGGAAGCCAAGGTTGTTTTGTTTTTTTTGAGTGGTGCAGCCACTCCATTGCGTAGCTACAGTATGTGTGTCGCTATGTCCCTGTGTCCGTCTGTCCAAGCACGAAAAGCTGAAACACCTCTCTTAATACCACTGGATGGCAGTACAGTAAAGTTTTCTCAGATCTACAAGCTCACAACGTGCAAGTACAGTACTACGAAGAACAGCACAGTACTACGAAGTACAGTACAGTACAGTACTACGAAGTACAGTACAGTACTACGAAGAACTCTTCTGTGGTTCCTTGGCACAACACCCCTTTCAGAGGGGAGGTCTGCTGCCAAATACATATCAAAGTGGGGGTCTCCTTGGCTGTGTGTGTGTGTGTGTGTGTGTGTGTGTGTGTGTGTGTGTGTGTGTGTGTGTGTGTGTGTGTGTGTGTGTGTGTGTGTGTGTGTGTGTGTGTGTGTGTGTGTGTGTGTGTGTGTGTGTGTGTGTGTGTGTGTGTGTGTGTGTGTGTGTGTGTGTGTGTGTGTGTGTTCAGGCGGGTGATGATGGGGATGATCCAGGGTGTCACAGGAACTACATCATCGCATCGCTGCAGACAGGCCTGTGTGACTGGAGCGCCAAGTACTTTGCCCAGCCAGTTATGAAGGTAACGTACACCTCTACCTCTCTGCTTATTTATAGCTTTCACCATCCCTCACTCCCTGCCCACAACGTGTTCCACTGCTGTGTTCCATTAGTCATTTCCGTTCGAAATATATTCGCCATGCACTGTGTAGTCTTGTGTAACAGTGTGCCAATATGCCTGCTACTGTACTGTATGTCGTGTGTAATTAATAATGCCTGTGCCACACATTTTTACCTCCTCCATAGCAACCCTCAGGACAACCCACATTAATATTCAAATGTCATTCGTCCATTACCCATCATTTTAAAGTCATGCTGTGGAACTTTTTCAGTTCCTCGCTGTCAGTTACATTAGAGCCTTAATGTGTTCTTTAACAAGCTCTATACACTTCACTCTAAAGTTGACATTTTCATTTTTAAATTATTCGATTCAGAAATTCAGTTGGCTAAAGAGATGTGGGCTTAGCAGTTTCAATACCTGTATTGCTTAGCTACAGATTAATCAGTCTTTTATTTTGTATTTTATTGAAACATGTATTTCAGGGAAATCCATTGAGACGTTGAGCACAGAAAGTAACAGAAAACAGAAAAACGTATATCGGGGGTGCTCAAAACCCAAGGACCCTCCCAACATTAGATGTATTTGGGTGCCGACCCCTATCTCAAAATATTCATTTTCCAGGGACCCCCATAACCATGAGTTAAAAAATGTTTAAAAAGATTTTTCTAAAATAGCAGATCTACAAGTTCCTAGCGTGGCATGAAGTGAGCTTGTCTGCTATTTTTAAAAAAACGTTTTATTTTTTGGCTTTTCTGCCTTTATTGATAGTTTCAAGTGAAGATTGAGAGGAAAGATGGAGAGAGAAGGGGAGAGACATGCAGCAAAGGTCGTCATGAGCGGGACTCGAACACGCTCAGGCCAGAGCCTATATGTGGCATGCGCCTGGACCACTAGGCCACCGGCACCCCATATCTGCTAATTTTTAATAGCCAAAGAAACCTAAAATGTCACTTTGCTTTTGGCGCTTTGGGATGGGGGTCAGATCAACATATGGAAGGAATTCTGTACTGGCCATATGGAGCGTGTCTGGAGTGTAGTCAGTGTACAGGGTTTGATTATGTCAGATCAACATAATGGAATGTCAGAACAGGTCAGTTCCATATATGGAGATCTAAGGGTGGCAGTGGGGGCAGTGTCTTGAGTGTACAGGGTTTGATGAGGGCCCAGGTAGGGGCCTTAACTTTCGGGCCTGTTGAGAACTCTACTAATAACTTTGGGGCAGTTCCGCCTAGTGTTTGAATGGACAGGTATCAGTCAAAAGGGAGACATCAAAGAGGAAGGACGGGTGGGGAGAGATCAACATAATGGAATGTCAGAACAGGTCAGCTCCATATATGGAGATCTAAGGGTTTGAGGTCAGATGTAGAGTTGCTGGCCGGCTCCATACAGTATATGCAGATCTAGGTGATGATCCAGTCTTCTCCATGTATGGCTATCCAGGGTTTGATGAAGTCAGTGCCGTGATCTTCATATATGGCCATATATGGTGGCGTAGTGTGTCACAAGGCGTGACCATATATGGAGGCGTGACACGACGCACCCACTGACTGACTAATGGGAAATACAGGTTTTCATAGTAAACGCGACCTACAGTCGCAGAATAATATTAACTAGATAAAGTGCCCCTCAGAGCACAGGTCTCCCTCCACCAGGCCATGTCAGGTTGTGGCCTCCTGGTGGCGCTGGATTGGATGATTTGAGGCATTTTGTTCCAAAAATGTGTTTTGCTAAAATCCACTTGTTGGTGGCGCTATAACAGGCCAATGTGAAAAGGGTGGGATATATTCTGTGAAAGATTTCACGTAAATTGCATGCTGCGTTCATGATTTGAGGCTTTTTGTTCAAAACGGGCCAATCCTGCAAACTTTGAAAGCCAATGTTAGCCAATTCGGATGGAATATGATTTGTGGGATTTTTGGACAGAATCTGGAGGAGTAATATCAAAAAAAATGTTTTTCGAAATTCGACCTCCTGGTGGAGCTATAACACGCCGTTCTGGAAAGTTTGGGGCAGAGATTCATCGTTGGCATCCAGGGGGAGTGTGTGCAAAATGTGGCATCGACCGGGTTAACGGTGCCAGACACGGACGGAGTGCAAAAGCATCCCCATGCCTTCGGCCTGGTGGAGACAATAATAATAACTAGAAACAAATTTCAAGAAATTTGACTGGGTGCCTGCAGCTCGCCAAGTCTGTGCAGCATTTGAGCCACGGACCACCATTTGATGACATTTAGCCTCTCAGACCCTGTAAGGGTCCATTTGGTTACATGTAAGCCAGGTCTCCCCATTGACTTTCAATGGGGTATTTGGTCTAAGTTTACTGCGCATTACGTTGCCACCAACATGCTAATACTAACATGCTAATGCTAACATGCTAGCATGCTAACATTTTAATGCTAACATGCTAATGCTAACATGCTAATGCTAGCATGTTAGCATGCTAATGCTAACATGCTAATATGCTAATGCTAACATGCTAATGCTAACATGCTAATGCTAACATGCTAATGTTAACATGCTAATGTTAACATGCTAATGCTAACATGCTAATGTTAACATGCTAACATGCTAATGCTAACATGCTAATGCTGACATGCTAATGCTAACATGCTAATGCTGACATGCTAATATGCTAATGCTAACATGCTAATGCTAACATGCTAATGCTAATATGCTAATGCTAACATGCTAATGCTAACATGCTAACATGCTAACATGCTAATGCTAACATGCTAATGCTGACATGCTAATGCTAACATGCTAAGGGGTCCATTTGGTTTCGCTCAGGGGGGCGGCCCGGTTCTGGCGAGCCGCCCCGCGTCCGAAACGGTTGAGAAATAACAGAGTTACGTGTTTCCCCGAATTTCTCTATTGACTTTCAATGTGTGTGTGTGCGTGCACATGTGTGCATGTGCGTGCATGTGTGTGTGTGCGCGCGTGTGTGAGAGTTGGTCAGGTGACCTTGAATCATTAACAAAGTATCATTTTCACCTGGGCTAGTCTATGCAAACGCAAACAGTATTGAAAGTTAAAAGCCCACTGACTGTCAATGACAGAATGTATGTCCGAACAAATTGCTCTATCGCAAAAAGTAAAAGTCGAATGCGATTTTTGTTTACGCCGTGAGTGACCCGAGGCATTGAGGTACGCCGTGTGCGATCGTGGTATTGGTACGATAAAAAACGTGGTTATAAGAGCGAGTTAAGAATTGTGCTTGTGATGAAAAAATTGCTGACTCATTCAGGTATTTAACATGGAGTTTGACACATTATGATGGTACACCTGTCGCTTTCAGGGCTGTAGTTCACGTACTGTATGTATCTGGGCTATGGTTGTGACATTGGGTGAAAGAGGACGAGTGTGGCTACAAAATTACCGAAACCCATGCATGTAAAGTGAATATTTTGGCCATGAGGACGATTTGTTCGGAGAATTTCGGTATAGTCTTCACATTGGCTTCTCACTCTGATCCGCTCTCTCTCTGGGCGTGCGACACTCTGAGTCGAGAATATTGCTCAGACCACACACACTTTGAACTGCGATAGCAGGCAAACCGTGCAACGTATTCGAATTCCGTCTGAACCACCACAAAGTCGATGGCCTCGTGTGCTGTTTGACGTTTAAATCGTGTTTCTACGTACCAGTATGCCAGAGCAATGTGGCTCCAAAGTAACGTGTCGTTTTCTGTTTTTACCCGCGTCTCCCCATCGACTTTGAATGGGGCATTTTTCGCGTCGTTTATTGCGAATTACGTGGGCACGGTAACGCGAATCGGAAAGAAAAGCACAAGCACACCATTCCCGGCCGAGCCGCACGTTTTGATGTATATATTGCGGGGCTTTGGCAAACCGGCCATAGACGTCGAAGTTTCGCGTATTGATTATAATTATTAAGTATGCGTTTTAGATTTCAACCTGTGTTTCTGCCATTGCATGGCAGGCACCCAGAATAAAATAGTGAAAATATCTAACCACTTGGCTAGATAACAGGGGAAAAGAGACACAGGAAGGGGTCCGGCTGGTGCAGTGTTAATGTACCTTCCCACTACTGTTCTTAAGCGGAGCCTCCGGCTTAGCCTGGCGCTCAGTAGCAATGAACACAGCTTGGGTGGAAAAGCTTGTGTTCTGGTCACAGGGACTGCCACTGGTTAGTTAGCCTCGGAAACCCAGGCGTTTTTATTTCCAGGGAGAGAAAAAAAATCCACTTCAATTCATAGAGTAGTGCAAACGTCGATCACTCTCTGCTGATTTCTTTCTTTTCAAAATCTTTTTATTCAGGTTATTGTAACAGTAGCCCAGGGGCAAGTATTAAACAGACATATAAAATATAAAAATAAAACTCAATCCCCTCCCCCCACCCACAATCCCAAGGATAGTCAGAAAAACAAATAAATATATCTATATACACATATACACAAAAATACATGCATACATAATTAGCAGAGCAGATTTTGTTTCTGTTGTGGTTTGGCGTTGGCCGAGGCATAGGCACGGCACACTATGCAGTTTGTCTCTGCTGATTTCTGATTGTCTGCACCTTTGTTAAATTGACGCTCTAATTAATTAGTCTCATGTCTTGCAGCTGCGTCTAGATTCTCCCAGCGGATCCTGCTGGGAGCTGCCTATGCCATAGAAAGCATAGGTGGACCCTAGGCTACTGGTTAGTTGGAGCACCTGGTTAGCGGGGATTGGAGCTTGGAGAGATGGGCGTGTTGCCGTGTTCTCCACGCGTGTTGCAATCTCTGGTGAAACTCCTCACCGTCAGGTCTAAACAAGCAGCTGGTATATGCTTTTCTTATTGCATTGTTACAAGGGGAATTTGCAGAACGACTAAATTGGATTAATAGAAGTGAACATGGTTAAAGTACATTGATTTTATGTGCTCTCCTCCGTTCAGTTTTGAGTGATCTTTTCTTCTTTCGCAAGACTAAATTGGATTGTTGGAAATTGTTGAAGGAAAAAAATGTACCCATTTGGACCTGAGGTCGATTCTAAAATGCCTTCTTCTAAATCAGTAGTTCTCAAACTTTTTTCATGCACACTGCTTCACCCCCAAAATGATATGTATTTGCCCTACCATGATGATTCAAATATATTCAAAAGAATACCAGGGAGTTCAAAGTAGATCTGCTACCACTGTTCTAAACCACTGTTTGCTATATATAAAACATGACACGGATGCTTTCCCAGTTTTAATGGGTTATGGCAGTGCTTCCCAAACTGTGGTAACATATACAGTATGAACATATTATGCCAATATACTGTATGGCAAGTTTATGCAGAATATAGCCTATGCTGCATATAGCCATATACAGGTTCATATATGTGCATGTGGATAAATAGGAAATGTATGTCTCTAATTGCATAAGCTATCTATATAGCTTATGCAATTTATATTTCCATGTGGGAGGGTACGTCAGCTTGCCCTCCCACGCGGTTTGGGAACTGCTGGGTTAAGGGGAAAAGGAATGGCTCCAAGCCAAAGATCACACTGAGGGCCAAATGCAGGTTGAAGGGGAGACCCGAGAGAATAAAGTGTTCAGTGAAAAGCAAAAGAGAGATTGGGTCATGTAGAGCAGGTTGGAGAGAGAGAGATGGAGGTAGTGGAAAAGGGCAAGATAAGAGGAGAGGTTTTTGTCCACAACATTTTGAGTGTGCCCATAAAACCCCACTCTATTACAATTACAAAGCCGGGCGTGCATCTGCCTCGAAGTCTGTGCATGCAGGTTATCATATCACTGTGTCAGCAGCATGGGGGGGGGGGGGGGGGGGGGGTGGTGGTGGTGGTGGTGGTGGTGTGTGTGTGTGTGTGTGTGTGGTAGCGAGAATTGGCAATAAGTGATTCTGCAGTGTTTATAAGAAATAGGTATTAAGTGTGTCTCTGTCTGTCCTTGTCTGAGAGAAACAAGATGGTTACATGACCCTCAACTTAAAAAAAAAAAAATTATCAGTTAATTACCAGTGGCTGTAATGTATCCCGTTGGCACTGACGCATAATGACGCTTTGCGGCGCTGAGGCATCATGGCGGCGGCACCGCCGCTCGCGCGAGTTTCAACTAGCATTAAAAGTGTCTGGTTGCATCCCCCCCTCTATGAGCTGAGTAGAAAGGCAGCCAATCAAGAACTACAGAACTATGCGTCAGTATGACTAGCATGTCGGCGTTTTCATGGGTATTCATAGAGAATAATGGAGGTCAGGTGTGTGTGGTTATCAGTGTACACAGCTCTTTCAGTCACATGGTCTGCTTTAGAAATGTGCTTGATAAGCACACAATAGCAATCGTCCTTGCACAGTACAGTACACATACAAACAGTACACAGCACGCTTGCGCGCGCACACACACACACACACCACCAACAATTATACATTCCATTATAGTCATTCACACTCAGGTGAATAGCTCTATTAGGACAGCCGAAATAATGGAAACCGAAAACATGTGAGCATGAACATACCTTCTCAATGCTTTCATGCCTTTCATTCATGTTCATGCCTTTCTCTAAATGCATGCTACAATTCTTCCGTCAGCTTGAATTGGGACTATGTTTGCAGACATGCTGCAGAGGTGTGTAGTACTGTTGGTTTTTCTCACATTGCCGAGCTGAAAATCTGTAGACTATTGTTCCGTCAGTAAACACCCATTGTAAACGCGCGCGCGCGCGCGCGCGCGCGCACACACACACACACACACCAACTCTTTATTGTGTAGTTCACCAGAGGCCCCTATTGATGAACACTAATTAGCCTGAAATGGTTTTCTCTCCCTTTGAGAGAAGCCGTAAGCGGAGAGGAACAAAAGAGATTTGAAAGAAGAGGGAAAATTGTAGAGAAGAGGAGATTCAATTGTGTGGTGTGGCAGCCGTCTTTACGGTGAGAACAGTACAGAATATTAGCACCACCTTGCCTTTCCATGCAATTCCGTGACGGATTAAATCCACACAAACACCATGATCCCATGACTCACTTCAGTCAAAAGAGAAGAGAAGTGCCGAATGAAAAGGAGCAGTATATGCCAAATTTATATAGTACTTTGTCGTACAAGGGTGTCACTCGTCGAAATAGAGTTTCAGTGTGTGACATGTCATACCATTAAGTAAATTAGGCTTTATGAAGTCTTGCGTTACTTTAAACATGGATTGTGAAAATGGACGTTCCTGATAAATGTTCCAAACCATTGCCTGCCTGATCAACACACATCATAAACTAAATTGGTAAAACGACAAATAGTGAAGGGAATGGTTGATAAAACACCCCATTCCTCCGGGAGGGAAGGGGTGGTTCATATAAGAGCAAGAGCATGTCCATTTTCTCCCCTGCAGTGATGTTTGTGAGTCTTTCATTTATCAGTACCTTTCACCCTCTCCACACACACACACACACACACACACACACACACACACACACACACACACACACACACACACACACACACACACACATACATATACACACACACACACACACACACACACATACACACACCCACACTCCTGCAGATCCCAGAGGAGCATGACTTGGAGAGCCAGGTGCGGATGGAGAGACAATGGCGGTTTCTGAGGAACACCCGTGTCAGGAGGCAGAGTCAACGCATCACACAAAGAGGTCAGACACTCACTCTATCTCACGCACATACGTGCACAAAGCAAGCACACTGTGTGTGTGTGTGTGATGTCAATTGAGTGTCAATTGAAAACAGCCCACCGTTGTGAGCCACAAACAGCTCCCTCCTTCTGAGCACATACGTACAAAACATTAAAGAGCCTGGGGTGCACATGCACACAGGCTGCCCAACTACACATCTGAAGTCAGAGCTCGCTCAAACAGAATGGCTAACACTCGCGCGTCATCACTAGCAGCCCCCACTGCAACCTCCACACACAGTCACGCAGCAGTTGGTTTCAGAACTTAAGTTTACTCACGCACATTGCTTCATCTCTGTCTCTCCCACACTCTTAATCAGTGCATTCATTCTTTCTAGTGCTCAGAAGTTTTGTGAGGGCAAAAGTAATAGTAGGCCTGCCCTCATTCAATCCACTCCCTGCAGGGAGATGGAGCGAGAGGAAGGGTGAGGCAAGATGGATAGGGCAGGAACAAAGGGCGAGGTTGAAAATGATCGTTACAACGTGTGCTGGCAGTAGGCATAGAGGCATTGTGATGAGCCTCTTCTTCTTTTTTGCTAGTTTTTTACCGAATGCACTGCAAGACAACACTGCCAAAATGGATCAGTAATGCATATTGAATATTCAGCTTTCAGCGATTTTGTCTGCCCAAGGTCTCAAATGCTTTTTGATCCCCCCCCTCCCCGTACACTATTTTATTTATTTTTTTACAGGGTGCTTCTATGTAATGTTATTCAGGAGTATTTTTTCCACATTCTTCTGTGTTTTATTGAGGGACTGTGCACTCCAGCCTGCCAAGGACAAGACAGGCAGCTCTAGGCATGTCGTTGTCATGACAATGTATCAAGAAGCATCAAACTTGTAAGTTGTGTGCTTATCTGCTGGGGCTGTGCACGGCTCACACTGGAAATAGCCAGATGGTGCATCACTTCTGTGCAATTGTGAATTCCATAAATGTAGCTAGCTATTGCACTTCTTCCATATCGACGCGCCACGTTTTCACCACATTATGTGAATACATAGTAGTCTTGAAGGTAATCGCTTGCACTCATATCCATGTGCAGCAACTGAAAAAGACTTGATCAAAGAAGAGTCAAGGGTCCCACGCAATATATTTTTCAATTTTTTATGAAAGATTGCCTGGAACAAAATGTCAAAAATGCAATACACCATGCTGTTGAGGGACATAGCTTTTTTTTCTATTAACCATTCTAAAGCAGTGCAATGCTGTCAACAGTGTTGCGTAAAGTTACTGAAAACATCAGTCGGAGCTGTCAGAGCTGTCAGTCACCACAGTAGACGAGTTTTAATGAAATCTGAAATCTTGGAAGTCGGTCAAGATTTGCTGCATTGAACCTCTGACCACCCGATTCCAGTGCGATCAATTGCAATGGCCTATTTTGCCCCCCCCCCCCCAATTATAGGAGTGACCCGTCTGGATGACCAGATCTTCATCAACCGCAACCCGGGTGTTCCATCTGTGGTGAAGTTCCATCCTTTCAACGCCTGCATTGCTGTGGCTGACAAGGACAGCATCTGGTGAGCTCAGCTTAATTCCTTCTCAGGCAAACAGTATTTTAAGTCATTTGATTGTGGTTTCATAGATTCCTCTTCAATGTGTTTTTGCTTGATCGAAAAACATTGGCAGGGAACAGGAGTTAAAGATTAATTCATAACGTGTTAACGTGATGCCACATGACGTTCTCTGGTCAAATCATATTTTGAATGTACATGACATGAATGTATGCCTCTTCTGCTGTTCTGTTATCATATCACATCAAATGTCATTCATTCTAAAGCTGTCTGTCCATAGTTTTTGGGACTGGGAGAAAGGAGAGAGGTTGGACTACTTCTACAATGGGAATCCTCGCTACACTCGGATTACAGCCATGGAGTACCTGAACGGACATGACTGCTCATTGCTGCTTACTGCAACAGGTTGGTCTCACTGTCTCTCACACACACACACACACACACACACACACACACACACACACACATGTGATGATAATGTGGTTTGTATCGTACCATACGTTTGATCTGAATGATTCGTGATTCCGAATATCTTTTATTGATTTTTCAGTGTTTGATTTGTAAGGCATTGCTTTTCACTGACAAACGTGTGTAGACTGTCAAGGTAAAGAAAGTGAATAAAGCGATGCGTGTACTGTGTATGTCTTTCATTCTTCACACATGAAAATAATTTATCTGCTCAAGGTACACATATGCAAGTGCACAGACTGCACACCTGGAATGAAATTGATTATGTGCTGGGTTGCTTTCACTGTATTGTACATTGCCTTGCTTTTTCGTGTTGATACAATTCTTAGATTCACCCTGGATACGTCTTTGATCTTTCTGCATTTTCATTCCCACCCAACCATTCAAATTTATCTCGTCTCCCTTTCCTTCTCCATATTTCCCCTCTTCTCTCTCTCTCTCTCTCTCTCTCTCTCTCTCTATCTCCACCCTTCTCTTCCATATGTTCCTCTCCTCACTGTCCCCTCAATCTCTCTTTCACTTCATATACCCTCTTCTCTGCATTTCATCCATATACCCACTCAACTCTCTTCTTCTTCTTCTTCCTCCTCTCCCGCCAGATGATGGAGCATTGCGTATCTGGAAGAACTTTGCGGACCAGAGGAACCCTGAGATGGTGACAGCATGGCAGGGCCTGTCAGACATGCTGCCCACCACCCGAGGTCAGCCCTCCGCCAGCGCACACAGTAAAGACCCACAATCTATTTTTTCCTCTACCATCAACTGTACAAGCCATTATTCTGTCTGTCCCTCCTGGTTTGCCCCCGTTTGTCCACATATTCATCTTTAAGACAGGGACCAGCTCTGTTTTTGCCCAATAGATAGCCTCCACAGTAAGCCATGATCATTGTCTATTCGTCACACACATTAGCATGGAAAGAACTAGGAAGACTTCATCTGGTTTCTCAGCAACTTTAGACCAACTCCCTGGGTGTCCAGTTGTGACAGAAGAAGTGACTGGACAACATCAATCATCATAATAAAAAAAAAACTAACATATGCTAAACGTTTCCTTGAACTTCCACTGTCCTTTCCCATCATGGAATCTGTGATCTGTCTAATCAGACCAAGACAATAAGTTATCTGGATTTTGTAAATAGTATAAACTGTTCTCTTACTGCTCTATACTATCTTTAAGTGCTTACAAATTAGTAAGCACTACTAGTACTACTCCACATTTTTGTGTATTTAGTATAACATGACTACTGTATCACAGACCCCAGGAAGACTTTCTGGCATCCATATGGCTACTAATGGGGATCCTAAATAAACTAACACCACTGTACTAAATATGTATATGTACTCATCATATGGTATATAACTTTAAATGCTCTGTGAAAGTTGTGGATTAAAGTGTGAAGGAAGGAGTGGCACAGGGATTAGCACTATTATATCACCTCACAGCAAGATGCCCCTGGGTTCACACACGACACACACACACCTACCTTTCACTGAGTACACGTTCTCCTGCTGTTCGTGTGGGTTTCCTCCCACACCACAGACATGCATGTTAGGGCACTATTTTCCCTAACCTTTTTACTATTTTGAAAAACATTTTAAAATACTTCTAATAGCCGATCTACATGCTCACAACGTGACGATGTTTGAAGTATTTTAAAATGTTTTTCAAGATTGTTAAAAGAAATAAAAAAATAAAGACGTTTAGGGATAAGTGGTAAGGCATGTACGAGAAAATAGGGCCATAATTGTACTTGTGCCTCGGAATCAGTCATCAGAGGCTTGTAGCTGCTCCTAATGGTTAAGATGGGTCAAATGAAGAGTACAAATTATAATCAATTAAGTATGACTTAACTTTAAAGCAACAACTTCAAAGAATTTCTAAATTCAGGGCAAGAAAGTCTCTTAACTGAACACTTAGGGTCTAGCAGCAAAATTGTTACATGGCATATTGCATCACCAAAAGGTTGCGATATATATATATATATATTTTTTTGCGTAAGGGTCACGAAAAAAAAAAAGAATCTTAAATCACTGAACTGGTTCAACCCCACTGTACATGTCCATACTTAAATTATCACATATACTGTATATGTGTAGTAGTCACACACAAATATTCATCCACCCATTCCTCTTTTTTTCCTACTATAGGTTACAACCTACTGTATAGGGCCATCCACACCAAGCATGCTAAATATAATGATTTAGGGAGCTGCCACACTGAACACTATTCCTGGACCAGAGAAGTTTATCAGCATTGTGACATGTATAGGAATGCTAATCCATGGATGAATACCTTGCTCATTTATTTCGTTTGTTTGTTTGTTTTTATCAAAGTTATTTTCTGGTACAGAATGCACAGTGGTCACATCAACATACATGACAATTCCCTAAATCCTCTCTAGACCAGGGGTCCCCAGAGTTACTACGGGGGGTCTGCCCAATCTTTGTGTGATGGGGAACATTAGCCGAAAACAGTGTATCTACAGCTCGCTTAGCATCGGTACGTGGGTCAATGGCAAAGTGCGTAGATAGATTAGACAACCTTCGGACAAGGTTGTAGACGCGACCTCATATACTGTAGTGTAGGTATCGGTATCATGTACCTCATATACTGTAGTGTAGGTATCGGTATCATGTACCTCATATACTGTAGTGTAGGTATCGGTATCATGTACCTCATATACTGTAGTGTAGGTATCGGTATCATGTACCTCATATACTGTAGTGTAGGTATCGGTATCATGTACAACTCATATACTGTAGTGTAGGTATCGGTATCATGTACAACTCATATACTGTAGTGTAGGTATCGGTATCATGTACGCGGTGGGATAATTAGTGACAATTAGAGCATAGCCGTCTCCGACTGAGTGACTGATTGGCTGACAGGTCTGGTTTTGCAGTTGTGTGGACCACCCACTGTGTGTGTGTGTGTGTGTGTGTGTGTGTGTGTGTGTGTGTGTGTGTGTGTGTGTGTGTGTGTGTGTGTGTGTGTGTGTGTGTGTGTGTGTGTGTGTGTGTGTGTGTGTGTGTGTGTGTGTGTGTGTGTGTGTGTGTGTGTGTGTGTGTGTACATGTGTGTATGAACAGTGTCAACGCTGCTATGGACTAGGTGCCACAATTAATTGCCGTCACTAAAATAGCTGTGACACACACTCACTTTACATGCGCGTGCACACACATGCACACACACACACACACAGATGTCAGATGATGTCACCCTCAGAGTGCTCTGCAGTGAGACATACACACACAGACCGACTTTTCATTGCCAGAGAATCACTTAAGCCATTAAGACCTTAGGCCGATTCTACAAATGCCTTCTGAATCAGTTAAAAACGCAAAAATCTAAAATGACACAGATGCTTTTGTTTGAATGGGTTAATGGTGTCTTGTATGCTTTGTTAACCTGTATAGGTGGATCTTTTATGACACGTTATACAGAATTCTGTAGATTCCACATTGATTGCAGTATTAACAGTACAGTAGTGCATTTGTTCAGCAACGAGTAAAGCATAGAAATACATGTATACCGGTAGATGCAGATTTCCATTGATATCAATGTCATGCTTACATAAAGTAACTCATCGTGGGTGTACTTGTTCCATATTATGAAGATGCGTTGGTTATGGTATTTCATAGCAAAGTCAGAGTGATCGGTGAGCCAAGTGGGCAGCAGTCTGTAGACGTGGAGGTTTTGACCTACTGATAATTACTTTATATCTCTGTAAATATAGTCTCGTGGTCGGTTCAATTTACCTTGGATAAATGAAAGTCTGGCTCCTGTGTGCACAAGCATGCACACACGTACTGTATTGTATACTGTATGTGAGACACACACACACACACACACACACACACACATATTGGATAGTATTATTGTACTTATAACTTGGGATGGTTGACTTCTTCTATCAAATAGAAATCCCTCATTTTGTTTTCAAATCACATGCAACAATGCCACTATGACATTGTACAGTCCAATGAAATGTTTCACCTTACTGTCGTCATGCAGTCGAAGCGCTGCCTCCGGGCCTGCATTGAGACTTCCCTCATTAGGCAAGGCCTTATGACTCTTCTGGGAGAAACCTTAGCTGACACACACACACACATACACATGCACACACAGTCACTCACACGCACACGCACGCTCCAGTTGTCTCTTAAAATGCCCTAACTGTTCCATCCATGTCGTCTGGTAACGTACTTCTGTCAGATGAGCGTATTCCTCATCTGGCTATCTCAAACCCCTGGTGTCTGTATGTCTGTCCGGCTTTGTTACTTTGCTGGTTCTTTGACTTTGTTTTGTTGTTGTGTGTTCTCCGTCTGGGTGAGAGAAAGAGAGAGAGGACAAGGCAGTTTCTCCTCACTAGCACCAGATGCAAAGTAACTTCAAAACAATGAAACGCAATAGTTTTATTGTAGTTTACTATGGATAGTAAACTATGTATATGCACACGTAATGGCAGGTACCGCTCCATTATCTGTTCCACCCCTTAGACTTTTGCTGAAGCTATTTGGATTTTTCTTCCCTGAATTGTTGTCTTGGGGTGTTATCCCAAATGGGACACTGAATATGTTTCTAATGCAGAACCAGTAGCCTTCAGAAACACGTCACCTAGTTTTTCATTCCACTCTTTCAGTGTTATTCACTCGGGAGATGCAGCCACACTGGGGAACCACAGCCTTGTTCTGAGCTCTGTGTGTGCATGCGCGTGCTTGTATACTGTGTGTGTGTGTGTGTGTGTGTGTGTGTGTGTGTGTGTGTGTGTGTGTGTGTGTGTGTGTGTGTGTGTGTGTGTGTGTGTGTGTGTGTGTGTGTGTGTGTGTGTGTGTGTGTGTGTGTGTGTGTGTGTGTGTGTGTGTGTGTGTGTGTGTGTGTGTGTGTGTGTGTGTGTGTGTGTGCGCCGCCTGCATGCAGGGATCCTTACGTCGCTAACATGTGACATGCTTGGGCTGATGTGCTTTTGACTTGCCCTACTCCCCCTCCATCTGCTACTACTCTCACAGGTCTTGCCAGAAGGGTCTCCATCTATCTTGACAGGAGTAAACAGGGAGGTAAGTGCTGGCTTCTCTCCCTCTCCCCTGGATTCTCAATGTGCCGTACAAAAAAACAACAACCCCAAAACCCAACCGCACACCTCCTTTTGTTTGTTCTTATTATGTTTCTTTGTTCCTTCATTTCATCCATCTGTTTGTTTCCTCTCTCATCACTCTCTGAAGGGAAAGGCTGCGGTAGGATGGTTTCTTGACTTTATTACACACAATGGACGGATACACAATCTGCTCTGCCATGCCCCTCTGCCAAGCCCTCACAGCCGCCCTCTAGTTTTCTTAGCTTTTCAGCTGTTCAATGTTCTTCATTACCAGGTTACCTCTGTAGTTCTATCTACACATTCATTCAGTGACATCATAGAAAATGTTTAACAAATAGCTGCATGATGGCGGCGTTATTATTAAGCTATTAATATTAAGCTACTCTTGATATTTGGCTAAAAGTGTTGCAATTGAATGTTATGCTGGTTTGGAGGGACAGTCGTGCTGTGACTGGCTAGTTGGTTGTCAAATGTTGGCTTTTGGTTTATTTTATAAGTGATGATGGATGAGAGTAAACTATACACTGTGCTCGCATTCACTTTAAAGGGGGGGGGGGGGGTGCTTGAAACAGCAGCAGTCAGATGGATTCCAAGAATGTTTTAATGACTACTGTGCCCTTGTGTGGCCTAATATACTATTTTTGGTTATTCCAGGTCAGTGTTTAATAGGGAGCCTGGTGGTGCCAGCGATGTTATTAATAGTGAATCCCCCAGGCTGCCTTGCCTGGGGGACCAGAGAGTTAAACTCTAAGAGGAAACTGACATTGCAGGGACCACAACTAGGAGACAGGCAGCAACCTGTGCAGCAATTGGCATGTGGAAGTGTGTCAAGCTTGGAGAGCAAGGGGACGGAGGAGAGATTTGGGCAAAATGGGCAGAAGGAAAAGAAGATAAAAAATAAGAGCTAGAGTCAAGAGGATGGTGGAGTGAAAGAAAGTGTGCTGACGAATGAACGAGGCATGACAGGAATGAAAAATTAAAGACAATGGCAAGAAATACAATAAGTCAGCAACAGAGTTATCATGGTGTGTTGGGCATAGTACTGTTTACATTCAGTCTGGTACTCCTTCAGATTTTGTCCAAATATCACACAATTAGGTACACATAATCTTTAGAGTGATGCGATCAAGACTGATCTGATTTCACTTCACTTTCAATGTTTTATTTTGGTCATCAGTTCATGTATAACTAAAAAACATCGCATGGATGCACCTGGGACGTATCCTCAGTGATGTATCCTGAGGTCAACGGGGTATCGGGTCTCTCAACATCATACCCCTCACTCAGGCGACCCAGCCGGGAGTGATCAAGTCCCGACTTACGTCCCAGTAGCTACCCTCAATCAGTCCCACTAGGGAAAAACCAGGGGCACACAATCCGTTGGAACTACTCCAGAACTACTCTGCCAGGGCTGGGAGGTACGCTTCTGGCGCATGGAGAGACTAGGCTCTGTGGGTTGTCTCCTGTCCGGGCCCCTCCTACGTCTCACCAGGTGGGGCAACCCACAGAGCCTAGTCATAGAATGAATCATTGGTTATAAATACAGATACATTGTTTTTCATATTCCATCCTGGGATTGGCATCTAAAGTTTACTTAACGCAACGCCCGAAACTTTGCGCACACCTTCCCACTATGTTGAGAAACCAATGCCACCCTTTTCTCATTGCCCTATTATAGTGTCACCAGGAGGCTGAATTTTGCAAAACACACTTCCTATTGCTCCTACAGATTTTTCCAAACATCACACAAATCCGTACACATTATTATCTCTATGGTCATGTGATCAAGATGGATCTGTCCGATTTTTCCTATTCCATCCTGATTGGCAAATTCCAAACATTGCTGTCCCACATTAACCCAGCTGACCTGGCAGAACTTTTTCTAGTTTACCCTCACTTCAGTTGCTCTTTGTCCTGTACTAGTGACATATTATAGACCTCCCCCCATACAAATAAAAGGGGGCACAGTGGCACAGTCGGTAGTGCTGTCGACCTTCTAGCTCACAGCTAGAAGGTCCTGGGTTCGATTCCCGCTGGGGGCGTGTTCTCTCCTCCGCGTCATCAGTGCCCATACCCGAGGCGGGGATGGCGAAAGGGCCTTTCTGTGTGGAGTTTGCATGTTCTCCCCGTGTCCCCTAGGGTAGGTACCCTCACAAAAATCATGCAGTAATCCTGGTCTCTAAACTACCTCCCCCTGGCCAGCCGGGGCGCCTGATGGAGGGGAAAGGAACTGGTCGGAATAACGTGTTCCTTCCGCACGCTACGTCCGGCCGGGGAAACTCTCCCGTCAGGTGAAAAGAAGCAGCTTGGACTCCTCATGCATAGAAGGAAGCATGAGGTCAGTTTGCTGCCCACCCAGGTTGGCAGAGGAAGTGTAGCGCCCAGGATTATATTAGATAATTGACACTGGGTTGCAAAATCGTGGGATAAAAAATATTTAAAAAAATAATAATAATAAAAAGTTTGACAGTAGAGACTGCTGAAGTTGTGAAAGTAGGGCATCCCAGGCCTGTTTGGCTACAGGGACAGAGCTTCTGTGTCCTGCTCCACATTTTAGTCCACTTGCCAGAATGTGAACCCAGGCATGTTGAGTACACCAAAGTTTTATGTTAGAAATGTTGAGTATGGGTTGAGTATTTAGAAACTGACGGATGTCAAATGCACAAAATACCACAGTAGAAGAAGAGATCGTGGACAACCAGGAAGTGTGGCTCACCATGGACAGCGCTCAAAGCTTTAGAGATACAGGGCTTTGAAAATCCTGCTTTTAATGGAGATAAATGGAGCCTGGTTGTAAAGATCCCATAGCTGGTGGGGACGTAGGCGTTGCATAGCAACCGGAGCAATGCTAAAAGGTAAATTGACTGTCGACGCCGCTTTCATATAAGTATACCGGGGGGTACGAACATGTACGTAGTTTTGGCACCTGCCGTACACTAGCCTAGGGGGTCCGAATATGTTCGTAGATGGCAGAAAAATAATTAACACCTTAATTGCCCGGGGTTATTTAATCCATCAATTATAGCGCCCAGTCAATTTATAGCAACGGAGCACTTTTATCGACGGACCGATCCGTTTTCATATCAATAAACTTCGTCTTTTGGATAAAACTTCGTCTTGGTCGTCGGGCGTTACTAATAGGACAGTGAACTTCGTCCTGGGCGACGCTGTCTTCACTCTAGGCAGTGGAGGACCCGTGCAGAGTTGTTTTGGTCTGCGCAACGTAAGAACAGGGAATAATCACCGCAGAGCAACAAAGAGAGAATGGACCAGATGCTCAATGGAGATGCATAGCAAAGTTTAAAAAGTAGACTGGTGCTTCAAAGATCAATGGGACTGGAATACTGAAGAAAAGGCGGCGATCCAAGCACTCAAAATCCATGAGTCTTACCTGACTCCTTTGTGAGTCAAAACATGTTGGCTTTTCAAACTTTTTCTAATAGAGTACCTTGAGTTTTATCCACCCTCTCCTCATTTTTATACCTTTTAGAGTGCTCGGATCGCTGCCTTTTCTTCAGGGAATACGGTAATAACCTTCCAAAGACCGGATTTTGGCTCATTTTGAGCAGAAAAAGGAGTAATAAGTGTGCACATCGGATCCGTATGTAGGCTGTCTAACATGTGAGTAAAAGCAAAAATAATAATAATATTTTTTAATTGCTGCAAATGAAATCGGCCTGGCACATGCGGGTCGTGTAGAGAAAAAGGAGGTCCCGTGTTCTTGGTTTACTTTGTGTTAATTCAGCAGTAAACAGGGTTCAAATCCGGGGTAGAAGAGGAAGGTTTAACATTCTGTCAAAGTTTCATTCCTAGCCTAGATTGTTTTTCACGGTTCATTTCTGTGAAGTACCAGAGAAGAACCACTCAGAAGTTATTAGCAGTCTGTCAAGCAGTAGTCCTACTAGAATATACTTATGCCATGGGGTAGATGCATACTTTGTCTTTTCAGAACACCTACTGTCATCCTGGCTGGACAGGGTGTTTTACTACCTACAGTGGCGTGCACAGAATAGATAGACCTGCCCTTTTCCCTCTGGACAAATGTGCCCCTTGGGGGGGGAAAAATAAACTGTACAGTGTACACTGTACAGTATGTGGACCATGGTGACATTGATCAATTCTTGATCTAATATAATATTTAGGCCCCAAAATCTACAAATCTTACACTATTAAAGCAACTGGCCGGTTCCACGCGCTGCACAAGGTGCCCTTTTTTCACTTTAGCACCTGCCCCTCTAAATATCTGTGCACGCCACTGATTACCTATCACCAGTGCCTGAAGGTTGTGGGGAAAAAACGGCACGGGCATGCATGCGGACAATCGTAGCAGCCCTCAAATATCATCTTCTATTAGGTGCTCAAGGTTCCTGGTAATCCTGGAGAACTCTATTACCTGGTCCTGAAGGGCTCTTTGAACGCAAACAGGATGGAGGAAGGAGAGGGAGTGAAGGAAGATGGCTGACCTGCTATAGTTTAATGAACTGCGGTATGTGGGAGAGCTTTTCCATCACCAGAGATAATGGAGCAGAATGAACAAGCAGACAAAGCCTTCTTCTCTAGAGGGAGAAGAGATTATTTATAGAGGGATATGTAGGGAGGGGGGTGGGGGGTGGGGGGTGGGGGGGGATCACAGATTAGGGTGTATAGTGGCTAAATGAGCCTCAGAACAAGGCGCTGTACCACAAACTCCAGAGGCTCTTAGCAATGGAAACATGAGCTTATTAAGCTTGTGTTGCACTATTTTTTGCACCACGGGGGAAAAGCTGTCTTGATTCATGTTAACAAAATCATTAGTGCCTTTGTACTATATCTGTTATTGGGGAGAGAACCATATCCACATGGCAGCTGGTTGGACTCGAAACAGACATGATCTGAGCCATGGTTGTTCTGCAAACCCAGGCTTCACTTGCAGGGTTACATTCTCACCTTTTTTTTGTAACTTTTTTTATTAAATTAATTAATTATTTAAATTAATTGCAACACAAACCGTAACAAAGCAAGACAAAAAAGAGAGACATTCAAAATAGTCAACCAAATAATCACACAAATAAGAAATAATAGTACAAGTTAAGGAAGTAACTGTGTAACAAAACAATTCAAAATAAAAAGGAAGGGTAATTTTTACACTGAGAGATAAATTAACACAAGGAATTTAGCGTGTAACCTCCTTTGAATATGACTCCATCCATGGTGCTTTGTCTTTCCTACTCGAACTGGGAGTCGGTGGGATAAAGGGCTGAATACTTGATACATTTTTCATCAGTGATGTGTCTTGTGATTGGCTGTAAGCTGATGGCAATAATTAATCAAGTCTTGCACAAGTCTATGCAACTATTAGCCACCAGATTGCCCCTGACATGCAATACCCTTACTGTGTGCAACCTGTATTAATAATTGAGAGCTAAAAGACTACTGCCCCATTACTGCCATAATACTCAGCCATACGCCCAGTGAGAATTCATGGCCAGGCCCAGGCATGCTAACTCTTCCTAACTTTCGTTCCCTCTCCCATACATCTCCATACGTTATGTGTGTATTGATTTCTGTGTGGGTTAATAAGACCTGCAGCTCTGCAAGGGATGCAGCCATGAAGAAGGGATTATACACTGATGCATTCAATGTGGGTTTTTCTTTTCTTTTTTCTTTTTATTCTTTTTCTTTTTTCTTTTTTTTTGTACAACTCGCTCTTGTGGTTTGATCCGGTTATTGCATTGAACACAGAACCCTAATGTTCTGGTTTGTTGGTTTATGTTGTCCCCTCTCCTTGCTGTCATTGTCCCGTCACTTTCACAGTGAAAATACAGTGAAGCTGAAATATATAATATGGATAGAAATTCGTGTTGCTTAGTGTTATTTATTTCTAATAAACATATACTTGGGGGGAAAGGGTAAAAGCCAAGGTATGATGGAACAAAATACTTTAAGGGTTACATTTGGGAGAGATGGCTCTGTAAGTTAAAATTAATGTATATTATAGATGAATCCACAGAGGTGTGCCCTGGGCGCAGCCATAGCTTAGGTGTCGCATTAAGCACAGCTTGACACCTCAGCATTGATTGCCTACACCTGGCCTACAGGGCACTGCTCTGTGTGTTTGTCTATACTAGAAGAAATAAAGAGTGCTTCTATACCTACAACCTGGGACTTATTTTAATGAATAATACATTATTTTAATCAATCTGTGTGGCAGAGTATGTTAATAATAATGATCACATCTGGTCTCCCTACTTGTCTATTGAGAAATGTGGGCCCTTGTGTTGGGGATGACTGGGTAGGACCCCTACTAGCTGACAGTTATTTGAAGCAGACCACACATTTTAACACATTTCTTGATTGTTTTTTTCTAAATGTAATTCCTCTACCATGTACCCGGTTGATTGATTGAGGTTGACTACTTGCGCGTGCACACACACACACACACACACACACACACACACACACACACACACACACACACGCTTCTCTGTCTATATGCTCATGAGTTTGTGAATGTAGCATTTGCCAGCCACTCCTCCCAACCTCCAAGAATCGTGACGGCATAGCTGCCAACTTCAAAGGGAATGCCTCAACTTCTCGTGTGGGTGTGTGGGGGTGGGGGGTGGGCATGCACACCACAGCTGACTGAGCATTTGCCTGTGAAGTGATGTTCCCTGTGTGTCTCTGCGTGTGTGCTTCAATCTCTGTCCAGCTTCTGTGTGACGCAGGAAACGACTGATTTGAGCTTTGAAGCCAGTAAGAAGTAAGAAGGGGAGGGAGGGAGAGAGAGAGCCTGGATTATGTATACTGCCCATATATGGATTTGCCTGGTCTGATGTCACGACACTGGCATCATACTGTAGCTGACTGACATCATGCAGTGCTGGCTAGCGAAACCTGAGCACGCTGATTGTCAGATAACACCTTGCAAGCTGATAATTTGATCTGATTGCAGATTTTCTGTTTGTACTATATATATGTATACTGTATAACATTCCATGTTATGACTGATGGATGGATTATTATATTTGTTATAACACACTTTACATTTTTGCAAATCACCAAGAGCTGCACGGTTTTAAAATCAGATAATAACAAAATAACAAAAGCAACATTCGGCAAGTAGTAAAAGAGTAAAAGACCCAAGAAAAAATTCTAAGCAAAGGCTTTGTTAGAAAGGTATGTTTTTAGTTCATTTTTCAAGCATCGACAGATTGTTGGGCTCTCAAATGGTCGGGGACGGCATTCCACAGGCTTGTGGCAGCTGAGCAGAATGTCCGTTCACCCATGATGCAGAGTTTGGTCAAGCGCGCTTTTGAATTACGCACAACTGAAATGCAAATCGGTGAAGTCGGGCGGTTCTCGAGATGCGTGAATAATAGAGTTATTTTTGTTATGGTTATACCAGTAGGAGACTGAAGGCCAGATGCAGGAGTAAGAAAAATGTTGGTGTAAGGTGGCCACAAAGATGGGGTGACGAGGTAGGGTGTAGGTAAACGGTGGAAGCTTACAGTAGGTCTTCAGTTATCACCCCCACACACACACACTCGACTCCGGTGGTACTTACTGACATTCAAGGTTAGACTGCACACAAGGGCTGCCAGGTGGCCTTGCGTCAGACCTGTATGGTGAAGATGTGATTTTTGATTTTTATTGGCAACATTACATGGAGATGTGTTTAGAATTTTCTCACTCATTCCATCTATCGCTGACCCTCACTCTCATACGTGGTGTCTCACTCTCTCACTCACATTGCTGCCTTAACCTTGCTAGACTCTGCCCATAGGCACAGTTACAGAATATTTTGCATCATCCGATGGTTGCATTACATTGAAGCGTGCATGAAAGCAGCACTAGCCTTCAACGTGACGATGCTCAAAGCCTCAACATTAAACCATGCCAGGGGCAGAAGATATAAGCAGGGTCCCTGAAACATCTGTAGAGAGAAATATGGTTCCGCCTATTAGGAATATGTATTTACTATTTATTAAACAGTGAAGCGGCAAGCTGGGCCCCTACCTACTGCTTAGTGTTGCACTAATCATACATTTTTGGGAGACCAGTATTTGAATCCTGTTGGTTAGAGCACCTGTGTGTGCCTGCATGTGTATGTCTGTGCTGCATTGGGGTCACTTTCAGATCACTCAATTAAAAGTGCAAAGCACACAATTCATTCACCAACTTCATATTGCAAAACAAACTTGAGGTTCAATTTGCCAGATTGATGTAGGACTTTTATTTTGTAGAACCGTGTGTGTGTGTGTGTGTGTGTGTGTGTGTGTGTGTGTGTGTGTGTGTGTGTGTGTGTGTGTGTGTGTGTGTGTGTGTGTGTGTGTGTGTGTGTGTGTGTGTGTGTGTGTGTGTGTGTGTGTGTGTGTGTGTGTGTGTGTGTGTGTGTGTGTGTGTGTGTGTGTGTGTGTGTGTGTGTGTGTGTGTGTGTGTGTGTGTGTGTGCGCGTGTGTGTGTGCGCGTGCGCGTGCATTAACACACTAACCATTGGTGTGATGTTCTGTGCTGTAGGTGCAGGCATGGTGGTGGACTGGGAACAGGAGACTGGTCTCCTCATGACCTCTGGAGACGTGAGAGTCATCAGGGTCTGGGATACAGAGAGGGAGATGAAGGTCCAGGTACTGTGTATATATATTATGTAGAGATGGGATACAGAGAGGGAGATGAAGGTCCAGGTACTGTGTATATACATTATATATTATGTAGAGATGGGATACAGAGAGGGAGATGAAGGTCCAGGTACTGTGTATATACATTATATATTATGTAGAGATGGGATACAGAGAGGGAGATGAAGGTCCAGGTACTGTGTATATACATTATATATTATGTAGAGATGGGATACAGAGAGGGAGATGAAGGTCCAGGTACTGTGTATATACATTATATATTATGTAGAGATGGGATACAGAGAGGGAGATGAAGGTCCAGGTACTGTGTATATACATTATATATTATGTAGAGATGGGATACAGAGAGGGAGATGAAGGTCCAGGTACTGTGTATATACATTATAACCTCGTATGTAGAGTCGTTTACCTTTCAAGCAGTGTTGATTTTGTTGACTAATACTGCGATGAAAAATGTTCGTCGACTACCTTTTTTCACTGACTAAAACTAAATGGAAACTAAATGAAAATCAAGCTATGATGACTAAGACTAAATATACTGACAATTTCATCAACAAATAAAAACTACACAAAAATGTTAGGAAGGGACTAGTGGACAAGAGATCCAGTATGAGTAATAGACACAAGTAATTTTACACTTGGTTGCATGCTGAAAATACGAGACATGCAGCAACGGTCATCATGAACAGGTCTTCAAACATCCAACGCGCTGTCAGGCCAGAGCCTATACTAGGCCAGTGGGCAACCACTTTCAACAGGTAGCCGAAGATAGCTGATCTTTTTTAGATTGGCTATTTTCAATACTTTTGCGCAACACTTGTATGATGAAGTAGGGCATTGATTTAT
Organism: Electrona antarctica; assembly: GCF_951216825.1. Taxonomy (NCBI): domain Eukaryota; kingdom Metazoa; phylum Chordata; class Actinopteri; order Myctophiformes; family Myctophidae; genus Electrona; species Electrona antarctica. The sequence goes on from NC_136809.1 coordinate 21,885,557, forward strand.
GAAAAAAATGAATAAGATGGAGATACAAGGTCGACAGTGACGATAAATGTATACATGTAGCAGAGTGGCTCACAACCTCAGCCTGTCCTAAAAGTCTAACATCTCCCCTGAATCACGGCGGGGGTATATCCCTTTGGCTTAGCTTTTCCACGCATATACAGTTACAGTAGCATGGATCGCAGTTAAATTACAATGTTAATATTACCTCATTCAACATTACCACGTTCAAAACTGCAAAAGGTTATTTACAAGAGAAAATATTTTCACTGTTTATTTTACGATGAAATATACGTTAATGTTCATCTCCACCATGACCTTCAGTTCTGTATGTTCTGTATGTGAAAAAGCGGTGCTGACTAATGAGCTAATAAAAATAGGTGTCTTTCCATTACCATGTTTCTTTTTTTTCTTCACACCTCTAATGATCTTTAGTGTGTTAATCATTGTCTTGATTGATGTACTCCATACCAGTAAATGTCTCAGTCTGGCCTTTGGCTGTGTATTGACGTCGGGTCCAGTTTGGAATGAACAATCAGTCAAATGGGAGACGTGATGGATTCGCTTCTTCGTTAGTTTAATGTTTAATGTGCAATAGAACAACAATGCACTGGACCTTCTCAAGTCTTTTACAAGGGAATTTGTGCGCATGTTTGTACCTAATAAGTGTGTGTGTGTGTTGTGTGTGATCCAGGACATTCCAACAGGAGCAGACAGCTGTGTGACCAGTCTGTCCTGCGACTCTCAGCGTTCTCTCATTGTTGCCGGTCTGGGAGATGGTTCTGTGCGTGTCTATGACAGAAGGATGGCCCCCAATGAATGGTATGCACGCACACGCATGCAGGCACGCACGCACGCACGCACGCACACGCACACATACACACACATACACACACACAGACTAATTGTCTTGACATTATTTGTCCTCAAAACAGAGATGTCCAAGGTTTTGTGTTAATTTTGGCATGCCCTCTTTGCACTGCCCCCAGCTCCCCACACACACCCCTCCCAATCACCCTGTTAGCTAAATATTATTTACTTAGCCCCAAAGGAAAAACCAGTGCAATTAAGCTGCAAAGCATCACATAAATCTTTTAAATAAGGCTACATTTAGAGGAGTCGTCCCCCCTTAGGCTTTCCCCAACTGTGATGCTCCCTTAAAATGAGTCCAGAGATAGACATACCGTTTTTATTTCTCTTTGGTGAAATGGATTACTCTGTGTATTTTTTTTTGTTTAACCAGGAAAAATCTCATTGAGATTTAAGATCTTGGTGCTCAGGTGGCACAGGGGTAAAATTCTTGCACAGCAGTGTGCAGACTAGGGGTTTGTCTAAAGTAGGAGGGGGGCGGAGCGGTTAGGGTGGAGCCTGGCAAATAAGGGAAAATTAGCTAAATGTGTGGCAAATCTGCAAAAGAAATGCATACCACTAGCTTTCTTCACAAATGTGTTCATGAAGGTGTCTACTATCACCTCTCAATTTGTTCCAACCCAACTCCCTTGGGAAACTTTGTGACAGCTGCTGAAAGTTGGGGTACCATTAACAACCTATGATGAGGCAAAATTTTCCAAATTAATCTGAATCCATTGCAAGCATTCGTTTTGCACGAAAAACACTCCTTCGGCTAAAACGCCCATAGCCCAGGTCAGCACATTTGGGCAAGTGGCTATGGCCGAATTTAGACCAAGGAGTGTTTTTCGGGCAAAACTGCTTGCAATGGATTCAGAATCATGAAAAGCCACTAGTTTGATACGTCATATACTACATAAAGCATAATGAAAATTGGAAAATGTTGCCTTATATAGGTTGTTAATGGTATCCCAACTTTCAGCAGCTGTCACAAAGTTTCCCAAGGGAATTGGGTTGGAATAAATTGAGAGGTGATAGTAGACACTTGTATGAACACATTTGTGAAGAAAGCTAGTGGTATGCATTTATTTTTCTTTCTTTTTTTGCAGATTTGCCACACATTTGCTAACTTTCTCGAACTAAAACGATCTATTGGATGAAAAATGTCCAATCAAGCAACACCAACCAATGGGTGATACCATTGGTGCGGGACTTAACAAAGCTGATTTTATAAGGAATTTCACATGGACGAAGCAGTGTACAAGCATAAATACAAATCCAGGATACAGCAACCTTTTAAATAAAGCCATACCACAACCAGCAGTGAGTACGTTTATGGATGTTGAGAGTATGCGTGATAAACTGAGCATACAAAGTACAATGGCGGCGGTGGCTCAGGGGTAGAGTCCCTGGATGGAAACCGCAAGGTTGCCAGTTCGAACCCGGGCTCCCCCAGAGTTACTGTCGACGTGTCCTTGAGCAAGACACTGAACCCCTAATTGCTCCCGATGTGCTAGTTGGTGCCTTGCATGGTTTCCGCTGCCATCGGTGTATGAATGTGTGTGTGAATGGGTGAATGTAATGCACAATCTCTGTAAAGCGCCTTGGACAAAGGCGCTATATAAATGCACCATTTACCATTTACCATTTTACAATGATGCGTGCGTGCTTTTCAATTGGTAATCTATATCTCAAGGCTCCTTGATAAAGAGTGTTGTACGAAGGCAGAGGATGAATGTAAATATAAAACATCGCTCTAATCAACAACCAGCATAAAATGATTACAATTTTGCATGCTTGTTCACTTTCATAATATTGTAGCAGTGTCGATATTGTGCTTTAGGACTTAATGGCCCAGTCTGCAACTGTAAAACAACGTCTTGTAAAACAACACAATGGATGTTTATTTGAAGAGTTATTGTGTTCTGGTGAAACAGTAGGAAAACTGTCTTAGCAGCTGTTCAACATTCTACAGCAGTGGTTATCAACCTTTTTTGGATCGAGGTTCATTTGGTAAATGAACCTCGCCAGCGGGCTAACCAATGGCTAACCACCATTGAAAATCACCATTCTACTGTATGTTAATTTAATACTTGTACTTAATACTTGACTTGCTGTGCTTAAAATTGCTGCGAGCTGAACTGATTAAGTCTGTATGTGAAGAAGAGCACATGGCAGGAATAGCACTGAGAATGGAGCTGTGCAGACTCCTAACTATCTCCTAACGCCATGCTACTTTTGCCAGTATGGCTCATTTTGTCATTTTCACATGGCATGATTTCTCACTCGAGAGGTTGATTGCAATTGTCAACCTTGGATCAAGTCTCTTCCATCTATCAACAAATGATACTCCTGAATAGCGAACGTACAAAACCAAGGAACAGTATGTGTATGTGATTTGTATGATTGCACATTAAAACGCTGCTTTCACCATGTCAGCCTCTCCTGGTGGCTGTTACTAGAACTACAACCATCTACTCTCACTGCTCAGCCTTAAGCTCAGTGCGCCATCCTGTGGTCACTCACGTGTACTACACTTCACCACCGTACATACTTTACATGCAATGCTGCATAAACATTTGCATACTCATTTTTACACAGACAATTTGACATCATCCATATTGGCCAATGGTGAGATTGAGCCTTCAACTTTTGTGCATCTCTAATGCAATTTACACCCTGAGGTGCTGTTGAAGCTTATCTATATCTACCAACACTGGAATGTTTTTTAACTGATGTTCTATCCGTTGTGTGTTTTCAGTCGGATAATGACTTACAGGGAACACGGAGCTTGGGTTGTCAAAGCCCACCTGCAGAAGGAGTCAGGCGGACATATTATCAGCGTCAGGTACTAATTCTTTTTTTTTTCAATCTGACTGGTTTTCCAATATATATGAAAGAGATGAAATGAAATAAAATAACGTTTTCCAAACATTTTCGAGATTTTTCAAAAATGTTCAGCACGGCACCAAGTAACGCATTGTGAGCTTGTGTATCTGCTATTTTTGAGAACCACTGTTCTAAACCAATGTTCTAAATCCTATGAGTTTTCTGAAACATGTATGATGCTAAAATCTAAAATGACACTTTCCTGCCTTTAATGGGTTAAAGTTTGGTCTGACTCTAATGCATTGAATATACATAGATTCACAATGGAGTCCCCAGGACCTTTTTGGGTTATCCTTTTAGCCCAAGTGTTACTGCACTTCCGTGCTGTTTACATCTTTGACTATTCAATCAATTCTCCCCCCACAGTGTCAACGGGGATGTTCGTTTCTTTGAGCCACGGTCGCCGGACTCTGTGAATGTCCTGCAGACTGTGAAGGGACTGACGGCCCTCGACATTCACCCACAGGCCAACCTGTTCGCCTGGTGAGTCAAATGCCAAATGTTAGTTTGCTATGTAATTTGTGTGTAGTTTCTGTCACCTTGATCAGTATGTTAAACCGTACGGGTCCTGTCCTTGTGTCATGTGATCTGCTGCATGTCATGGCTGCCGCGTGGAAACCTTGAATGTTACTTAACTTACTTTTCCATTATTTAGTCACTTTAATACTTTTCATTGGTTCAGTATTTATATAGGAGAAGGAGGGAGACCCGCACACTGCCTGAGGAAGGTTGCAAGACCGAAACGTTGCTCTTCATTTAATAAAAGCTCTTGAACTAGCAAGTGGCAGTGTGTGGGTCCGCCTCCTTCTCCTACGTCTACTGCCTTGTCGCCAACACACATGCTTTAAACTGAACCGGGTGTGCGGAAATCTTCTCTTCATAGGCTAGTATTTATAAAACTAATCATCTTTCCCTTACACTATATAAGAAATTGCCATGGCTCAGTGGTCCACCTTGGCTGGTAATCCAGTCCATGGCTGAGGGAAGTAGGGGTGCTGGGGGGGCTGTAGCACCCCCTCCCCCCAGGCACAGCCCCCCCTCGAACAGGAGGGGAAGAAAAACAAAAGATAAATAAATATGCTGTATCACAGTATTGGCACCTTATCCTGGTGAAGTGCCTGTGTCAGTTCGTTCATATAACTTGCGTGTGGAGAGGGAAAGTAAAGGCCACGTTTGCGAGTGAAAATGCGCTAAAATGCGCGTGCATGATGCGCGTGCACGCGCATTTTTGCGGCGCGCGCTACGCGCGCGCACCCCCTACTAGACGCTCAGCCCCTGCGAGTGTAAAGTACTTCCCACGGGCCTGATCCAGTCTGGCAGTGTGCCGCGGGTTCGACTCCCGATCCAGACGGCCTTTACTGCATGTCTTCCCCCATCTCTCTCCCCATTTCCTGTCAGCCTACTGTCTGTCCCTCCATAAAATATATAAAATTTAAAAAAATTAAAAGTATGTGTATTTATTGGACTTTATTCAATGTATAAATTGTGTTTGTCGACCTCTGAGGTCAGAGGTCTCTACAGATTTTTTTAAATTTTTATAATCAGCAGATTTTTTTAATGTGTGCGTTAAAAACTGTGTATCCTTGTGCACTACTGCACTCATACTGTCTCTTCCTTTGCTGTCTCTTTGTGTCCTGCGTGTTCTCTCTCCATGATCCAGTGGCTCTATGAATCAATTCATAGCGGTGTACAACTCTACCGGGGACGTGATCAGCAACATCAAGTACTACGACGGCTTCATGGGCCAAAGGATCGGAGCCATCAGCTGTTTAGCCTTCCATCCGTACTGGGTAGGCCACCGTCCATACTCATCTCCGGATTCCTTTGATTCAATTAACAAGATGTCAATGTACCGTATTGTTGATTTATTCTAGCATTTTACAGTACGTACGTTTTCCAAGTGGGCGAAAGGTTCATTTTCATCATCCAAATGTGGTCTGGCACTTGGCTGAGTGTTCCTGTGCAAATTTAGGTTTCAAGGTTTTATATTGTCACGTGCTCTCCTACAATACAGTGTTGCTGTGGTGACATTTCAGATGGAAATACTTAGAGCAGTCTGTACAAAATGGAAATGGAGAAGATCAAAATCTGTCATAATAAAGCAAAAATAAATAAATAGCAACAACAAAAACACATATACCATGCTGCAAACTAAAATATAAAAGTAAAAAGAATATTAGTGTCAGGCATTAGCATAGTAATAGATTATGTGAGGCGGTAATCCTCTACAGTCTGTTTATACTACTGTACATAGGCCTACTCTATACAGTATGTACACTACAGTGTCGGTAACATGTATTTTTCCCAGAAGGAAAGGAGGAGAGGACACTGGAGCAGCACAGACATTTCAGTCGTTCTTTCTTGTACTCGCACCAAATAAAAGGCTTGAAATGTCTGTGGTGCTCTCCTCCTCCTGCAACTGTTCCTGTTCCTGTGATGCACTGGACCAGCCGTTCCAGGCTTGAGGCGCGTTGGTAGATTCCCTTTGTTCTAATGTATTGTTCCCACTCTGTTTCCCTTCCAGCCCCACTTGGCGGTGGGCAGCAACGACTACTATATGTCCATCTACTCGGCAGAGAAGAGGCTCAGATAACACCTCACCACTGGAGGGAGCCCTTCCACGCCCTGTCCTTCTCTAATACCTGCGACTTGTGACTGCTGACCTTGAACTCCAGGGACCTGGGATGTAAATGACCTTCTGTTGTACATATGCAATTACCACCCTGAATGTTCTAGTGATGGCTGCTGACAAACTCATGTTGTGTCGTTGTTGTTGTTGTTGTTGTTGTTGTTGTTGTTATTATTATTATTATTATTATTATTGTTTATTCATATTCTTATTATGAAGCTAATGATTGTAGACTTGGCTGTGCTGAGGAGCGTGTAAATTTAAAAGTGCATATAAAGAAGATGATAGGTTATATTTTAAGAAGAGGTACCTTCCTATCACCGGGGCACTTTCTGACCTCACACACAAGCGTCGCTACATGAATGAACTCTGACCCCTATGCACCCGGCAGGGGGTGAGGTCACCCAAAGGAGACAAACACACACTTAACCTGTACACCAGGGCAGGAAAACACTGACTGGCTCTACGCTGGACCTCATTATGTTGATGACTTGCTCTACGCTGGACCTCATTATGTTGAAGGACGAGTGGCCAATGGACACAGATCCAGGAGTTTTGCTGCATTGCTGACCAGACGTTTTTAAGGACCCTTGTTTAGATGGTTGATTATGCTTATTTTTGCCTGGCTTGTTTACCAGGCAGTCAAATGAAATGTGTGCCGGCACGCGCTTTGTGTGTGTGTGTGTGTGTGTGTGTGTGTGTGTGTGTGTGTGTGTGTGTGTGTGTGTGTGTGTGTGTGTGTGTGTGTGTGTGTGTGTGTGTGTGTGTGTGTGTGTGTGTGTGTGACTGTGTGTGTGACTGTGTGTGTGTGACTGTGTGTGTGTGACTGTGTGTGTGTGTGTGACTGTGTGTGTGTGTGTGACTGTGCGTTAAATGGATTACAGCACAGATGTGCCCCAGAGTGGGCCTTCATAGCCTTGGACAGAACTAATGCCCCCCACGGCCTCCCACCTTTGTGCAAGTTACCTTCTTCCCACATCAATACCCTTCACTAATTCCAGTGTGCCAAACTGACTAACCTCTCCCATTAAAATGTTTCCACATGAGCTCCTAGACACCCTGACTCTGTTCATCCCCTAAAGGCTGACGTATGCCTTCATAGCCAACACGCACAGTTGGGGGGGAGAACTGAAGTGGTGACAAAGTCCACGATGGTCTCACCCCACTCTAAACCTGTTCACACCGCTTAAACTCACGGGGACTCTGTGCCACTTGTCTGCGCCGCCTGCAAAGCAATAAAGAACAGCCAGCCTTCAGCCTCAAGCAATCATTTTCAAGAGCCTCTAGGGAAGATCAAGCGCTGTTTTTGCAATTCGACAGCATTAATGACAGCGTAAGCAAGCTTGAACTACAGTAGGTGCATTGCATGCTCAAGCTTTTCCCGTACGCCGAAGCCCCAGTCCGCAGCTCTCCGTGGCGTGACAGCATGGCAATGACAGCACACCAGTACCCATTCACAGCAGTGCAAACATGATTTGGGTTGTTGCCGTTCTGCGGTGTCCCCTCACAGATGTTACACGTTAGCAACTTCACCATACCTGAACTTGGTCATAATGTTTTGCCCAGTGCCCACTATTGTCTTAGCTTTCCTGTGATTGTGCAAACTCTCTGCCACGCTGTGTCTGGACTGGCACCCTCCCATTTGGCACCCAAGGATTAATATGATTCCACCCAAGTGTGCTATATATGTTGTCCCAAGACATTCACATTGTTCATTAACATTGCCCCGGTGCACCAGTCTAACGTCTGCTCCAATAAGACTCCTTATTGTCTCATATCTTGCAATCTGTATGTTTTCCACCTGGCTGTTGAGAAAATCATGTTGAAGTTGTAGGGTGTAGCTTTGGTGAGGAGCAGCTTCTTATCCACACTGTGAGACACCCTGTAGCCCACAGCATTGTGGGTCTGTTGACTCACCACGCTAGGGATCGCCCCAACCCTTTGGATATTTTTTCTCTTTTCTTTTCTGTTTTTTCTTTTTCAAGTCTGCTGCAAGATTTGCTCTTTTTCCCTGTCTTTACTTTCTTTGTTTTAATCTTGGTTTTATTGCCGGAGTAGTTTTGGTTTGATAGCTCAGGTGCTGTGAGTATAATGCTAACGGCATGACGCATGTGGCGGAATGACATCAGACTTGTGACTTGGAACACTTTGTATGATACACAGAACACACACACAGAACCGTCCATCACAGCACACCTCTGGATTCTCATTGTATTTATGTCATCCACGGCACACTTCACTTCTTTGTGAACCTCTTTATGTGTCGGTCTCAGGTACCGTTCATGAGACGCCACAAACCACTGTTAAATAAAACTGCCAGCGTTGTGAGTGTCCGTCAGCATGATGGACAGTGTCGTCACATTGTGCTCCAAAGTTTGGTCTGGTGTCACTCCTGGAACCACGAGAATCACAACTGCCGAATTCTGACGTGCAGCAGTTGTCGCCGTTGTGACGTTTTAAGAGGAATCTTTGTTTTGTTTTTCTTTTCTCAAATGTGCAGTGTTGCCATAGACGTGCCTCTTCCCTGAGATTGTGTTTTGCTTGTTTCACTTTTTTTTATATCATTTTCCTTTCCTTTTTCCTTTGTGATTTTATGTTTTTAATTGTGCTCTGTGTTAACTGGACTTAGTTCTGTTTGCCTTGGTCTTCATGAAGTGGTGAGAAGAGAGAGGGGATGACCTTCCCCTCACTGATACCTACACACTGTATCTCTCTCTCCCTCCTAATCATTTACCCCCCTGATACGCTCCCACTTTCCTCCACCATAGTTCCTGCTAAACCCTCTTCACCTTTTTATCCCTTAATTGTGCCTCTAATGTCCCAAGCTTGGCTTTTCACTGTAAAAAGAATGAACTTTAAATGCTTTGCCTGTGGACTTTAAAGGAGCTGGTAAATACATGCCATGCATTCTGTAAGCGACTGTAATTACAGTCACCCTGTCCCCACCACCACCACCCCATATCTAATCTCAGTAACATCTTCTAAGACTTACTGGGAGTCCCCAAACCCACCCTCTGTCTCACCAACTCAGAATCACACTCATCTCTTGGTATCAAGCGCTGAGTTTTAAGATTTTAGATCCAGAGAGAAAAAATGAAACTTCACCAACATAATAATTGACAAGTGAAAACAATCAGGTGTTTCTCTGTGACTGTAGACTGCTTTGCTGATCATGGTTTATAAGACGGGAGCTGAAATAAACCAAATACACACAACAAAGGGGTTATTATTATTATCACTTCTTTCAAATGTGTGTTCAGGATGTTTGATTGTTCAGTCCGATGTCCAAGTTATGCCAGAGACAGACAGACAAATATTTTGTATTTAACCATGATTTAATTGTATTTTTTTTAAGATTTAGAAAATTTAAGTAACAAAGTGGCATAATATAAGTGTGGTAGCCAACTTTCCTTATCCATCCAGAATAAACTGACCAGTATGCCAGCGTTCTAATAACGGGGGCTAGTTCAGCTTGCACCCTACTATTAATGTGCAAAATGCGCATCTCAAGAACCGCCCGACCGATCGACTTCATACTCGGTGTGCGTATCACTCCCCCGAGAACCCGACAGACTGATGCGCAGTGTGCGAGTGGGAAGCCAGTCGGGTCAGCGAATCTCCCAAAAATAATTAAGTCCATAAATCCCCGTATATGGAATACCCTGATGTCATCAACATGGCATCATAATGCCCGACACAGGACTCCATATTCGTGGGCATTGGGGGCACAGACAGATCTGTACAGCGGGTACAGGCATGCATCAGTAATGATTAAATCACTGTTTAAATTCAACAAATTTGTCAGTGAGGGAGCGAACAAGTGTGTGTGGCACCAGCATCTCAAGAACTGCCCGACCAATTGAATTGAAAGTCGGCGTAGCCTACGTATCGTAGAGGACCTGCAGGAGTGATGAGCCTGGGAGGTGGCATATGACAGGTACTGTACTATGACAACAGGTACATAACAATAACCGGATGAGGCATGCATTCCCAACTTGAGTCGTTCCTGAGTAGACCAGTGCCGTACAGGCCCAGCGGTATCGGCCGAGTCTTAGCCTCGGGGACAGCAGGCGCTTTGTTTTCAAAGGAGAAACAAAAAAGCCAGGGCGAGCCCAGCAGGAAAAGTGGCATAGGAGTGGGAGTGAGCCTTGTATTTTGCAAACCAATAAGAGTACAGAGGGGTGTTGCTCCAAATGTGGTGACATCAGACCTTCACAACATTACTGCAGGGTGTGGGGAGGTGGGCAGCCGGGCACATAGGTTGATTAACCAATTGGAAGTTGGTGTCGGTTTCCAGCCCTAGTTTGTTCTGCCTTGAATTGAAATGACACAATCCTAAATAAGTGCAACTGCCCAGCACTGGGCAAGTTATATTTTACCAGACATTTTTTGCAATGTTCCACCAACGCATGGCCTCTAAAAGCCACACTGAGATTTATGACAGTGGAAAGTGGTTTTGCTGTCAGGAAATGGTCTAACTTTACTACAACACACCAAACAATGTTCTCCCTCTCTCCTTATGACTTCTCTCTACCTGCCGATACCCCAACTCCAAGGGTCAAATCCTGACTAACCCTACACAGGTGTGTGTGTGTGTGTGTGTGTGTGTGTGTGTGTGTGTGTGTGTGTGTGTGTGTCTCTCTCTCCCTCACAGACAGAGCTGGTGGAGAACATTCCACAACAGCAAAGAGGCCAGGCGGCGTGCACATCCTGAGGAAACAACAGTCACTTCCTGACAAATTAAGCGGCACCAAAGGCTGCTTCAAGTGATAACTGTTGCCACTGTCTGACCACTGAATGGCTGAGGTGGAGCGCCACCTTCATGCCCGCTGCCGCCCACCAGACTGTCCTCGCTCAGCCCTCGGCCCGTTGAGCCACTAGTCAGTTATCTCCTGGTCAGCCGTAGGCGCAGGGAGTCCCAGCAGCCCTCGACAAGGATGGGCCCCCTCCTACTGCTCACCTCCACGCTCCTATTCTCTTGTAAGGATCCTTCATGTTATATCTTACCTTAGGAACACTTTTGGGGATTTGGTGGTTTGATGGACTTGTCTTTAACCTGATTTTGTGATTGATGATTTCTTTCTCTTCCAATGTCTTCCATTCAGGTGGAAGGGCAGAGCCTCAATGTAAGTAAGATGTCTTCATTTTCAAAATGGCTAAAGTTTTTATGTTCTATGATTACTTTTGTGTTTTTGCTAAACTCTAAAGAAAACAAGTTGTTGTTGTGTAACTAATTGATTGTCATTATAGTTATTCTTCAATGAGAGCAAGCATCATAGTTTAATCATGTACAGTGGTATATCAGTGGTATGCTGGAGTTGAACTGAAGCACTGATACGAAGGATTGTTACTGTGCGTCATTCAATGGAAACTGGCCCGGCTGTTATCAGTGCTTTTGGGCATCAGATTCTGGCACTGTGGAAAAGCTATGTTGGGTAGTTTTGGGAATCTGGCTGCTGGTGTGGTCACACGCCTCTCTCTTCTCCTGAGTTGGTTGGCACTGTGGTAAAATGAGACCACGCCAGAGACAATTCTGTTTGGAGATGGAGGCCTTATCCTAGCCTGGGCCAAATTAGCAGCAGGTCTGTTTTTGTTATACCTCTATGTTGAGTGACACGGTTTATAGCGAGTTCATGGTTTTATTAGCTTTTTCCTCATCTTTCTAATTGTGATTTCCATCAGACTGTGGAAGCCTTTAAGGTGCTTTTGTTATTAAATGGTTTAGTAGAAAAAAGGCTAGTAGAAAAGTGATGTTTATTTAAAGACAGAGCATAGTTATTGAATGTAATTTTAGTCCAATTCAAGAAAGATGTGTGTAGTGCATTATCCATCATGCATCGTACTTAGATCTGTCATTTGTTTGGTCCCAGCCTAATAGTGACTGCATGACTTCTATGGCCCAAACATTCAGGCCCTGCTACAGTACTTATCAAATGACCCATCATCATTAAAAGCAAGGTTCTGCTGAGTGATGCTGGGTGGGGACCATTTTTCTCTGAAATAGCGAGAGGTCCCCAGAGATGCCTGTTTGTTTAACAAAGTGCTTTTCCTTCCTTTTTTTGGTGGCGTGGGGGGGGGGGGGGGTGCTTACTACTAGGCTTTCCCTCAGAAAATCTCCCGCCTGCCCCCAGATTAGTCTTGCAAGATACTTGATTTGTGTACAACATAAACAGTATAGAACATCTGCTTCCTAGCCTGGATGTGACTCAGTGAATTAATCATTTTTGTTTTCCACCATGCATGGAAATCCTGAACCTGTTTTGTCTGGGCCTGAATTTTGAGCATTTTGTAACGATTGTAGCACTCTGGATGACTGTGTTTAGGTGCTTGGCAAGGTTCTGCATGTTGTGATGAGGCAGGAACGATATAGGCAAAACCTTAAATGTTATTCTCCACATGATGGTGTCGCTTATAGAAAATATAAATTATTTTAGGGCAAGTGACATCAGTGTACTACAGAGTATAAATGTACAATAAACAGTCCTGTGAATTATGTTATTGAAATGGAGGTTCTACATAACAAGTTCATAGGGTTCATATTTTGCTGTTAATGTAATCATGTTTCCTGCTATCCAATATCATACACCGAGATGTCTGTGATTTTTGTTCTAATAATTAATCCTGTCTCGTCCTCAGCATTCACGATCCGAGAAATTGTACTCAGCATTGAGCCCAACACTGAAGTGGCACGGGACACCAACGTCACAGTGAGATGCAAAGCATCCATCGCTGGCAGCGAGCACTCCTTGAGTCGGGCATACACTATCTACAAGGATGGCATTTTGGTCTACACCAAGACCACGAGCAGCTCTGAGGATCTCGTCTACCCACTATACCAGGCCAGGGTGTCAAACACTGGCAAGTACAAGTGTGAGATTGACATTGAGGGCCGGAAAAGTACGAGTGATCCAAAGAAACTCACGGTAACAGGTAAGGTGTTTTTATGTTCTTGTGTTGTTGTCCAGGTTGGTTGTGTTGGTCCTTAAGACTATAGTTGGATACAGATATGTTTTGTCCCCCCCCCCCCCCCCCCCCCCACACACACACACACACACACACACACACACACCCCGGTCCCCTATATGCCAAAATATAGTCGGTGGCTGTTCCAGAACTAGAGCCAACTGGCACCACACAGTGTTCATTTAACTGAGAGTGTAAAGACCTTTACCAGACCACTTTTACACACGCTGTACAGCCTTACCTTATCTTTCTTTCAAGGCTGAGAGAAACTGCCTAAACAAGGAAGACAGAGTCATAATAAAGAACATTTCCCATCATTCTCTTCTATTTTAGGACAACAAACAATTGTGAAACAAATCATTCTCAGTCAGAAGAACAAAAAATTAACACGAGTAACAGCCTCTATATCATAAATATAAATGAGTACGCCTCCCAAGCCAGACAAAGACTTGATGACAGAATTCTCTGACTCCTGTCTCGTATTCTTCCAATGCATGACAGACTGTTGATCTTGGTTTATTTTAATATTCATGCAAATGATCTCATACATGGCCTGGATTGTTTTGGCCGCTTTCAGAACATACAAATAAGGCTATCCATGTTCTATGCCATAGAACATGGATATGCCATGGTATGCCATAGAATCTATGGCATACTCTATGGCATACTCTTGACCCTAATTACTGTATGTCTAATGCGACATGATTTAACATTAATACTCTCTAGTTCCACTCAAATATATACATCCAAAATGTGACCACTTAAGCCTGTCATGCAATGGTGTAACAACAAAGATAGCCATCATCATTGATCTGCTATTTTTGGTTGTTAAAAAAAAGGCCCAAAAAGATCATGACTAAACATTCTCACAGACCTAAACTATTGTTAAGCACTATAAGTTCTGTCCTCAACCCTGATATCATGTTGAAACATCCACGGACAGCTTTGAGAAGTTTCTGAAGTGTTTCACCAAAAAACAGTTAGATAAATGCTCTCGCCTCTCTCTGACACTCTCTTTAATTTAAACCCATGTCTTTGTCGGGACTCTCGGGATTGAGAAAAATGCACATGAAACCCTCCATCTCTCCCATATCATAAATGCAAATCCAAGTTATTATAAATTATTGCACTGTCTCTGCATGTTTTAAACATTGAGTTGTCCAGCTTTTGCTAAAAGAGAAAAAGAAAGAGAAATCACAACCTTGATGATAAATGTTAAAGTAGCTATTAGCCAATTATTATTTTTTAGAAACAAATGGTAATTTAAATAGAGAAAATGTTCTTGTCACAACGGCAACCATTCCTCCTGAATATCAACCAGATCCTGGGTCTGTTTCAGTCAGGTTGCAGATCCCTCCACGCAGCATTGAAACAGCTCTGTAAAGATGACAATTTATTTTATATACTGTTGACTTTTGAGGAAATTGTGGTATTACTAAACGTTAGTGCTGCCTTGCACACGATATCCTTTTGGCATGATAAGAACAGTGGGTTGGTATTAACCACTTTGAGCCTGATATGATATTTTTCAAAAATCATGTTTTGAATCATTTTTGAAATAGACAAAGGACCTAACCCTATATACGGTACTCAGGTGATCAGAGTCCCACAGGGGTGTATACTAGGCCCCTCTATACTAACTATCTTTGGCAAAAAATAACTACAAGCACACGTTTCAGCGCAATGCATTGTGAGGTTGTAGATTTTCTGCTTTTGCCGAAGTTCACCACAGAATAGGGACACTAGGGTTTACACACACACACATACACACACACACACACAGGCACGTGCGCACGCACCACAGCCTTAGTCATGGACAGTGCTTCCTGTAAAAAAAAAGAAAATGACCACAAATCCCATATACAGTAGGCCTAATAGTCAGTCACTACAGCACACAATTCCTATTCCTGACAACCCCTATTGCAAATGCTTGCTGGCATGAAGGTATACTGTACATTGATATTTTATTATTAAACGTTTAGATCATATAATCAAGTTGTGCGTCAGTGATGAAATTCAGGTTCCTCAAAGTCCTTTCTTTAAAGTTGATAAATGCAAATAACGTCACTATATGAAACACACAAGCCCTTCATATTGTGTCTCTGTGTTTCCCCAGGTCTGTCCGTGCCAGTGCTTCATATCAACAAGGGCGTGTTAAGAGAGGGTGAAGAGGTGGCAGCCACATGCACTGCCCCAGAGGAGAACGGATCTATCATCTTCTACTTCTATGCAGACGCGGAAGAGATACGCGAAGCGCGGGTCAACTCCAATACGGTGGAGGTCAGCCTCCGCTTCACTAGTGCGGGCATCCGCAAACTGCGCTGTGACTATGCTGTTCTGGTCACACCCGACTCTTTCAAATCAAAGGAAAGCAACAATGTCACTGTTTCAGTCAGAGGTGTGTGTTCTGCATAAGAATACTGCATTTATATGGTACATATCGTTGTTGTCCGGGTTAACCTTGTATCGCCATATTTCATATTTACGTTACAGTGTCTGTCACTGTCACACAAAATTAGCCCATGCATCAGGAGCTTGCAGATTTGGCAATCGTTGAATGTTATTAAGTGAAAGAAAAATCACACCCATGTGAAGTGAGGGGCGCTCTTATCATCTTACAACATCAATTACAACATAATGTTTGTTTAAGCAACGGGTGCTAATTAGATTTCTATTAGATTTCTCTTTATTGTCTATGGGGTTTTCTTAAACAAGCATTGTTGAAAAACAAACATTAAAGCTGTATATAGGAGGGGCTAGCGCCCATCAAAACATAGTTGAAGTATGGAACCAATGAAAAGGGAATTAACAAGAGACCAGCTCAGTGGCCTCGTGGTGCATGTCTGCCCTGAGATTTGGAGGTCGGGGTTTGATCCCCAGACGGGTCATACCAAAGACTCTGGAAAATGGGACCCAGTGCCTCCCATCAAAGTCCCTGTGACATCATCATGTCCAGGGGGTGTACTTGTACATCATATCCAGGTGTGTACTTGTATATCAAGCTGCCCTCATGCTACAGAAACAGGAGATAGGCTCCTGCCCTACGCTACAGAAACAGGAGATAGGCTCCTGGGCTCTACGCTACAGAAACAGGAGATAAGCTCCTGCCCTTTCGAAAAATAATGCACGACACAGGGGGTTGCCTCTCTTGTGCACAGCACATCTGAGGAGTTGGGAGGCATACTTTGGTTAGACATAGCATTGGTCCGACTGGATTAAGGTTGGTGAGGGGTGCGTTAAAACGACCGGATTAAGGTTGGTGAGGGGTGCGTTAAGGGTTGGGAGAGGGTTAAGGTTAGGTTTAGGTGTGCTGCCCCATGGGAGGTTAGGGTGAGGGTTTGACATAGGTTGTCGTTATCGGACCAATGGTATGTCTAACCAAAAGCATGCACGACTGTCTGGACCAGTGGTTCTCAAATGGTGTGTCGAGGCATACTTTTGTACTGAGAGACTAGTCCAGGTGTGCCATTTTTGTGACAACCACACATTATTATTAACTATATTAACTATTATTAACCTCTTTGAAAACCACTGGTTTCCCTTGGAAGTATAGCCGTTTTGGTAGCTTGTAATGTTATTTGGGAATTGAACCGTATTCCAAGCATATTTTAAACTGCTCTGGATAAGAGTGTATAAACCATGGTTGTATTTTTGTCTCTCAGAACTCCGCATTGTAACTGTTCTTGAGATCAGCCCTGAAGACGACGTTTATGAGGGAGACATGCTGAGTATCTCATGCACCGTCATAGGCTCTGAATACCGCTCGACCGCTGTCAACGACAACCTCTTCCTGCTGCAGGGGAACAATCTGCTTGGCCATGGACAGACCAAAATCAACCATACCATGATTGTACTGGCCAAACATTCTGGAGACTTTGAGTGCAGATTAGACATGGGCAACATAGCGAAGGTCTCTACAAAAACAGTGTCAGTTACTGGTAAGTGGATTGGAGAAGGATAGCGTGTGTGTGTGTGTGTGTGTGTGTGTGTGTGTGTGTGTGTGTGTGTGTGTGTGTGTGTGTGTGTGTGTGTGTGTGTGTGTGTGTGTGTGTGTGTGTGTGTGTGTGTGTGTGTGTGTGTGTGTGTGTGTGTGTGTGTGTGTGTGTGTGTGTGTGTGTGTGTGTGTGTGTGTGTGTGTGTGTGTGTGTGTGTGTGTGTGTGTGTACACTGGGTGGGTGGGTGTATACAGTATACTTTAATATATTAGTTTCTCTTTTTACTGTAAGTGTGCATGTGTGTCAGAGTGCTGCTGTAAATGAAACTCAGTACATGATATATGAATCATATTTCAATCTATTGATTGCCTAAAATAAAACGTAAATCCTTGTTTCACTCTCCCAGGTGATATTCAATCAGCTGAAATTTCTTTTTTTATAATGACTCCACAGAACTGTTTTCAGAGCCCACGCTGACCATGTCTCCCCCTGAGGTGTTTTATGAGGATAAAATAAATCTAACGTGTAAAAGTCAACGCTACGCCTCTGAGAGACTGCGTAGGGAGGAAGTGACATATTCCATTGAACCGCTGGAAAGTCGACTGAGTACACAGAGGGAGGTTGGCGTGTTCACTGGGAAGGCACCTCCATACAGCTTGAACTATACCTGTACGGCAAGAGCCAAGGGTATTTCGAAGTCCAGTAACACCTTGATCGTTAGACCAAAAGGTACAAGTTCTGAAAGCCTCTTTATGTCCCTCATGATCTTTATTTCTGCACGTTATGGAGTGTAAAACTGAACTGTTTAGAACTGAGTTGAGGAACAGTATTGTCGATTGTCGAAGCCCTAACCACACCAAAGGGACGGTGTGATATGTCTTGTTGCACGTTGACCCACGTTGACCCTAGTGATTCAATGCATGGAATTCAATGGCCCTAAACACACCAAAGGGACGGGACTGTCCCTGCGGTGTGATATGTCTTGTTGCACGTTGACCCACGTTGACCCTAGTGATTCAATGCATGGAATTCAATGGCCCAAACCACACCAAAGGGTCGAGACGGTTTTAGCGTTAACTCCTTGCAACCGTTTGCACCCAAGGAGTTGCATGGTGACCCTTTGGTGTGGTTAGGGCTTTACTGACATAAATTAGACGGCTTTATTCAAATCCCAAGCATATCGTGTAAATCTTCATGAATTGAGTATGAAGGACCCCAGTGAAAACAATCCCATCGGCTTTCTTGGGTTTAAATTCTCTTATACCTTGTATAGAGGGTATGCGCGTGATCATCATCATACACGGAAGTTATGCTGGAACGTCTACTGAGTGGCAAAAAACTACTTTGATACACTTTGGTACATGGTTATAGTTGTGACTGAAATATTTGGTAGATCTGAAGGATTTGTGTCTTGTCTCTCTGTGTCTTCCCTCCAGTTACTGTCTCTATGCCAAAGATATGGGTATCGGAGAATGTTATCCTGGGGAAGCCCTTCAAGGTTCTCTGTCACTCAGAGAGAGGCAGCCTGCCTATACACTACAGCCTATTACGGGGCTATGATGAGCTGAACAAGACCGTCACTGTCCAGCAGCCGGGTGAACCAGCCCAGTTCACTATCACCATCCACCAACCTAAGGATATAGTCCTATATATGTGTGATGCAAGAAACAACCCAAGGAGGGAAGCCTTTCTCAGCAAAAGACTCGTAGCCACTGTTATAGGTGAATGCAGCCTTATTTCAGATATGACGAGTATAAATTAGGCTTAAGGTCATAGAGTTGTCAGATAATAACTTAAGTCTACAGGCAATGGTACACAATGCCTTTTATTTCTTCAGAATTTTCGCATGCAATTCAACTTTTTTAAATGGACGTTTAAATGGATGTTGTAGACAAAGCATGACGCAATTAATCACACAAGATGAATGGATATGATTTTATTTTGGAATTAATCACACAAGATGGATGGATGTTTTTATTTTGTACAACAAAATTATCTTAATTGTTTCCGCAACAGTCGAGACATCACATAATAGCGGTGCACTTCATCTGGTTTGATCCGTTCTCGTCTCCTCAGTGCCGTTGTCGGAGCCGTGGCTCACCGTCGTCCCTGACCTGGCCAACATCGCAGAGGGGGATCGTCTCTACCTGATTTGCAGCGTCAAAGGCACGCCGCCTATCACCTTTAAGTGGTATCGCCATGGCAACCCGCAGACGTTGTTCAGTAACATCACGAACCTGAACATCTACGACTACCAGGTGCCTGGGGTGGGCAGCCAGCACAGCGGAAACTACTACTGCGAGGCTTCCAACAATGCTAATAAAGTCCGCAGCCACACGGTTACTATAGAAGGTGAGAGTCATGCGTGTTCATACATGTGTCCACCAGGCCTAATATACAGTATGCAAGTGGAGGGTGGGCAGGCCGCAGTAACAGTAACAGCACTGATGGCAAAATGGTGTTCAGGTGGGTCTAAATTTCTCTAGAAATGCTGGCTACCCAATCTGAAATGATAAATGGTACAGATATTTTATGATACTTTTTATATTGTCTAAAAAATATATTCCCCCTTACTTTTGATTGGGTGGGATAGACTCACGTTTGGGTGGGCTCTGCCCACCCCCCTCCCCAACCCCACCAGAACTGTCCCTATTTTGGATACTTTGTCTAAAAGTCAAAATTTCAATACAGCAATGAGTTGATATAAAAGAAAAAGAAAATGCACTTTGTAATTTGTTCTTTTGAGTAGTATTTTTGTATGCAATGTATGCAGCCCAGTACTAGAGTGACATACAAAGTACAAGATCAAATCACTTATGTAGCATCCAGCTCGGGTATCCCAAGTAGTTTTCCCTGAGGGCCAAATGTGTCATGGATACCAAGCAGAGGGGCAGAACAGGAAGGGGCGTTCCCACTGCTCCAGTGGAAGTTGCTTTTTATGTCCAGATAGTGCTGTTGCTGCTCTTACTATCTTGATTATCGGTGCTGGTGGTAATACTGATAATTTGAAACTGGGATTCTCAAATCCTGTGTTGAACTTGAAGGTCACACACAAATAAGTTAATAATATGCACTGCTTGAGGTGAAATGCAGATGCATACATAGCAGCCAGTGGTAGATACTGAAACGTATCTCGTCTCCTCATCTAGATAGATCTACTGTGAATAGGCAACACGTCATTTGGTAATTGACATTATAACTGAATGTGACTTTTATGTAATTGTGATTTGACTTATGATTTGAGATGTGATCTTTTCTGTGCTACTACTGTATGTCCTCTCTGTAGTGCTCATGGCGATGTGGAAGAAGGGCATGATCGTGGCCTCCTGTCTGCTGGTGGTGGCGGTTCTGGTGCTGCTGTGTGTACTACGTTTCCGGGCCAAGAGAGGTAGAGAGACCTACCACCCTCCGGCAGCAACACTGGCTGCTCATGTCTAACTGTGTATTATGCCTGAAAACCAAAAGAACACCTCGTCTTCCCGTCTGTTCTTTTCCCCTTCTCACCTTTTCTCTCCTATCATAGGAAAAAAACGAGAAGCGGCAGCTGAACTGTCAGTGTGAGTTGCCTTGTATACCTTGTTTCCTCAGCATAGACAGATAGGTCTTGGATGTATGGCAATCTTGTATAGCGTCACCTTCTTAAACGAACGAGGAAAATATTTTTGGGGCCTAAGTCATAACACTGCCCACCTGTGGTAAAATCGTCCTAATTGAAAAGGATCATGCTGATCCCGCCCCTTTTACTAAAATGGCCTATCTCAGGACAAGAGTAGGCCATCATTTTTTTACTTTTTCACATGGTTTTGTGACTTAAGCCAAAACAAACAAAATTGCCTAAGTCAGTAAAGTAAATTGGCCTAAGTCAGGTTTAATCCTCTTACACAACTGACAGTTATTTTTATGTTAATAGTCATAAATTGTTATAAACGTTTTTGGTGAAATGATTTAGAAATATCATATAGTTTTGTTTTGGATCCGTTTTTAATTTTTTTTTTTAATTACTTAGGCCATTAGTTTAAGAAGGTGACGGAGGATTTAAGTAGCTAGCTGCTTCTCATCAGAACCAACATGCTATTCTGTAGTAAGTATCTAAGCTCAGCAGTAGGGTTGGGCGTTAGGACTGCGTTAGGAAATCACAATCACAAACTTTTGCCTCAATTGCGATTAATTAATGATTATTTATTTTTTAAAGATTGAAAATAGCAGATCCACAAGCTCACAATGCTTTTCCCTGTGGCGCGATGTGTACTTGTGGATTGGCTACTTTCACTATTTTTGTACGCCACCATTGTCCAACAAAGTAATCCAGGGTTATAATAATAATAATAATAATAATAATAATAATATCAGGGTTCAGTGGTTAATCAGACTAATTGATTTAGTCGATTATAAACTATCTATTAAAATTATTTGTGTCGATTTGTTGATATATGAGAAAAAATAATAATTTTATAACGTGCTTCTCGATTCTTTGGTTTTAAGTCAGTAGTTATATATATATATATATATATATATATATATATATATATATATATATATAGATGGATGTTTGTTTAATTGTCCAGGGGTAGGCTATAAACTTAGTCTGACAGCATCAAGCGTGCACCCAATTTGAAGTGAGCAGTATTTGTCCATTAATGGTCTCCTCTCCACTTTACAACCGCCGAAGATGACTTTATTTTCCCCATTCCTCAGAAAGCCTTCGAGCCCTAAATCAGATGACTCTTTAACAGTGAGTCTAACCCACGACAGAGAGGTTTATAACGCACCCACAGGTAGTCTAATTTTACTACCTTCTTGTGTGCCTCTGCACTGATGCCATAAGCCATACTTTAACAACCATGAAGCCTAATTTATACTTCATCGTAGAACAAGTATAAATTATGCTTAAGTCACCGGCGCCAGCGAAACAAGCCATAGCATGTTTAGTTTTTTTTATGTAATAGCCATAGCATAGCATGTTTACTTCAAAAGCCATCCATCAACCCATACTCATATGTCACTGATGCATCATTCTAATGTGCATGCATGCGCATCAGGCCATCAGCTATCTTTTGTGTTTTGTGAATGCATTTGTCTATTTAATCCTCAACTTGTTATCAGTATGAATGTATGATGTGCTGTAGTGTATGTGTGAAAGTTGGAAGGTTTCCTCTGTCTCTTGTGTGCTATCTGTGTTTGCATTTGGGTGTGTTGCTATATATGTACACGAGAAAAGAAAAATGGGATGTTCCCAGAGGGCAAAACGATGTGGGTCTCACGGCCAAAGTAAACATTCTGAGGTTCAAGGTAGAGTCTTTGTGCAGGAAGTAAAGGGTTGATAGTTGAATTTAGAGTGTTTTGCAGTGCATGGCGCAGGCTTGTGAGTGACTGCTGAGAGTGCTGATTGTCGCCGTCTTGTTCCAGACGAAACGCCACACTATGACCACGCGGAGGGGGGAGTGACCAATGGGACGCGAGATAGTGTGGCATCACTTCCTGCTGACATCAGCAACAGGAGCAGCTACAGTATCCCGGCAACCGTGTAGACTGACAAACCTCGGAGTGCGAGAGACTTGAATGACAAATATAACGGCTTCAAAGAAAAGACCGCTTTGGGATTAAGAAATGACTAACGGCAAACTCAATTTGGAATAGAGAATTCAGATGGCCATGATAATAGAAGCTTAATTAGCACAGAAAATAATTACCAAAATGTGGATATGGACATTTTCTTCAATTATAAGTTTGGGGCATGAAAGGACTGTGTCCAAACTCCCACAGTGACCAGGAGGAATGTATTACTACATGTCATGTGAACCAGGACCCCATTGATCTCTCTCCCCTCCTCCTGCAGCCTGGATGGGCCTTAATGGTTTTACAATAATCTGCATTACTTTCTTTGTCCCGTCTCTTCATCTGATTGCATGTCCTTTGTTGATGCAACTCCTCTTATTTATCTGTTGTGCATTTGACGTTTGTTTATTTGATAAAGGTTTGAATTGTACATACACTTTATATCCATCAGCAGAAATGTGTGTATATATTTTTGGTTGATCTCTTGACTGATTGGAAGAAGCACTTGTAGAATAAAGACGTTGGTTTTATATAGCAGCGTGTCAGTACCTCATTTTGCCCTGGTTACTTTAGGTAGTTACTCAAATGTTTAGCCATGTTTTGTTGCGATGTCTGTTGAATGTACAGAATGTAATATAGCTATGTCTATTTGTATGTGTATTGATTACCAACATAAGTGTTTGATAAAGACAGTTTTAACCAGCTTGTGAACTAAAAACTCTACAGAATGTGCAGGAAGGACTACCATGAATATTTGTAACAATAGTCTCCAACAGATGTACTATGTTGGCATAAAGAAACGTGTTCAAGAAAGGGGTGGTGTTGGAAGGAATATTGTCTCAAGGGGTTGGGTCGTGTCGTGGGTGGATGGGTGGGTATGTTGGAAATCAGGGAGATCATTTGGTTGTATGCCAGACTAGTTTGAATGCAGGCAGCAGGTGGGGGAAGTTAATAACTTAGACCACTGTTGAACTCCAATTTGAGATTACATTGAGGAATGGGAAGTTGTTTTTGCCAGTCCTTATTGTGTAGCCCTTGTTGAATAAACAGTGGCCTATTGTGCACAAGGCAGCGGAAGATTTGTGGAATATGGACGACAAAAATTCAAAATCTCTGCCCCTGTGATTATTTTTCTGGAACATACAGGCTTTTCAATTGGCTATGATGAACAGTTATGTTTCAAAACACGGCATGAAATCAGGTCTTGTATTTAGTCAATTAGCATTAGTCTTGCTTTCAATTACTGACTGGCCAATCACTAAAATAATTAAAACGGTACAAAAAATAATTAACGTAGTACAAACATTTTAAACATACCCTCTTTGAATGTTTGGATGTCACACGGGATAGCTGAGTGAGATTCACCAACTATTACAATGCTATTTATGTCTGGTGACTTGTATTCCAGTTATATTAGGAACGCATGACGATCTGAATTGTCCTTGCACGTGCTACCTCAGCATAGTGTGACCCTGAGTCTTTGTCTTGTAGTGAGAGTGAACAGTACAGTACATGACTCGGCGTGATTCTGTCTGTCTTGTAGTAGTCTGTTGTTGACTGTTTTTTTCCTTTATTTGCTGATGGGTTCTCACTTCTCAGATTGGTCTTGTAGTGAGGCTGGACAGAGCAGTACATAACATGACTCAGCTTGAATATATGTATTGTAGTGAGGCTGGACCATGACTTAGCTTGAATCTATGTATTGTAGTGAGGCTGGACAGAGTAGTACATACATATCATGACTCAGCTTGAATCTATGTATTGTAGTGAGGCTGGACAGAGTAGTACATACATATCATGACTCAGCTTGAATCTATGTATTGTAGTGAGGCTGGACAGAGCAGTACATATCATGACTCAGCTTGAATCTGCGTCTGTCTTGTAGGGAGGGTGGACAGAGCAGCCAGTGTGTGGAGTGAAAGGCCGGCGGATGCAGGTGAGATGCTGAAATGACCTAATGTTGTTATCCAAAGCACCTTACAGTTAGCCTGGCTAATAAGCCAGACTCAAATCACACTGTCGTGTGGTATTTGAGTCTGGAGATGCTGTGTATGGATCTTGTTTCCCGGGGGGCGGGTTCAAACATTTTCTCTTTGACGCAATTGGTCAGAGCTACTGTCAGACAAAGGTCTCAAGCATTGAACGTCACTGTACCAAAGCCCGCCCATATTGCATACCGTGTCCCGATTGGCCACACCAGTTCTCTGGTGTAGGAAATGGGCGTACAATTGAGCCTCTCCAGACCGCAATCCGCCGGCAGGCAATTTTGTTTTTGCCAACGGCTGATTCGGTCTGGCTTATTAGCCAGGCTACCTTACAGTATCACAAGAGCATTTTTAACGGGTGGTAAACCCCATTAGTACGAGGTTCCTGTTGAAGGAAACGGGGGAGGGGGGACTTTATTAATTGTTTGTCAAGTGACATTCATTTGCTAAATGTTGAAACCCATAACAAAGCAACTGTTGTAAAAATCTATTCTCAAGCATAAAGAACAGAGTAGAGCAGATGGGCAATGTAGTGTGTGTGTGTGCTCTTCTCTGATGGGGTATCTGTTTTGTTAATCTACTCCGTACAGCCAATGAGGAAGAGAGCAGTGCAGCATCCACTGAACCTGATGTAGAATACACTGAGGTGGTGCATCCCCAACCTGCTGATCCTGTGAAAGGTGACACACACACACACACACACACACACACACACACACACACACACACACACACACACACACACACGCTAGTTAAGTCTCCATTATTTCTACTACCTACACCAGTCAAGTGGGTTCCGGGGACCCCCAGGGGTCATTTAGTGGGTTCCTGGGAATGTATACGAACTGACTACTCAGATCATACGTTTCACTTTATCCACTGTTGAAATGAAATGAAATGAAATGATTACTATATTTACCCAGGGTATCTGGGCTAAGCTCAAGAACTTGTTTCCAGCCAGGCCCTGCTCATAGAACACATTTCATCGTAGTGGTTCAATGCCTTGTTCAAGGGCACTTCAGCGGTGGTAATTTTAACGTGTCGGACCGCTGATTCGAACTGGCGACCTTCCGGTATGAAGACCGCTCCGCTATCCGTTCGGCCACCGCTGCCACTAACACAGATTAGAGCTGCCACACACACAGATTAGAGTTAGTACAGAATTCTACAACTGTCTATATGCTAACACCCAAAATCTTCTCCTTTGGGGGTTCCTGGCACAATATGTTTTTCCGTGACCTAATACTAGGGTTACATGTCGTCAATTCCGGGATCCTATTACCCCCTTAATATCCTGCACATTATGCCTTGCCACCATTTTACTTTGCCGTGCCGACATTCCTTGACTGTTGATAAGACACATCCTGGGAGGGGCCTAATTGCACATAATTGAGATGTCTTTGGAGTCACTGTAACTGTAGTGATAGGAAGCATCGGTTCATAAACAGGAAGGGTTGAGCTAATTGCCGGGATGGTTTTGATACTAACTCACTTGGTGAGTCGATGTGGTTGTATGGTCGAGGTCCCTGTAGGCTGGAGACGGCAAAAATGCTGCTTATGTTTTACGATACTGCTATCACCAACTAAACGTGGACGTTTCTGTTAATTATGAATACATAAACATGTGTCTATGTTGGCGGATTTCATTGCCTTTTGATGTTCAAGTAGAGTAACTACTGACTGACTGGTGTTTTTTTTTATCTAACAGTTCCACTGAAAAAAGGCACAGACACAGTGTACAGTGAGCTCCAAACCTCTGCACATGGTGAGCAACAAATATTATGGGCGGCTGTGGCTCAGGAGGTAGAGCAGGTCGTCCAATGATCCCTGGGTCGGCGGTTCGAATCCCGGCTCCTCCTGTCCACATGTCGAAGTGTCCTTGGGCAAGACACTGAACTCTACATTGCCTCCAATGAGTCCGGTTGGTGTAAGCTTTCCACCATTGGTGTGTGAATGTGGGAAGTGAGGACGCTGGCGTCGACTGTTCGCCGCTTCACCTCCCAATGTATGAATGAATGAACCATTGTAAAGCACTTGGAAAAGCGCTATATAAAATGTAATTCATTATTTTTACTTCTTATGATTTCGTACTATATGTTGTGACTCCTAGATATTTCACTACATGAAAGATGGTTAGCATCCGTATTCTGGGCACGTCATAAAAGGTTAACATTAGGAAAATATTTGTTGATCGACTGAAGCCCTACTGTCTAATTCTACTGTAGAATGATGCAGCCCTTACATCTACTGTAGAATGATGCAGCCCTTACATCTACTGTAGAATGATGCAGCCCTTACATCTACTGTAGAATGATGCAGCCCTTACATCTACTGTAGAATGATGCAGCCCTTACATCTACTGTAGAATGATGCAGCCCTTACATCTACTGTAGAATGATGCAGCCCTTACATCTACTGTAGAATGATGCAGCCCTTACATCTACTGTAGAATGATGCAGCCCTTACATCTACTGTAGAATTATGCAGCCCTTACATCTACTGTAGAATGATGCAGCCCTTACATCTACTGTAGAATGATGCAGCCCTTACATCTACTGTAGAATTCGAGCGGCTATGCAGCCCTCACATCTATGCCGCACCGCCAATCCAACCGATATTCTAATGATCTAAGATCTCTGTTTCTATCAGTCCTATTATGCCCTTATATGGAGCTGACTGATTTGTTTGCGCCTGCCCTGATGCCATGACGACACGTTGAAGTTAGACAACACACTCCATATTTGGGCGTAGCTGCATTGGGAACTCCTTGGTTATGGAGTCACAGTGACATGAGCATGACAACGGCCTAATCTAAATGTACTGTTTAATTAAATGAATGAAATTCATGAAATTATACCCTTTTGCAAAGGGGAGAAGTCAGTACAAGAGTGCAGTATGCTCTTGCCAGATTACCTAAACCACCCCAGTAGGTGATAATATCCTGTTACAGCTCACAGGAACTTCCTGTTATTGGAACGCAAGCCAGAAGCTGCATGTGTCTTTCGAGCAGCCCATGGGAGGCATGCATGCTGTGCCTTATTCAAAGTGAACAAAATAATCCTTGGTTATTGAGTCACGTACTGTATCACTCAAACTGAAATACTGTGATTGATTCAGAGGGCAGTGACTCATTGGCACTCCCTGCCTTCTGGCTAAAACAATGGCCTCTGCAGCAAAGAAACAACATCACTCAGCAAGGGCAGCCTCGTTCTAAAATGACCAAAGAATAAGGCATGCCATTAGCATGTACAGAAATGAGTGAACAGGACACTGTGGACATGTACACACACACACACACACACACACACACACACACACACACACACACACACACACACACACACACACACACACACACACACACACTAGAGTGAACTTGTTTTCTTGTTTCCGCAGATGCTGTTGACCACCATGACTATGTGAGTAATTCTGCCTCAACACTTTAATAGATATTCATTCGAGAAAATAAAGGGGTATAGAAAGAACCAAGTATGGAAAGATAGTAGTTAACATCTCTGTATTTCATTTTATTTTATGTATTAACCCTATTTTTAATACTTTGTCGTATGACAGTGTCTCTACTGTAAATAATCTAGAAACTCAAAACCTGTCACATTTGTGTTGTGAGCTTGTAGAAAGGCTATATATTTATTTTTAATTCTCGCCTAAAATGACATGCCCAAAATACATACAGTAAGCCATGTTAAAATGGGTTAAACCTGTTTGTGGATGTTATAGTATAATAGTTAAGCAAATGAAAGGAATTAACAAGTGCTTGTGACTAAATAATAACTGCATTAGATCCATTGGCATTTTTTCTAATTCCTGAAAAGTACGGTTTTGGACGTACAATGGTGATATGTAGCTGTGGTATTTCCCTCCATTGCTCTCCCTGCCAGCCTGGTGGCCACTTACTCACACTCCCTCTCGGTACGCTGATAGTCCAGCAGCGTGAGAGGAAAATGTGCCTCAGAGTTTCCAGACAAGAACAAAGGGAATTGGGCTGGGGCTTCCTTCCATATCGCTCCATCAAACCAACGCTGTGGACCAGTAAACTATACCTCCAGGTCCATCTTAAAACTGACACGCTGTCCTTGAAGCGTTTCTCAGGACAACCCATCTGACCACTTTAACACGGCAGCCGAAAGAAAGGCTGTCTTGTGGGTATTTTCCTGCTTGGATCCATGGAAATGTATCTACTCTTCGTTATCACAATGAAAACTCACCTTTTCAAGGTTTAAAAGAAGAAATACCATTTTGTTTTACATTTTTTATTGCGACCAAAGGTCGCAGATTACTATGAAAACCTCGTGACACGCCCTGTTATGCCCATATATGGAGATCCCTGATGTCATTAATATTAAGCCCATATATGGGAATGTCAATGGCCATATTGTGACAGTCTCTTGATAACCAGTGTGGATTCTGCGACGCGAGTCACACTTGCAAATGAACCAAGTTGGTACAACACATGGATCTCCATATGTGGAACTGACTATCATCACCTGGATCTCCATATATATGAAGATCACGACACTGACCTCATCGAACCCTGGATAGCCAGACATGGTTTGACATACTAGATCTGCATATATGGAGCCAGCCAGCAACTCTACATTTAACCTCACTGACACCAGATTAAAGGGCTCAATTTTCATCACCGCTAAACCCCTTATCCCTAAACTTTTTTGCCTTTTTTTACTATTTTGCTAAACATTTTTGGCCATCTACAAGCTCACAAGATTGTCTAATTGAACTATTCAAAAATGTTTTTCAAAATAGTAAAAAAGGCAAAAGAAGTTCAGGTATAAGGGGTTTAGCGGTGACGAAAATAGAGCCCTAATAGTTTAACTCCTGCTTCTCAACTGTGCCGTATTAAGAAGCTCTGTTGTTTCAGCACGACCTCGCCCTTTAGGGCGTCTTACTGGTAAGTTATATTATCAATACAATCTTATTTGTTGGCCCACTTAAGATTTCCTGATGGCCCACCAGTGGACCGCTGGTGGGCATGGTGCTCACACTGCTTACTGTGTGACCCTGACCCTACATGGTGTTATGAGCTCACACTGCTTACTGTGTGACCCTGACCCTACATGGTGTTATGAGCTCACACTGCTTACTGTGTGACCCTGACCCTACATGGTGTTATGAGCTCACACTGCTTACTGTGGGACCCTGACCCTACATGGTGTTATGAGCTCACACTGCTTACTGTGGGACCCTGACCCTACATGGTGTTATGAGCTCACACTGCTTACTGTGGGACCCTGACCCTACATGGTGTTATGAGCTCACACTGCTTACTGTGGGACCCTGACCCTACATGGTGTTATGAGCTCACACTGCTTACTGTGGGACCCTGACCCTACATGGTGTTATGAGCTCACACTGCTTACTGTGGGACCCTGACCCTACATGGTGTTATGAGCTCACACTGCTTACTGTGGGACCCTGACCCTACATGGTGTTATGAGCAGCAGGCACTTCTAACTGGGAGAAGAAAAAAAGACAGCTTCACTGAAAATGAGCTACTGTAAGGATGTGACATCATGGTTTATGTTGTCATCCCTGAGTCTCCTCGAAGGAAGATTTTTTGGGAGTTTGATCTGATTAAATCTATAATAAGCCAAAGTAATTACTGGGCATAGTGGGCAAATCCCAATTTCCCTGCACGCACGCACGCACGCACGCACGCACGCACGCACGCACACATGGACACACGGACACACACACACACATGGCCTACCTCTTGGCCCTTCCCTCTCTGTTTGGTGTCTTCACACGTAGGGTCGGGTGTCCCATTCCTTTTGTGCAACGAGGGGTAGGGTGCATCTTTCTCTCCATCTACCCTTCTGTTTGTTGTTATAATTGAAGGGTGGGCCCTCTCTCCTTCTGAAATATTACATTGGCCTTTGTGCTTGTAAGAACAAGGAAGCACAAGAATGTGTGGCTCCAGGTAGACACAGGACATTCCACCAGGATGTTCCGGAAGTGTCTTTTTTTCTTTCCTATTTTTTACATGTTCACTTTTATTAATGGAATTTTGCATGGACTGCTTGATGAAAGTATTAAGCGTATGCTTTGTGGCCAGGATGAATGATGACATAAATTCTTCTACTTCTAATTTACTACTAAATTAATGTTTTTAATTCAGATTTATGACTGAGTTCATATGCTTTGCAAGTGTGTTGATTATCTCACTAATTACGTATCTGTTATATTTTGTTGACACATGAAGCGACTGACTAGTGGGCTGACTGGGGTCTTCTTTCTGTGTCTCATCAGGGTGCAGTAGAGTACGCTGAGTTCAACGGTGACCAACCAGTGAATTTCCATGCTCATCCAGATGTCGACAGCCACCAACACCTCCCTGTGCCTGTAGACTAAAAGCCAGTGGTGGAAGAAAAAAAAATGTTTTTTACTCAAGTAAAAGTGTCAATACTACAATGTAGAAATACTCTGTTACAAGTAAAAGTCTGGACTTAAAACAATACTTGAGTAAAAGTACAAAAGTATTGGTACTTAAAGTACCAAAAGTAGAAAGTACTCATTATGCAGAATGTCCCGTTTCACAACTTTTTTCTACATTTCAGAGCTGAAGTGGTTACTGTATGTTTTGTAATAATATTCAAATATTGACTCTGAGATGTAGTGAAGTAGAAGTAAAAAGTACTGAAAATTGGAAATACTTCAGTAATACCTCACAATTGTACAATACTTGAGTAAATGTACTTAGTTACTTTACACTTGTCATACAGTCATGTGGAATGACAAAAAACACTAATGCATCAACACTTGTTTCACCCTGGTTTATACTTTCAACTAAATTGTTATCCTGATATAATGCCTACTTGTTTTCCCCTCAGGTGTCAGTGGTTAAACTGGTACTACTACAATACGACTGGGGTGTAGCAGGCAGTTCAATCTAGTTGAAAGATTCAAGTTGTAGTGGCCAATGAAACACTAGTTTTCTGCAATATGAGTGAAGAGAACCTTCAACAATGACTTTTCACACCTTGTCCTGCACCCTACTATTTTGTTTCAGTTCTCTCCACTTTACATTTTCTTTCTTTATGAGCACTATAGTATTAAATCACACTTTTTCTTTCCTGTTCCCACCACCTTATCCATATTGTCACTGTCAGGTGGAAATCTTATGTCCAAAACAATGACGTTTCAGGAAATTGAAAAAAGAACCCATATGTGATCCAATGAATCCAGTGTAGTTATTGTTTAGTCAAAAGCTCTTTGTTATTATTTTTAATACATCTTGTATGATGAAGTAGGGCATTTGCGAATTACCTTTTTCCCCGGTGGTATGTACCAGTCAGCAATGGGTGTAAAGTAGACTGTAATGTCAGCTGTAAATATTTGTTATCCTATTAAAAGGTAACTCACAATCTTGTACTGTCTACATTTTATGATTTCCCATGAGCCACTATCTAGGTTTTATGTTTCCTGGGGCTGTGTAACTATTGAGGCTGGTCTAGACTAGTTTGCTTACTTTACTAGCCTAGATCCCTATGCTACTGAATGCTGATGTGTACGTTGTCTCGCTTTTGATCTGCATAACTGACTGACTGTAATGCTGGATTGAGATGAGGAGACGGAATCACACGCCCTTCTGTTTTCACAGATAGTCTGAGCTGTCAGTATCTCAAGGCCTCTAGCAAGCCCACTTGTACATGAGCACACATTCTCCACAACCCCTCCTAATGTACACAATAGAATCATGGAATCCTGTATGGCAAACATTCCAGTTGCTCAGCAACCTGGTGAAATGTCTGATCCATAATGTTACATTACATCCTGTCCTGCTGACTTGAAGTATATTGGCCATAGGAGGGGAAACAATTGCCAGGTTGGAAATTACCGTATGTCTCTTATGTTGTGTTGAGTTAAAACAACGTAAAATAATCTTTAGTTGGCATGTTTCATGAATTACATTACAACTATTGGACTGAAATTATATTGGACCAGTCTTTGGTTTTATTTGCCCTGTGAATTATTTCTAGCAGCTACCACAAGATGGCAGCATGGCCCTAGGAATGAGAGAATGAGAGAATGAGAATGTGAGTTCTGTTAGTGTAGTTCTGTTTTCTGCAGCCTTGCATATTTCTGCTTGTTCATGGTGCCATCTTGTGGGACTGCAGTGACAAAACAGTTTTGAAATGATAGTGTCACATAAAGCCTAAATATGAAATGAAAAATACAGGGCGAAGGGTTTTCCTTGACCTCTAGAGAGTGTGTGCATACAACGTTTTACACAGATCTGTGTAGTTATAGGATAATATGAAATAAATCCTAATCTGGTGCATAGCCTTGGGGGGACTGTTCGTCTGAGATTGTGAATGCAATTGACTAATATTTCCCTTCCTTCTCCAATGTATTTTTGTTCAGCACCTGGAAAGTTGTGGCTTCCCTTTGGACTTATTTGCTAAATATTTGGTAATGTAATAACTAAAAAACATCGCATGGATGCACCTGGGACGTATCCTCAGTGATGTATCCTGAGGTCAACCGGGTTTCGGGTCTCTCGACCCAGCCAGGAGTGATCAAGTCTCGACTTACGTCCCAGTAGCTACCCTCAATCAGTCCCACTAGGGAAAAACCAGGGGCACACAATCCGTTGGAACTACTCCTACGTCTCACCAGGTCCACTCCTGCTCTCACCAGGCCCAGGACCTGTGCGTTGCACCAGAGTCCCAGCACCAGACAGTTCATTCAGGAGTGGTGGGCAATGGTTCCGCAGGGACATGGTGCTGCGGTTCCGCTTGCTGCTTGCATGGCCCTCCCAAAGGCCTCACCGAGGGTTGTTGGGCTTCCTCCTCACGGAGGACACAGGCTGGGGCGCTAACCCATACTGCTCACCCGGGTGCCGTCTACATTCCGGCTGTCACCCGTCTCTCCGGTGGTCACCAGACTATACCTGGTTGTCACATAGTCTATTCCTATGAGTCACTATAAATAGAAGAACTATAACTAAAAAACATCGCATGGATGCACCTGGGACGTGATGTATCCTGAGGTCAACAGGGTTCCGGGTCTCTCAACATCATACCCCTCACTCAGGCGACCCAGCCGGGAGTGATCAAGTCCCGACTTACGTCCCAGTAGCTACCCTCAATCAGTCCCACTAGGGAAAAACCAGGGGCACACAATCCGTTGGAACTACTCCAGAACTACTCTGCCAGGGCTGGGAGGTACACTTCTGGCGCATGGAGGGACTAGGCTCTGTGGGTTGTCTCCTGTCCGGGCCCCTCCTACGTTTCACCAGGTCCACTCCTGTTCTCACAAGGCTCAGGACCTGTGCGTTGCACCAGAGTCCCAGTAAATGTAATTGTACATGGCCTGCTGACAGTGAGTGTGCACAATAAATATTATGCTGATAGATTGTGGGATTACTTTTGGACAGACACACAGAAAGACAAATACAGCCAAAAATGGTCATCTCGCCCCACCTGGTGAAGAGAACTATTCTGTTTGCCTACTCTAGTCGCTCCCTCCATCAATGTAGACTAGGATCTACATTGATTCTGCCAGTGTCACTAAACCTTGTGTTTTAATTTCAGGTACTGCAGATAGCAATGCTCAAAGCTCAAAAAGATGTTTTAACTCATTGCAACACAGCACTGTTGCAGTAGTACAAGTGTGTGTGTGTGTGTGTGTGTGTGTGTGTGTGTGTGTGTGTGTGTGTGTGTGTGTGTGTGTGTGTGTGTGTGTGTGTGTGTGTGTGTGTGTGTGTGTGTGTGTGTGTGTGTGTGTGTGTGTGTGTGTGTGTGTGTGTGTGTGTGTGTGTGTCACTTTCATACAAGAAAGTATCGAATAGGGCATTCATTTCACAGTCACTCACACACACAAAAGAATGAAAAGAAAAGATTTATGGAGATTTTCTGCCCGACAGCATTACGTGCATGTGTACTATATGTCCTGTCCGGGAACGGTTTAACCACTTTAACCCTATTTTATACTTTGGCTACTCAAAATAGCTCAACAATACAAGCTCAACACATCACATTGCTATTTTTTAAACAATTTGAAAAGTCTCAAAATCTGAACAAGTTGGAATAGTTTTGATTTGTTCCCTGATACAAAATCCTTTCAGATGGGTGTCTGCAGCCTATGATATGATATGATATGATATGATATGATATATGATTATGATAGCCTAATATGAAAATGTTTGAGGATCACTGATCCATTGGTTCAAGGTTCAAGGTTGTGCTTTATTGTTACATCTTGTGTGTACAGGTACATAAGACTAAGAGAAACTTATTTTTGTTTGGCTTCCTTTAGACAATGCAGCAGCAAATATATAATATAACATCAAACAGGCAAACACAGCAAAACGCAGCAAACAAAAGGATAGAATATAGAGTGCAAAAAAGAGCAAACGAAGAGTAAAAAAAGAGTATCATTATGTACATGTGCATCTTTTCCCAGTAGTAGCAAAGTTAGGTGAACTTTCTGTGGACAACTTCACAGTAGGCTATGTTCCATAAATATACAACAAAAATAGTTTAGAAAGGTGCAATTCAATCTTAATTGTGCGATAAGAGGACGAATGAGCGTGCAAGGGGGATAGCTAGCGAGAGTACAGATATTTATGCTCCTACACTGTTTTTGAGTCATTTAGGTGCCATGTTATACAGTATATTCTTACTGATGACAATATATTTCTTCTAATTGAATTTCCTCTCTTCAATAACTATGCAAGGACAACAGGGATATTTTAGAGGCGTTGCATGGCAACTGCACAGTGAATCATGAATTTTAAAGTGAGGATGGGAGGATGTACGTCATCTCTCTCAAAAACAGCATCTTTATTCAGTTCACATTCTGAACTAAATGAAGTGACATCAATGGAAGTGTAGCTGTATCTGGTTATTCGAACTATTCGGTCCATGTGAATGAATACATAATATGTATTAGTCATATTATGACTAATCTGTGTGAGTTTTGAACATGTCTTACAATACATTATTTTATTTCACTGGTGAATAAAAACCTTTCACCATCTCTGTATAATTATGCAAAATATGGTAATAACAAAAACACTTGCTCTTGTGGCTCCCTGGGGAAAAAAGCTATTGGTTGATTATATGCAATGGCTTAGGTGGTTGTCTCGGAATCAGAACATTCCAGGTTCGATTCCGGCTCCGAGCAATACACTGAATCCTCTAGGCACCAGAGTATAGTGACTATAGAGCAGGGGTACCCACACTTTTTGAGAGGTACAACCACTCCAAGGAAAAACAGTATATATATATATATTTATTATTATTGTTATTATTTCTTTTCTTTTTCTTTTTTTTAAACTATACATTATAGTGACATGTCCAGTGGTCTACCTGCACAGCCTTTGTGATCTACTGGTAGATCACGATCTACCTTTCGGGCATCCCTGGACTAGAGGATTCAGTGCGTGCGTGTCTCTCTCTCTCTCTCTGTTTCTGTCTCAGTCTCTCGTGTGTGTGTGTGTGTGTGTGTGCGCGCGCTTCACCTTTAAAGATGGAGTGCCACGATCTTTTTCCACCCTAAAACATGATCATCAGGTATTATTATAATATAATATATAACTTGTTCCAAAAAGTGTACAGTATTTGTTAAAATCACGCTTTTATGTAGACACGCCCACCAGTTCATGCCTGGTTTGCCTGGTGGGTGGTGATGGGTGGTGATCCACTTGAACTGAAGCTGCACCCACAGCTGTAGTTGTATGATAAAGGGGGATGGGTTAGGGGAGGGGCTGATAGTGTGATGTCACAATATTACTGTTTATTTCATTGGCTCGTTTGACTAAATACAAAGTTAATACACCATTGCACATAAAAACGACTCCAGGGTGTCTAATGAAGTACTGTCACCTCATAGACACATGAAAAACTAGAAAAATACAAAAATTGTGGCACTCCATCTTTAACAGGATCAGTTGGGGTGCACCACCTCAGTGTATTCTACATCAGGTTCAGTGGATGCTGCTCTGTCTGTCTGTCAGTCGGTCGGTCGTGTGAGAACTGTAGGGCCAGTTTTATTTATTTTTTGGGCTTACAACTGTGGAAAAATATCATATTCTTATATTTTCATATATTAATTAGAATAAATGTCCCTCCTGTGTGAATAGGATAGGTTAGGTGTATGATACTGTATTTAACTTAAGTCATAATGGATACCCGGAGAGCCAAATATTTTCTGAGGTGGTACTTGGTGAAAAAAAGGTTGAAAACCACTGGTATAGAAGATATATTGTGTGTACAACTAAAACACTCAATTGATGGCAATAAATAGCCTCACCTTATGTACAGTGTGTATTGCCTTGCGGTATTAACAGACATAGTTTGCTCAAGGGGTGTGGTGATGTGCAGAGCAAGCATGATTGAAGAATACTGTGAATAGTTTCAGCTTGCATTCAATATAGTATAGTATCTCTGGTGGGGAACATTATTATTCAATAAATCAAAAGTAAATGAAGTAATTCGGTCAAGCAAGGATTTAAGTTACCGGTCCTAGAACTCTTTATTACAAATGAAATGACTGTGGACCACTGTTGTGTTGGGTGGTGAATGGGCTTAGATTAGGTTTTTGGTAGCACTTGATATGAATCCCATGTCTAGACTATGCATGTCTATAATGTATAATGCATTATAAACATACTGATCTGCTTATAAGTAACACTTTAGCCTATAATTATAGCTAAACAAACTCATAACTCATTCATAAAGCTTTATAACACTGACTGTTTCTCAACCAATGGTTCACAGACTAGTGGTCCATGGCATAATTAGGTCTGCAATTGGTCAGTGGGAACAGGTTTAAAATAAATTGTATTATGTTTAAATAATACTTCATGAGTCCATCAAATATGGGTAAGAATTAAGAAAGTATTGATTTTAGGTGTGGTGTGGGGTGAATTATTCGTTGCACGATACTTCCCCTTCTTGAGATTCTAACACCATTTTCTGTGGAATTTATACTTCCCAGTAAATTACAACATTGATGCCTAATCTCACACCAGGTCATTAACTGCACTGTTTCTCAACAGACTACTAATTGTCCATAGATTGATTACAAGAGGTCCATGTGTCAGACATATATTCTTCAGGTATGCCAGAGTGGAAATAAAGTTTCATACAATGTGCCTCTTGACATGTTATTTTTATGTATATATATATATATATTATGTATATTTTTAAGTGAACTGGAGGTCACTGGCACAAAACATTTTCAGATGGCGGCTACCCAATTTGGAGGTCTTTGTCATGGAAATGTTTGAGAATCACGGCTATAAACCATGGTATGAAAATACATATGTGATGTTTTCCACAGAGTGAAACACATGAAGTTGAAACTCTTTAGTGATGATGTGGCAAACCAACGTGTGAGAATGAGAAACTGTCAAATAGCCTCAGCCAATAGATGTGTGCCAGCAGCATCAGCAAATTTCTTGTGCTGTTGCTTCTTCCTGTCTTGTTTGACAGTGAATGTGTTGTATGCAATATATGAAAAATAATGCTGTTCCTCTTAATTGTCAAGCTCCATGAATGCGCAATCATTATTATGGACAAAATATTGCATATATCCTTCTAATTATAAAGTTGTGAAGCTATAATAAATAAGGTTGCATACAATCTTGCATCAGGAAGTGACTGAACATTAATATTCTGACACATTCCTGTTGAGACGAGATAAATACCAGTTTGACTTGTTTGTTCTTGTTTGCAAAGACACTGGTGGGTCATTAGCAGTCTATGATTCTATTCTAAGCACACTTTATCTCTGATACTGTTCAAACTTCCAGCTCTTCAATGTTGAAGTTCAGTAGGGAAATGTTGGCTTGACCGACATTGTGAAATATAAACCGAGGCAGCGGGGGTGTTCTCATGGTTGGGAAGACCATCACAGGCGCAATCCCAACAGCCAATGTACTGTACGTCCATCAACAGTGACATTATCCTGTATCTCTGAATAACCAAATCCCTACCTGGTCAATCACTGTAAATCTGAATGAGTGTGTTAGCTTAAAATGTAAACATTGTATGAGTCTTGTGTGCTTTTACTCCACATTACATTAGCCATTGATTAAGAATGTTTACTGTATGATGTCACATGAGTAAGACATAATGTAGACTTGCTTGACCTTTATCTGTTTGACTAGTACATGTACTGATTCTTCACTCTCGTCTGTTCAAGCATATACAGATATGCTTATAACGTCATGACTCAGGGTCACTGCCTTATCAGGACACTATGCCCAGTATGAGTTGCAACAACTCGAAGTAGGCCTACAACTCGTCTACATTGTAGAACATCATGACATGTTTTATGAATGTACTAATTCATATCATACTCTGTTCCATTACATATGTTACATATCATATCTTCAGTTCTGGTCATGTAAAGAGTACTAATAGGCTAACTATATATTCTCTGCCTGGTGTCATTGTGTACTCTGAGCTCGCTACTCGGCTGAATGATCACTCAACACCCTTAGTTAAAGAAAAACTTTTTTTTTTGCAACATTGAGTGTCTACGAAATTGACTACAAGCACTTTAATGGGATAAAACTATCTGGTAAACTATAGCCTACTAGGGATTCTAGCACAATTTAGAAATGGGAAGAGTTCCGACCTTCTATATCCCATTTTATATTTTCAAATGGAAATGTGTGCGAAGAAATACAAGCATGTGTGAGAATGTGAGTGTCTTTCAAACAAAACAATAATATTGAGATATAATAAAAACATGTCTGAATACGTTTGCCAACTGACTTTCAACATTTAGGCTGGGATCAAATTATATATATGTTAATTATATATTATGTGTGTGTGTGTGTGTGTGTGCGTGTGTGTGAGCGAGCACATGCTTTGGGGACTTCAATATGAAAATGACAGTGGTTGGCATTTTTGTCGATTTGATTGCATTTCTAAACTGAAGTTGTTGTAGGGCAAGGCCTTTTTGTGCTGTAGCCATAGAGTGTTGTAGCACAGTGGATGTACAAGCAGGTCAGGTGCATGTTTTCAGAGAACTGGGAGGGTATGGGAGAATTTTAATCCTGCAGTGGGATTCACCCAGCTGATGGTTGATCAGGGCTGGGGGGGGTGAGGATTTGGTGCTGTTAGGGGTTAAGTAAATGTATTTATCTTACTCAGGGACACACTTTGCCGGGTGGTGGTGGTTCTTCTTAAAGTGTGGTCGGAATGGTCCGGCTGGGGCTGTGGCCCCAAGGCCCAGGGGTCTTTGACAGAGTTCCAGGAATCAACAAACAGCAAAATCAGTTAATATAGAATAGCTTCAAATTCAGTTTAACCACATTTTTATAGCCTACACAGGGTCCCCACTTTGGGAACCACTGTCTCAGAAAATTGATGGCCCAAAAGAAGGGGAAAAGAACAATCGTACGATTCGTACCGTCATTTCAATTATACACTACTAGTCCTATAAAAACACTATAAAACCTCTCCAACAAGACAGCGGTTTAGTTGTTGGTGTTGCACAGAGTGAAAGGAGGTTGGTGTCTGTGTGCATCATTCACTTCCAGGTCTGCTCGCTCGTCGTCCAGTCACATTTCAACACGAACAGCTTTCGACCTGATAAAGGCGCATGCGCTCTACCGCCGGCCCCTTCTTGCGCGCAATGCCACGTTAGTAGCAGAGTAGACACAACAACACAACGCCGCGTCTATTGCCACTTTAAAACCGACACAACGCCGATTCTTTACGAGGTTTCAGCTCGAACGGAGGACGCCCGTGTCTACACATCCACTGTCTGTCTAGTCAGAGAAGCTTATCGTCTGTAAACTATGTTGAAGTTTGTGCTACTCTGCACGCTGGCTGTGGCCAGCAGGGCTGACGTCGGCGAGGAAGATGATGTCCTGGTGCTGAAGAAAAGTAACTTCGACGAGGCGCTGTTGGCTCACCCCGACATTCTGGTGGAATTCTGTAAGTCACAAAAACACTCGTAACGCGTTAAAACTGTATAGTTTAGCGTTGCATTTGGGTGTCTGCTTTGGGCGATTCTTCTGGGATGGCTAGTAGTGAGCGTTAGCCGAGTTCACCTAGCTGCAAACTTTGACATGCCGATTCATGACAAGTTACTGTTACAACCGCTGTGCTGCTAATGGTTGTAATGTTACATTGTTTCCACATTGTGTGTTTGCAGCAGCAACATTGTAGTCACATACTGCAGCTGCTGCATCAGCATCATGCATGGCTCAAACATATGGAACAGGGTGATGGCTCTCAAGTTAGATCAGCTAGGCTAATGTTGGCTACCTTGAATGTCTCACTCCATGTTAAGCTGTTAACCTAGTAGTGTATTGAGCATCATGCTGAAATTCTGAATTATAGCTAATCGTCAACGTAACTACAGTTATCTCAACCATTTCAACTGAATTTTTGGAGGTAAAAATACGTATTTTTCGAACATCCATGTACTATCCAAGCACAAGCTTTCTGTTCACTTTGTGCTGGAATGCTTTTGTGTCCTATGAAACACTGTCGTGTTGGGTTAATGTGCGTGAAATCGGGTAATTCATGGTTAATTCTAGTAGTGGTCATGTATTTGATAGGCGTGTCATCACTGTCATGATCTGCCAGTGGGTTTTAACTTTTAACATGACGTGTGAGTTTCAGGAGCTACTGAGACTTTCGATTACTGGATGTGGCAATTGTGGTTTCCTGGTTTTTATTTGTTGTCACTGCTCGGTGCACCTTCTAAATATGCTTTTGTTTGTACTGGGGTGTAGTGTAGGCTATGTGTGTTTTTTTTTGTGTGTAGTTCTTATCTTTAAGTTATGGCTGGTGTTTTTCCCTCTAGAGGGCACTTTATTTGATGGGACCGTTTCAGTACCCTGCGGGCCCATCCCGCGGCACTGGTGTCAAACTATTGACCTATTCATTAGCTGAATGACAAGACGTGGGCCAGTCAGAGTGACCCACGATTAGAATCCTCCAATGTGGTGGAATGTGGGCGGGTGAAAACCTTTGTTTGACCAATGACCACGTCTTTTATCACCTGGGCGGGACCTTTTGGGGTTGGATGAGGTTCTCTAAGTTGACGTGTACTATGCAAGTTCACCTGTCTTTCTTTGTTGATTCGAATGGGAAGTTTTGTAATGTGGAAATGATTTACATATTGCCAGAAGACTCTGATTGTGTGGATAGTTTAGTATGCTGCTTACATCATAGGCTACGGGAAATTACTATTAGACTTTGACCATCCAACAGTGCACCATGGCTTCTTAATCATTTTATTTCAGCTACTGCATGCAATCATTAACTGACCCACACAAGAATGGCAGCATATTGTCTATTGTTTTTTGTTTATTTAGAATAAACAAAATAAATAATATTGTTTAGAATTTGGCAGTCAAATTATTATTATTATTAAATGTTTCCTATAAATCCCACCTTATGTTTGCATTTATTTTAATCTTTGTTAGAAGAGGGCATTGTCCTATTACTGCTCTTCATAATGAATGTATTATACTTGTTCCTTGGTTAGTTTTATCAAGTTCAAATCAACAAATTCATGAATTTGGGCTCCTGGCAGTCATTCAAAGCTCACTGTACTACAGTATGTTAATTCCAGTCTTCTGTTCTCTACTCAGATGCCCCATGGTGTGGTCACTGCAAAGCTCTGGTCCCGGAGTATGCCAAGGCAGCTGGCATGCTGAAGGCAGAGGGTTCAGGGATCCGCCTGGGTAAGGTGGACGCCACAGAAGAGACAGAGCTGGCCCAGGAGTATGGAGTCCGGGGATACCCAACCATCAAGTTCTTCAAGGGAGGAGAAAAGGAGTCGCCCAAAGAGTACTCTGGTGAGCTTTGGCGTTGTCTTGGCATATATCTGCCTCCTTTGGACAACCTAGATAAGAATGACGTTCAATGTTCATTGGAGTATAATTATTTGTCTTATGTACTTTCACTCCATTTTGGTCAGTTGGACACTTGCCAAGAATTGTCTTTGACAATAGAGAATATAATCTTTCCCTGTATAGTATGATACAGTTGATAGTTTACTTTGAAATGTCTAAGTGTAAGTCTCTGTACAGTTCA
The DNA here is from genome assembly GCF_951216825.1 of Electrona antarctica. Classification (NCBI taxonomy): domain Eukaryota; kingdom Metazoa; phylum Chordata; class Actinopteri; order Myctophiformes; family Myctophidae; genus Electrona; species Electrona antarctica. The sequence continues at coordinate 21,928,413 of NC_136809.1, forward strand.
TTCTATCTTGGTTTCCCCTATTATAATAACTCGCAGTAACTTGAGCCATCTCTTAATCTCCACAAAACAATATTTGGCCTCCGGAACCACCTCCAAGAATGGGAGTGTTGTGTTTTTAGCAGTTAATGTCAACTTGGATAATCGCTTTCTTTTCTCACATCTTTCAAATGTGTAGATATGAACTATTATACTTTTCTGTAGACTGGTGTAGCCAGTCTTAATGGCTTCCTTTATCCTGGTAATGTGACTCCCATAACAGCATAATGAATAATTGGACCAATGAGCTCAGGACTTTGGCCTCACATGACTGTGATGAAATGGAGGGGGTTCACACGTTCCTCCCATGCGGGCTCCCTCAGCCCAGCTGTGCGATGTGCCGTTTCTCACGTTCCCTGTTCCCTCTTCGTCTGGCTGCTGTTTATGACTAGAAAAGGAGGCGGAGGCAGAATTTTGGGAAGTCACATAGTGGAGACTGCCCTGAGTCTGACTCCCTGCCAGTACACTAGTGCTCTGCTACTCGGGCTAAAAGAAGTGCGCTCAGCCTCAACAAACCACAGGCAGAAGCCCTTAGGCAGCTGTCGCTGGTGTTATCTTTAGGGGCCGCACTACCACAGTAGCCTTCCTAGTAGCAATGCTGCTACCCTGCTGTTGCAGCAATGGAAATTCATGTCCATTATTGCATGTCTAATTATCTATTTTTTAAATGTTATGTAAGTCTATCTTATTATAGAAACCAATTAAAAGTAAAAAAAATAAATCTGTAGTTCAGCATGAAAGGTTATGTAAAAGGTAATCTGGACATAACATTATTTTTTTTAAACATTGATTTAGAATAAGATGTGATTTGTATTTGTAATTTGACCATGATTGTTGTTGTTTTTCTCATTAAATTTGTATTGATTTTTAGATCAAGCAAAACATAATATAATCATTTCAAAGCATACGACCATGATTGTTAATGTTTTTACCTAAAAGCTTAAATTTCTGTTTTAGCTTTGGTTTAAATGGCGTATCGCGGATGTGCCTCTAAATTTCTATATTCAAGCTGACAGTAAAGCCTGGATGGCTCACACTTCACCAGTAGAGGTTCAACTAACCACAGTAAAAGCAGTGTACACATTTACTTAAACATTGTTTTCACTGAGACACTGTTTTCACTGTGGTTAGTTGAACCTCTACTGGTGAAGTGTGAGCCATCCAGGCTCACACTAAATAACATACAGAACATGGTAAAGTAAATGGCACCAAAACAATTATGAATAAAGACCAAACATTATTAAAATCATGGTCTCTGCAAAATTACACAAGATTAGGGCTGTGACGATTACAAATTTAAGCTGACGATTAATTGTCGCACTGATAATTCCGATTAATTTAATTGTGTTTTTTTGCATTTTAAGCTTTTAAGTTGCACAGGGCAGATATGACAAATAACTTAAATATTCAAAGACATCACTGACACATTTAATATCTTTTAATATTCTTCAAAATATCGGAAATGCAACCCGTCACAAAGTGACGTGTTGTAAGCTTGTAGATCTGCTATTTTTGAAAAATGTATGGACATTTTTCAACATGGAAATGACTGACGATTAAATAAAAATAATTGTGATTATCTCAAATAATTGACTATTATGTAATAATTGTGACTGGCCTAATGATGTGCGTTGTGACGGCAGTTATGACTGCCTAGTATGTTCAGAACAATTTGATTTCAAATAAAGCCAGTTAAGCCTTGATCTGCATTGGCTTTGAATAATAAGTGACCTGTAACTGCAACTTCTGTAAATATGGCTTTTATTTTCTTGCAGCTGGCAGGCAGGCTGATGACATCGTCAACTGGCTTAAGAAGCGCACAGGCCCAGCTGTTGCCACCCTGTCAGAGGTCACGCAGGCGGAGTCTCTGATCGCTGACAACGAGGTGGCAGTCATTGGTTTCTTCAAGGTGAGTTATAGAGTAGACATCCCTGAGTTTGGCCTGTCATTTTTTTTGGTCCAGATTTTTCAAATCCTATCAGTTTTCTGGAGAAAATAAATCTATATCAGTGGTGCTCAAACGTTTATATGTGAAAGACCCCAACATTTATTTGGCCGCTGATCCCCATCTGATGGGGAGTTAGTACTTTTTCCACCACTGAGTGTGAGTTGTATATACTTGTCTCTGCTGTAGGATGCTGAATCTGAGGATGCGAAGGCCTTCATGAAAGCAGCAGAATCTGTCGATGATATTCCATTTGCGATGACCTCTGACGATGCACTGTACACAAAGTTCGAGGTGTCCAAGGACAGTGTTGTCCTCTTCAAGAAGGTAACCATGAATGAACTGAATGCTCAGTTAGTTTCATCTCTTTATTGCCTCAAGGGGGTGGGGGGGATTATTTTTGCCTTGTATCCGACCTACAGTGACACAAGAAATTAAGCAGAAATGCACAGATGGAAGCCCAAGTATTTGTAAAGCAAATTACTTGCCAAAAACGTGACTATCCTGCATGTTTTTGGTGGTCTTATTGGCAAGAGTCAAGCATGCAAGACCCCACATGCGTATGAGCATGTAACAGAGAGTTTTGATGACAGCTTGATGACTTGAGAGGCCACATATTAGCCAGGTAAGGTGATCCTTAACCCTGCAGCAGTACTCCCCTGACATTTGGACTTCTAGGCTATGTGGTCTTTCACTGCTGTAGACATAGGCTCACATTAAAGTTTAGCTCATGAAGTAATTGCCCATATAGCTAACATAAATGTTAGATTAATAGAGAATGTACTCAAACTAGAATTTGTTATTTAATGTCTTCCCTGTTAGTCCTCATTTAAGGATATTCAACACTAGAAAGATTTGCGATGCTGCTGGCGTAGTGATACTGGACACAAAGAGTTCCATGTGACAGAGGTGTCAAAGTTGAATGAAAGTTGCACTATATGGTAGAAATGCATATATATGTATCTAAATGACGGCGTGGTTGCGCAAAGACCCGCCCCGGCAGCACTGTTTAATGCAATTTATTTGTGTGTTAAAAGTATTTTTTGTTGAATTATTCATGAAAAAGTTGTACAGTATGTATATCCATAACGTAAACAAGCAGCACGCAAGCAAACAATTCACTAGTTCTTTGTTTCAATCATTTTATTATTTTTCACAATTGTATTACCTGATCATCTTCTTCTTAAATGCACTAGTTTGAAACTAATAAACTATACAGTCATATGCATACAGCTGTTGCACGAATTATCAAAACATTAGAAAGTAGGCTAGCCGGATTGTGAAAATATAATAATAAATAATAACAATAATAAAATGATTGAAAGAAAGAACTAGTGTATTGTCTGCGCGTGCTGCTTGCCTATTTTATGGACATACGTACTGTTAACTTTTACAACTTTGACATGAGTAATTCAACAAAATACTTATAACTCGCACAAATAAATTGCATTAAACAGTGCTGTCGGGCGGGTCTTTGCGCAACCGCACCGTCATTTAGATATATGCGGTAGAAATGAGTCAACAATCCTTTTTGGCTTTTGTGCCTTTTATTGATAGTTACAGTGAAGACGGACAGGAAAGAGGGGAGAGACATGCAGCAAAGGTCGTCATGAACGGGACTCGAACATGCGATGCGCTGTCAGTCCAGAGCCTGGCATGCGCCTGGACCACTAGGCCAGCGGGCTCCCCAGATTAATGTATTTTTAATGAGTGGCCCGCAGACCGCCACCAAATGACCGGAACTACTAAATATTCACCAAAACCAGACCAGTACTCCCACCACGGGACTCGCGCAATCAAATATCTTAACCACTAATTATACTAATGGCAAGTATTTCCTACAGCTTTAAGTCCAAACATCTCAACTAACCCTTTAACCCTGTGTAACGTTTTTGATAAAACGGGTTCAATTTGATATATTTTGACTGGCAAAAGGTTCACAACACCCATTACATGAATTTCACCCTCAAAAGCTCAAAATATTTTCTATTGAAAGTGGATAGGGCAGAAACGGAAATGCACCGGTTTCCTTTACATCCCAGAACTACCGCGCTGCGTGGTAGTAACAAAATGGAAATTTAGGCTCTTTGCTTTGAAGATTGAAAGCAACAGCAAAAAACGACCACAGCTCCTGGGAAATAATCCTCCACCCGCTAAAAGGCAAATATCCGAAGCCAGGGGCGCCCGCTGGTCCAGGTGCATGCCACACGTTAATGACGACCTTTGCTGCATGTCTCTCCCCTTCTCTCTCTCCCTCTTTCCTGTCTCTCTTCACTTGATACTATCAATAAAGGCAGAAAAGCCTAAAACAAATCTTTAAAAAATATATATATATCCGAAGCCAGTATAAGGCAACAAAAAGCACACTGATTTGTTTTGATTGTGGGCTTCCTGTAAAATGCAAATGGCATTCTGGAAAATAACGGTAGTGACTACTAGTGACCAGCAGATGGTATTGAAATCGATTTAGCGTGTTTTTCGGATTTTTTCAGAAAAATGCGTCCAGTGTGCAACAACCTTTTATTTAACTAAATCACTCCCACCAAACATTTATTCCCCCCTTCTTTTTTATTTTGTTAAGTTTCTCTCTCACTATAGATGCCTTTAGTCCACTGTGTTGTTTTGTTACTTTTGACATTGAATGATACGCGCACGTTGCACACCAATATTTTGTGCTTTTTAAAAGCTATTTAGGCCTATAGATGTCATTAATGTTTTCCCGCATTATTTTGCCTGTGGTTTATTTAATATTATATTTGTTTGACCCAAACTGCACCCAAACTCTAATGAGAATGATCTGTATATAGTTCTATACATGATCTCCTTAGCACCTGGACTGATACTGATACTCTTACCACAGCCATTGCCTGGCAACAGAGCCTTGTTTATAACCCTACACTGACACAAACAGCAATGATGTGTGTTACATGCCAATATTTCAAGTAAACAGTCCACAAGAAGTGTTCTTTCACTTGTTTATGACTTTAGTTACTGTTGGGGCTTAAGTTCCATAGCTGTGTTCAATGTCTGAAAGGGTGACACTTAACGGCTTGGTCCCCATCCACCCCTTCTTCTGGTTTTGTGCCAGCTTGGGCTGCCTGGCACACCTCCATCGCCGCTATGCTTATTGCCCAATATCACTAATTTAGGATTCTGGGTCTTTCTTCAACTCTGTATTACCATGATTTGAAGTTGCTTGTTGAGTTGGGAGGGAGTTCAAAGGTAGAGCAAACTGCACCTGCTCAATTGCTATTTGTTGACAGATATCTGATTCCATCTCCAAATATGTTGTTTACCTCCACAGTTTGATGAGGGCCGTAACACCTTTGATGGAGAGCTTACCAAAGCCGACCTCCTGGCCTTCATCAAGTCTAACCAGCTTCCTCTGGTTATTGAGTTCACGGAACAGGTAAGTTATTAATAACAACGTACGCAACATTAATGGAACACATAAAACTGTCAATCACTACAAAATGATAAGAATGTGTTCCCGTTTCCCAATTTAATTGCTCTCCAAATCGTGTGTAACTAAATTTGTTTTTGTTTTTCCCCCTCCCTCTAGACTGCCCCTAAAATCTTCGGTGGAGAAATCAAATCCCACATCCTTATGTTTGTGCCAAAGGGTTCTTCTGACTTCCAGGGAAAAATGGACCAATTCAAGAAGGCAGCAGAAGGCTTCAAGGGCAAGGTGGGTGTACTGAAATTAATGTTGATTGGTTAGACATTGTCATGTGACAAATAAAGGTGTTGCATGCATTCATTATAGGGAGGATCAAAGGAGACATCCGTAAACTATATAAAGGCAGGGGCTGAACTTCAAATGTCAAAATAAAAGTTTGCACACTGTAGCTTCCTTCAGGGAATTACAAATAGAGGTTTTAAAGGCAACTTTTTCTTCGGTGCCATTATAGACGACCAAGAATAGAATAAGAAAAGTTATGGTTCACCAGTTTAGATGAAGGCTTAATTAATTTGACCGGGAGGGGTAAAATCTTTTGGAGTGGATCTAGTCTAAAAATGAATTGTGTGAATCAAGGGCCCACCATTAGCCTACCATTGGTAGGGAAGAAGTTTCCTGTGTTGCATTTTACAAATGTCAGTTATCCAAATTTCTAATGGTACTACTCCAGACTGGATTACCAGCCAAGGTGCCTGGACCGCTGAGCCACGACCCAGGCCTACTCTGTGACTCTTAACCTTGTAAAATGTGTCTGTTCCAGATCCTGTTCATCTTCATTGACAGTGACGTTGATGACAACCAGCGCATCCTGGAGTTCTTCGGCCTGAAGAAAGAGGAATGCCCCGCCATCCGTCTTATCACCCTGGAAGATGAGATGACAAAGTACAGGCCAGAGAATGAGGAAATTACTGCTGAGAGCATTATTGCATTCTGCACACTATTCACAGAGGGCAAACTAAAGGTAAAAACAAGAGCAGGCTAACACATTTGTAAGATGGTGTTCATTCTATTACTGAATAGTAAGTCTTTTGGGAGTGTCTCTCAGTGGCTTTGCATGACTGATCTATTGACATTCTCCAAATTGGAAAAGGCTGCTGTTGTGTCACAACATAGAATGAGTTTAATTGATTTTTAAAAAGAAAAAAAAATAGTTTGATTGGTGGAACCAGTCCTTTTGTTGACAATTTTCTTCTTTTACAGCCTCACCTCATGAGTCAGGATATTCCTGAAGACTGGAACAAAACCCCTGTCCATACCCTGGTGGGCAAGAACTTTGAAGAAGTTGTCTTCGATTCCAAGAAGAACGTCTTTGTAGAATTCTGTAAGAGCCTTTTCCTGTCTCTTGTATACCACTATTTTACTCTTGACCATAAGTACTAGTAGTAGATTGAATAGCAAATTGAAAACCTTAACATTTATTTGCTATTTCAGCTGGTTGTATTAAAAGGTTCACCTTTTATTTTCTAACACTGTTCTACTCTATATACCTCACTATACCTCATAAGTCGGAGACTGCATTGTGGCCGCTATGTTGAGACTCTCGTGTCTGAAACTTGAATCTCCAACCATCCGATTGGTTTGCCCCTACTAAGCCCCAAATACCTAAGAGGTAATGCACTGTTCAAGTTCATGCCCTGTCAACTTCCCTCCAGAAATGAACGTGTTATCTAATACTTGGATGTAGACAATGTCAAGTTAAATATCGTTCCAAATGGTAGCTGGAGGATTTCTTACCAACTGAAGGAAATTACCATTGCTAGACATTGATATTGCCTATGATTAGTCGCTCACTGGGGAGTAGGTGCCCACACAGTCTGACTGGTAAAAGGGTATATTGGGAGTGGGGGACATGCCATGGGATTGGGCACACCTGTTTTAATCCTTAGCGCCTTAGCTATAGCTTTCTAGCTCAATTTAAAAGCCTGGAATATTGTTTAATAATTAATTATATCTAGTGTAAAATTAAATATAACTTGGAAGGCAAATGTTATTGGGCCTTTATTTGATAGTGACAATGGAGAGAGATGGGAAATGGCAGGAGAGCGGTGGGAAGGGCAATAGGGCTGCGGCAAGGATTAAGCCTAATTACTTTACGGGTGAGGTGATCCACCGGGGCTCTGCTTGAGATGCACAAGGACTGACAGAATTGTGATATGGTTTAAAAAGAAATCCCACCTGTGTGAAGTGAGGGGTGCTCTCGCGTACAGTAGGAGCGGCGGTGGCCGGATGGTAACCACAAGGTTGCCAGTTCGAACCCGGGCCCCCACAGAGTTGGTGTCGAAGTGTCCTTGAGAAAGACACTGAACCCCTAATAGCTCCTGATGTGCTGGTTGGTGCCTTGCATGGCATATCTTTTATTCTGCAGCTGTATCTGAAGAATGTACTTAACTACTCTTTCATTGTTTTTCTGCATTACAGATGCACCCTGGTGTGGACACTGCAAGCAGCTGGCCCCCATCTGGGACAAGCTGGGAGAAAAGTATATAGACAGTGACAATATCGTAGTGGCCAAGATGGACTCAACAGCCAATGAAATTGAGTCGGTCAAAGTCCACAGCTTCCCCACACTTAAATTCTTCCCTGCAGGAGATGACCGCAAGGTTAGTGGCTGCTTCACTACTCAGCATGGTTACACTTCCATCATAGTTGCTGTGTTTCTTACATTGTGTGTGTGTGGTGGTGGTGCCCATTTCACTGTTCCTTGTGAGTGCTGAACCTCTAACCCTGGTGGTGAGATTTAATACTTGACTTTGGTCTATTCTGTCAGTATCGACGCCGCTCTGCCTTCATGGTTTGCTCCTGCATCCCGTCATCTCTCTCTTTCTCTACCACCCTTAATATTATCTGTCCTAATACCAGTAAGACGCCCTGAGGGCGAAATGCTGAAACAACAGAGCTTCTTGATACGGCACAGTTTAGAAACGGGAGTTAAACTATTAATCTGGTGTCGGTGAGGTCAGATGTAGAGTTGCTGGCCGGCTCCATATATGAAGAATTGAAGATCACAACACTGACCTCATCAAACCCTAGATAGCCATACATGGTTTGACATACTAGAACTGCATGATAGTATGTAATGCCCATATATGGAGTGTGTCACGATGCGTGATCTCACGAGGCGTGTCTTACGATGTTCCCATATATGGGCTTTACATATTTATGACATCAGGGATCTTCATATATGGGCATATCAGGGATTGTAGGTGTGACGTCACAAGGCGTAATGGACTGGCAACCATATATGGAGTGTGACCGAACGACTGACGGGAGACCTTTGGTCGCAATAATATTTCCCTAGATTCAAGCTTATGCTACATACTCGCATGAGCAGTGCAAATGTTTATCAAGCAGACTGATTGTGCAAGAAGTAATGTCCAACGTATAGTACAAAATATAATAAAAGTATGAAATTAAAGATATAAATTATGACATGACCTGTACAAATAAACTATTTATTCATTTTCATCTAATATATTTTGATCAATAGAAATGTCCCCTGGTATCATTAAGGTTTTAACTCTTGCTAGTCACATGCTGAAACGTGAGCCTGCTGGCCTTGTTGGTTGGTTCACCATTGTTTGGGCCTGTTTGATTACTTACTTTACTCACTTAAGACCCTCTGCTCAAGAGTCCTCCCCAACAGGCCCAATGGCACCACCTTCATTAAGGTCCTTTCAAACGGGCAGTGATTTAATGATCTGCATTTGTTTTTTCTGTACACGCGGAGCAGTCGAGGGGCAACAATGCAAGCGTATTATAGAGCGTCGCAGTCCCTCCCCCTTGACAGACCCGGAAAATAATTAAAAGTATTTATTTAAAGACGCTTACGCCGCGGACAAAGCCAAATCATGACAATAAACATAATGTTTTGGGCTGAACAAATAATTAGAAAGAAGAGAAAAACGGCAGGTTACAACACTTTTTGTTTTTCTTCTTTGTAATTATTTGTTTGGTCCAAAATATTGTGTTGTCATGATTTGTCACGACTCGAGTTGGCTTCGTACGACGCTTAAAAGGTCTTTAAATAAATACTTTTTGAAATGTCTATGGGGAAAATGCATTGGGAATTATTTCCTGGGCCTGGCGTCGTCATGAAAGGGGGCGGGACTGCAACGCTCTATTTAAGTGTGCGCGGTCCCGTGAAATTGTCGTGCACGTATTGTGCACAGGCCCGCGACTCACCAGACCTAGATTCTGTTTAGCTTCTTTTTTTTTTAAACGCTTGTGTTGTCGCGCCCTTCTTGAGCAGAACTGGAGCAGACCTGTCGTTGATCCAGGTGACAACGTCGGTGTTCATCGCTGCCCTTTTGAAAGGACCTTTTATCCTGACATTCTGATGCCACCTTCATTTTGACAATCTGTATACAGTATACACACCCGGCCCAGTTGCACAGTTCAGCAGGTTTAATTGGGCACCTGCAACAGACTGAAAGCTTAAGGTTTAGCTCAAGGTCCTACTTGACTGAAGCATGGAATGGAACAGAACTGTAAATGGCCAAGCAGCTGCACTGGTGGACAGCAGTCCACCAGGCATGTTATGATCACTTTGAGATTTAAAGAACCGAGTACAGGCAGAGCTCTGTCTGTCATCGGCACAATTTCAAGGTCATCTGCTTTTTAACATTTGCAGTTGTCTATTCAATCTGCCAAATTGGTATATTGACTCGATTGACTATGACTTTGCATTGGTTTCTGCATAAATTACATCTTTGCACATTTAATAGTAATGCCATTTTGATCAACAGGTCATCGACTACAATGGAGAGAGAACGCTGGAGGGCTTCACCAAATTCCTGGAGAGTGGTGGCACAGAGGGTGGTGCACCAGCTGGAGAGGAGGAAGAAGATCTGGATGTAAGTTAACCTCTTAACCTTTTAATTTGAAGTGGTCCCATTGAAAAATACAATTGAAGCCTTCACTTCTAGCCCCCAAATATTCTAGTGCCCCTTCCTTCAAAACTTGCTCGGGCAAAACAAAATGTCTATCGCCACAACCACAAGTTTAATTGCAGAACAGCTGACTGTCATCTGCTAATGCCTGCTGGTGCTGTTTACATGGCTCTCCCTGGGGACCCAAGCCCCTCTATGGTTGAATCATTGACACGTGCAGTGTTGCTGCTGCAGCATCCACATATCATTCACTGTCTAAATCGGTCTACCCCCCCCCCCCCCCCCTTCTATGTCCTCACTTTAGTTGCTTCTCTATACCTCTTGGGATAGACATGAGGGAATACTAGACTTACAAATGAGGTCATACCTATACAAAACGTATACTTTAGGTTGCCGTATGGGTTACATTCTGTGACCAGTGACTGAATTGATTTGCACAGATGGCCCACTAAGCAGTCTACCATGACACATGGCCTAACATGTGTTAGACCGTGTTGAATAAGTGTTTATATATGGCGTGTTGAGCCTGATTCATACTTAGTCGTGCACGTGCTGAGAATAGCTGACCTACAAGCTCACAACTTGCCGTGTGAGCTTGCACATCATAAAATCCATTTTTTGGAAGCGGCTGTTGCTAGGCAGCTCCTTGCTCAGCCCCCTTCGACCCGTTTCGCATGCGCGCACACCCATTCACTTCCTTGTTTACGGGTCGACAAACCCACCTATTTTCTCTGAATCTATGCTATCCGTCCCTTTGTGCCCAACAGGATGTGGACGATGCTGAAGACCAGGAGGAGGATTCTGATGGCGAGGAACATGACGAGTTATAAGAAAAGGCAAAGGAGAGGTGTGCCCCACCCCCAGCCCCTCTTACCCGAATCAAACACCAATACCACCTTCACTTCCCTGTGGACCTTCCATTTTCTGTGAACATACTACACATTTAAGTCAGTCAAGTCAGACGGCATGGGTGGCAAACCTTTTTGGCCGACCACCTCAACATTCTACCTTCTAGCTAAGATGGACTTGTCTTTTCCTTCCAGGGGAAACTCAGTGGAAGGGTGCTCAATCGCTATATGGAAGACCTCAATGCCTTCTCTACCAAGATCCACATCAGCAGTTTGCCTTGTATATTTGGAACCAAATGTAAAAATGGCATTGAAATACCCTGTTTTCTTTTTGTTTTCATGTATTGTGCTGTAAAAAAAATCCCCTGCCCCTTAAAAAAATCCCTGCCATTGTTCAGTATGGGTTGGAGGGGCTGCCAGTGTTCTTATCCCTTTGGTAGACATACTGAGGACAAGGGTTTTGTGTGGTGGTTTTGTAAAGACTAATCTCTCAGGGGACTTGGGGCCATCCATTGCTTTTTTTTGTTTGTTTGGTAGAGTTCACGAAAAAACATCAAACTGAGCATGTCCTGTGTAGCACAAATGGCCCCTTGAATGCAATATTGTGCATTGGTAGCCGAGACCAATTTTCTTGGGGCTAACTGTGTTTCAACTTGTTTTTTTCATTATGCCTTCATTCCCATACTAAACATTTTCAGTTGAGGTTTCTCATTTCAGTACGGCTACTGATTTATTTTTTTAAAGGAAAAAAAGTAAACGTTTGGTTAACTTTATTTAATTATCTTATTTTCACTATAAAGGTTGTTTTTGTTTTAGATCTGTCATTGTTATATTTGTACCAGTATGCCCAGCTAAATCCATTTGGTGTTGCTGGGGCTGAGTTGGCCCGTGGACACACTCTCGGACTTGGGATCTTGTGGAGACTAGAACAGTTCTGTTTGGTTGCACTGCATTCACGCCAGTAAGAGATTGTTCATGGTTACTGAAGTAGGCAGGCAGTTCCTTGGAGGAACTGTGTTTTGGGGCTGATTTGTAAGAGTGTCCATTATGTCTGAGGAGGGGGAGGGAACAGTGGAACAGCCTCACACCCTCACCTTTACTGTACCGACCTCATCCTCCTGGCTCTACTCAATGCTCCTGTCCTCAGAATGAGTGTTTATTGTTTGTGTTAACATAGCTGTGATTGTAAAATGTGTGAGCGTGTGTGTGCGTGATCATTAGACTGGCAGTTGATTACATGTCATTGTACCTTTGTTTTTGTGGGACAAGGTTATGAATGTACTGTATGACTGTTGTGTTTGGATTGGGGAGAAGAGGGTTGAGCAGAGCTGGGTAATGGGCTATAACAGCTGTACATGGGTGAGGGGAATCTTGACAAAGCATTCCATCATATTCAATTTGCTGTGGAAAAGTGAACAATGGTGGCCAAATAAACAAAACTGTTGGAAAAACCTTGAGTTGCATGGACTTTCTTTTTTTAAATAAACGATAGTATGATTACTATATGGTATATGTACCTACCAATCAATGTTATATCAAATTGTAGGACAGGACTGTCAGAGGAGTAGGCCTGTACAGTATAATTGTGAAGAAAACTTCTATAGGTTGTTCACATCAAACTTGTTCATCCTATATTAAGATTGCCTAGAGAGTGGGTGGACTGCCCATCCACACCAAACTTGGCAAAAACACTGTTCAGGGGTCTGCCATGAAAATAGTCGCACCCTAAATGGCCGTAACTTAACGGGTCATTGCTCTGATCAACTTAATATATAGCTTGATTTTCAGTAGAAATCTAGTTCTTTCAAAATGCCATCTCACTTCTCCCTGTCGCATTAGTATCTCCTTTATTGGTGTTAAGTTAACTAGTCCCAACATCCCCCTTTAACCCCACCCCCATGACTTCTTGCTGTTGTAATGTATCTGGAGTGGTCAACATCTAGCTATGTGAGAAATGGAGGTTACTGTTTCCATGATTTAGATGATCTGAGTTATGTCTGGAACTTATGGCTAGCTAGTAGGAGGGCCCTATAACTAGAGGGACACTCATCTTCCATTTTGAGTTACTGGATCTGTGAGGTGACGTGTCCTAAAATAGCCCAGCTGAGAGTATATAGAGGTCTAGATAAAGTTCCTTGGCTTCAGAAGACTGCTGTTCATACTTCATACACATAACTGAATATACAGTGCTGATCTCAAATATGTGTTTGAATTAGAATAGAAACAAGCTGCTTTGAACCTAATACAGTGGAAAGAGGTTTAAAATGAACCTTGGACTTGAGGAAAATCACATTTACAAAAGAGGATCTACCAGTCAAGCAATGGGAATACTTTATCCTGAGAAGGATGCAGTCATCTGCAAGGACTCTGACTCACTAAAGAAATTCCACAATGTGCGTTTCCCGAATGACATTGTCTTCCAGGACTATGTACGAGAGGGTGAGCTGGAGAGGATTGGACGCTATATGCGATGTAGGAGAGTCAGCCTGGACACTATCTATCACTCTGGTAAGGCACCATAAATTAATATCAGGATCATTTTGTTTTGCTGTTAGCATATTTGATTATTTCCTAAATGTAATCGGTATTGGTAGGGAGTTCATCTGACTGAATAGCAGAAAATACGAGTAACATTCCTCAACGGCATTTTTGCACCGAGCTAATGGTATTGGCATTAATTGTTATTACCATCAGGCATGGGTGCCATCCATGAGGCTGTACTGTCTGGAAACCTGGAATGTGTGAAGCTACTGCTCAAGTTTGGAGCTGACATCCACCAGAGAGACGAGGAAGGATGGACCCCTCTCCACATGGCCTGCAGTGATGGTTTCCCAGACATTGCCCAGTAAGCATCTCTCATTATGTATATAAAAAAAGCTAGACAATTCATTACTCATTTGAGTTGGACTGACTGGGAGCAGGTAGAGACTATCATGAATCAAGGACTTATTTATAAATGGTCAGGGAAATAAGTTTGGATTTTGTGCATGTTTAAGATGTTTTGACTACCTCAAAACAGACAAGGCCTCACAGGGGCCGGACACCAGTTTGGAAAGCATTGCATCAAAGGATGCACACACATTGGCTAAACCATTCTGTGTCACGTGGGTAAGAGAAAGATTTAAGAAGGTGGCATATTTGCAGCATTCTTGTAACTCTTTGACCTCCCTGAAACTCGAAGTCCACTTGTCCAACATGACACATTCTGACACAAGCAAGCAGCAGGACATGATGCCTGTTTGTCTAACCTTGGCTACTGTTTGTTTGCCAGGTACCTTCTCTCTCTGGGTGCTGACCATGAACTTGAGAATGAACGGGGGGAAAAACCAGTTGATCTAATTGACCCGGAGAATAAGAAGTTGTTGGAGCTGTTTACCCAGGCTGACTGAGATCGACTGCCTTTCATGACCTAAAACACAACCTGATGCTGTGCAGCAACGGGCCAAAGCTTACCATACTCATATTGTGAGTTTCAGTTTGAGGTCAAGAACTTGCCAGCAGGAAGGACTGACAGCTGGCTGCTGATTGTATAATGAACTTTTACAAGTGGTATAGGTTTCTCCCTGTCAAGCTCCACACATTTCCTGTCGTTTTCTGGCCAAATTAGCAGTTTTTCTACTTTTTATACTGTGGTGTATGAATACTAGGCGAGGATGTTTCGACAATTTGTTTTACATTTTTCATCGGGAATAATTACGTTTGTTTTGTTGTTAAAACGGTATTCTTTCCGTTTTCAAGTAAATTGTATTTATATATTTATTTGTACATTGAAGTACTTTTATACGTATCTATAAAGTTGTTTAAGAAACAAATTGCTTGGTTTTGTCTCACATTTTGTAGAACACAAAACGACTAAACACGAGTCTGATTCAGTACAGATCTCCAAAATGACTAAAACAAGTTTGATTCAGTACTAAATGTAATTACATAGGTTATTTTGACAAAATGCTGTACTATGCTCTATGCCTATGGTAGATTTAAAGAGATAAGGCAGAAAATCAAATCACAGCCATTCTGCCAAACCATAATAATCAAAGTGGGTTGAAAACGATACCACAAAAGCTTGACATTCTCTTGAATCATTGTAGGGAATACAATGTGTTGGTAAATTACCAATGGTAATCCCATCAATGAAAGTTACCGTATGTAAATTTGAATAGCAGTAGAAATACAATTCGTATACCCCCATGAGAAGTTATTTGGAATCAAATACATTATGCACCAAATCACCAGTGCATAGGGAGGAGTTTCGCTCAGAACGGGTTATTCTGGTTGCCATTTTCCTGCCTACCAGTAGGCTATAGTAGCAGGCTGCTGCTTACTTATCAAATAATTAAATACATGCTGTATGGTTTATTTGATCTGGGTGTCAGCTGACAAAATAACATAACCTTCACTTCAGCAACATTCCCAAACACATGTATGCTCTGCTCTCTACCTGTCCTCAAACGAGCATGACTGTGTAATCAAAATAATAATGGTCAGATCGCATACAGACAGATTATTTTACAGCGGAGAGAACACATGTTTGGCTGATCACTCGTCACTCTCGTGGTGTTTTCCCCCTCTCCCTGGTTCCATAAGGATATGTCCACATGTCTTCTCGTCAAGTAAGATGTAAACATTGAGAACTGTCTTGACGTGAGGGGAGGAAAACAACATTTTCTAATGGCGAATAATAATAATATCCAGATCCAGAGCCATAGAGTAGAAGAGTTGTGACAAGTCAAAGATAGGAGAGATGGAAGATGGTGTACTGCTGTCAGTGACAGTGTACACACCAGTGTCACTGACAAGCAAACTTACGAACTACAGACTGGCAGCCAAGTAGCCTAGCATCCTACTAGCCTACATGTAGGCAGGAAGATGGCGCCCAAATAAGCCAAAATCCTACCGAACGCATCACTGCGCCCTCCCCCTATATAGGTAAACATTACTACTACATTACTACATGAAGGGGTAAATACAAATAAGTTTGAGAACTGGTAGAAAAATGCAAACAAAATGGATGAAAGTGGTCATCGAGGTGTATTGGGAAGTGTGAAAAGAAATATCGAGACACAAAACATCCTGGTCTTTGTCAGGCAGACAAAATGTGTTGCCTTTGGGATAGTGTCATTGTGTGTGATTCTCAGAGCTGTGATTATTATATACAATTTGTGAGTATGAGTGATAATTGGAACGGCAGTTAGCTACATGTTATTGTGCTTTGTTTGTTTGTGGGACATGATTATGAATGTACTGTTTGTGTTGTGTTGTGTTTGGATTAGGGATAAGAGGGTTGAGCAAAGGGGTAGGACAGCTGTACATGAGTAGGGGAGAGAGAGAGTAGGTAAATCCTATCAAGGGGTTGTATGAATTTGAATACCAGTAGAAAGTGATTGGTTTCCATAATGAGTAGATCCTCCGAAGCTCATTCAGCAATTAACAATGAAATGATGCATTCAATCACCTGTATATTGTTTAGACATAAAACTCTAGAAATAAACTACCTTTTTTATTTGTTTTATTTACATGACTGCTGTCAACTGAACGTATAATGCACGACAAATTGTTCACTGGTTGAAGCGGTACATAAGAAGAGCTACAGAATTGGTAGAAAAATGCAAACAAGAACATGCCTCTGATTGCTGACTGTGACCAAATGGTTCATCAAGGTGCATTTGGGATGCTAATGTCGGGTGTGAAACAGAAACCTGTCTCGGTCGGATCCATCCAGATGTGAACACAAAACAGCAGGGCACTTTCATACTGAGTCTTTGTCAGGCAGATCAATGTGTTGCTGCCTCAGGGGTAGTGTTATTCTTTGAACTTCCACTCTTGTCGACACATAGGGCACTGCTGCTGGACTTGTTGGGAGTTTAGCCATTTGAGGATACAGTGCATGTGGAAACAGTGGGAGCACTGGCCCCAGACAAGTGGACAGTCATCCCCTGGAACCTTACCTGTAACAAGAAGCATGTTATTAGATCCAGAAGTATGCAGCTGACAGTAAACAGTTGCATTATGTACTAATCTAATCCAACAACAGAAATATTATCTTGACTTAAATTGTACAACATATTCTCTGGTGAGACGTAGGAGGGGCCCGAACAGGAGTCAACCCACAGAGCCTAGTCCTTCCATGCGCCAGAATCTGGTTCTCCCAGTCCCGGCAGATTAGTTCTGGAGCAACGGATTGTGTGGCCTTGCTCATTCCCTGATGGACTGATCGAGGGTAGCTACTGGGACGTAAATCGAGATGGGGGTATGATGAGGGGTATGATGTTGGTAGACCCAAAACCCAGTTGACCTCAGGATACATCACTGAGGATACGTCCCAGATGCATCCATGCGATGTAGTTTTAGTTATCAAATGGACAGCCTAATACCAATTTGGGGATCCTTGACATGGAAATGTTTTAGAACCATTGAGATACAGTAAGAAATACCAGATAATCAACTATTCACTTCGCAATAAGGGCATTGATATTGATAATGAGCAAACAGACAGCAGCAAGATCTGTTTTGCTGTCAAACTCCAAAAGCTCTGTTAAAAACCTGGGAGTCTTTTTTTGACACAGCACAACATTTTAATAAACAAATCAGTAATGTCGTAAAAGGCAGTTTTTACCAGCTCAGAACCATAGCCAAACTAAAACCCATTCTAACCCATACAGACCTAATCACAGTCACTCATGCATTTATCACCTCCCGGTTAGGTTAGACTACTGCAACTCTCTATATTTGGGTCTGCCCCACTCCGCCATCTCCCGCCTACAAAGGGTGAAACCAAAGGTGATCAGGCTTTCTCTGTAGCTGGTCCCACACTGTGGAATAATCTTCCAATCCACATCAAGGTTAGCCCCACCCTGGAGATTTTTAAATCTAACCTGAAAACACACCTTTTTAGTCTGGCTTGTAATACAGTGTGAAGTTTAGTGTTTATTGTCGTTCATTGTTTTTTTTGTTTTGTTATTTTGTTTGCTTTGGCCTGTTTTTTCCCCGATTGTATTACATGTTTTATTATTGCACTGTGATAGACTACGGTCTACCTATTCTGGAAATCACTGGGTCAACTGCTGTTGTTTTTAAATGTGCTATATAAATAAAATTGACTTGACTTGACAGAAGGATGTCCAATGGAACAACCACCTTTAAGGACTACTAATCATTATGTGCATAGTGCATTCCTGTACTACTGGCTACCTGTATGAACAGTCAACGGTGCAACTACCTTAGAACACAGTTGAAATACCAAATACCAATACCAAATACTAGCCCCAGTATGTTCCCTCAGCAAGCGTAGAGCTGAGGGAACATGCTGGGGGCTGGGGCTAACCAAATACCAAGTGGATGCAAACATCTAAAAAATTGTGGCTATTTGTTTGAAAAATCTTTAAGTTTACACACGCTATCCAGACCTATTTCTTACAGCAATTTAACATGTGGTTTAGCAAGCCATTTTTCAATAGTTTTTATTTTGACACATTGCTTTGCAATGTAAACAGATTCACTTTGGGGTAGCTATAGCAAGGCTGATGTTGCATTAGCCCAAGGCTAATTATGATAATAATATTTTCATACAACTAGACTAAATTGATGACATGACTAGGAACGTTCATGCCAGAGGTTCATGCTTACTTACCACCGGGCCATGGATTTTGCGACTACATACATCTCATTTGAAACGACAAATATGAGTTACTGATTTACTTACAATCAGGGCAGCAGCCATTGAAGGGCATTCTGCAGATTCCACAATTCTCATCGTTGGCAACCCACAGCCAGGATGCAACACCATTCCACTGTTTGATTTTTACCTTCATTTCTTTCTACTTTAGAGCAGAACGGCTGCCTTCCACAACACACAAAGCTTCTTCTGTAAAAGACAAATGAGAACAAAGAACGTCTCCACCTACAGGTCGGAGGACAGAAAGACAACACGGGGGACAACCCCCCCCCCCCCCCCCCCCCCCCCCCCCCAACTGCGGCTGGTCTGTCCGCCATCTAGCGTACGTTACTGTGTTTATGTTTGGTTATTTCATTTCCCAATATTATGACTGTTTGTTATTAATTATTGTTTTGTTTGTTTGTGACTATATATCTGAGGCTATGATCTGAGGGCTACAAGTCATCCCTCATTCTTGCTTGTGAATGATAAGGGTGGTAAAATACAGTGGGTGCCACCATAGATATATATATATATATATCTATGGGTGCCACTGCCACCTAGCTCTGGTCCATAGCTCGAGTCTAATGCATTAGAGCTATGTATGGACCAGAGCTAGGTGGCACCAAATCATGTAAAAACAAATACAAATCAAATAAAGAGTATAAAGAGTGTACACAAAAAAAGTATTAATATTAATATGAATAATACTAATAACATGGCTGTTAGTTGAATTGGTCCCATAGCGTTATAAGGGTGGTCCCATAGAGTGGTCCCCGAACCCGACGTTGAGTACCAGCGTCTTTCAACCGGAAGTTGTAGCTGAAAGTCGAAGTCGTCACTTCTTTCCGTCTTTCCGTCACAGTATTTAAAGGCACGCATCTTGCCGGTTTATTAAGTTTATCTCTCATCAACGCCATCCCCAACTTGTAAACTACGAGGCCGAGCAAAACCGGCCATAGCTGTTACTACCTTGCTGTGATTTCACAGAAAGCATCGAACCAACCGCCGCCAACATGGCCGATAAAATGAGCATGTCCTTGGACGATATCATCAAGCTGGGGAAGAAAGGTAGCAGCGGTCGCGGAAGCCGAGGCGGAGGAGGAGGCCGCGGCGGAGGAGCATCGAGGCGCAGTGGGAGTTCAGGTCGGTCGCCCGGCGGTGGATCCGGGCCCGCACGGGGCCGACAGAACTTCAGCCGGGAAAGAAACAGCAGACCCACGCCGTACAGCAGGGTATGATATGAAAGGAATGTGTTGGAAATTGTCGAGTTAACGTCGCATGGTTCATAAAACCCGGTGGTAACCACTTTTGTGGTGTTAAAGAGGACAATGGAGTTGTTGCGTCGAACGCCAATGTTTCAATGCTAACACATGGTTCAACTGAGATCGGTTAAAAGGCTTCGATGTTTAACACGTATTCGTTAAAAGGATGGCTCGTTTGTACATATTTTGTACGTTTGCTCGTTCCAATATGGCATGTTTTTAAATATTAAACATGCCGCGATAAAGATGTCCTCCTCGTGTTTGGATTTACACTAGAAGAGGATCAGCTGTTGTTGAACAATAGCCGTGTCTCTGTGTAATGGTAACAACAACCCCCATTCCAAACTACTGGATTCGCGGCACTTTTCGAGCTTTACTCTGTATCATCGAGATTTTTATTTTCAATGTAATTTCCCCAATATTCGGATCACGATTTGGATAATTGCACAACTCGTCTGAAACAAAATGGCGATTCTTTGTCGATAAAGTATGATTTCAAGACTGTCTCGGTAAGTTAAATGCTTGACCAACGGTGCTGTACAATTTCAAAATACCCTTTCTGCAGTGATTTCAAGTTAAGATGTGTCCCCTCTTCCTGGCGGCAAGTCATTAATTAAAATATATTCTAGCTCCTTGATACAACAGTGTATTGAGTATTTGGGGTAATCTTTAAAGGTAGGGTAAGTTATATATTTTTTGGTTAAAACAACTTTTGTTGAAAGTACTACCTGTCTCTCCAGCTCTAAACGGAAACTAAATTTTGTTACAATTTTTAACTACCAGTTCCGATTTTGTCTGCTTATTTCTGTCTCATCAGTTCACTGACAATTGTACTTGTTTCCTGACTGAGTTCTCTATCCTGATTGGATAAAATGAATGGTATCCTGAGCTGAAAATGCATTTTCTGTTCCATAAAAAGATGGGGAGACATTGCGATTCCTGTTACTGAACAAACACTAGCAATGTGTACTACACCACAATATAGAGCTTTTTAACCAATGAAAACCACATGCCCTAGGTTTTAATATCTATTACATGTAGCTTGTTGTCATGGCTTGACTACCTGTTTATTTTGAGCGGCTTGCTGCATTCTTGTAGTAGGGGACCATGGCACAGTGCCCCTAGCACTAAATATTGTCTCGTTTCGGGTCCCATTTACAAACATGGAGTCATTTTACTACTGAATACTTTTAGTATTTTAAAATTCTTTGGAATCTTTAAGTAATCATATTTTTTCTGTTTAATATTTTCAGCCCCGAGAGTTGCCAGATAAATGGCAACATGACATGTATGACGGAGGCTTTGGTGGGACCACTAGAGGCGGTGGAGGTGGAGGACCAGCAGTGGGAAGAGGCGTTGAAGTTGGTGGCAAGCTCCTAGTTTCCAATCTTGACTTTGGTGTCTCTGATGCAGACCTTAAGGTAATTTTAGAAACTGCAGACTACCGTAAAATGTTAAGCCATACCTCAAATGAGCCCTCCAGGGATCCACATTGGAGTCATCAATGTAGGGAAACATGCATGGTGTGCAAGCTGGACTGCATTTACATTAAATAATAGAAATAAAAGTGGACGATTGTTGTTCCTCTGTGTATTGTGCTTATTGTACTGTTAATCAAGTTTGCCAATATCAATGGTGGTGACTTTTCTGATGTTTCCACATGCCCCCCCCCCCCCCAGGAGCTGTTTGCAGAGTTTGGAACTTTAAAGAAGACCTCTGTGCATTATGATCGTTCTGGCCGCAGTCAGGGAACTGCAGATGTCCACTTTGAAAAGAAGGCGGATGCATTAAAGGCAATGAAACAGTACAATGGCGTTCCACTTGATGGTGAGGGCACTATGGTTTCCGTCTCTAACTTTGTAAGACTGTCTGTCTTGCCTTTGTATGAGCCTTTACCCTTTTTCCCTTTTTTTTTAGGTTGTCCCATGAAAATCCAACAAGTAACTTCTGATTCTGAGACACAGAGACCACAGTCAGACAGACCACAAAGGTAAGTGAATGTTCACTCTGCAGTAGAGCTGTCCTGATGCCATCCCCATTCCCCCCTTTCAATCCCACAATTTGTGTTGTGTATAGGCTGATTATTTTGAAGGCCACCAATTGGAAGTCAAGGGTTACGTTTGTCTGACTTGACATATGCTAAGCTTTGACTGACGTCAGTAGGTAGGCTAAGGCAGCACTACTGCATGGCTGTTTTGAGCTGCTTGCTACATTCTTGTATCTTCACGTCAGTCAGGGACTAGTAGGGGGGCACAGCGCCCCTAGTACGAAATATTGTCTCGTTCCGGGTCGGGTCCCATTTAGCATGGGTCCCGGGTGTGTTTAAAGTACTGTGCAACTGTAATTAGTGTTAATTCTAATTATTGGGTTTATCTGGCCGGCACACAACATGTTATTATTGTGAGCTTGCTGATCGCCAATTATTTTGCAGAATATTTGCCTGTTATGACATGCCCAGAATAGGTAGTGTTCAAGTGGTTAATCAAGTGCATTTCCTTCACTTTAGAGCAAGCACAGGATTCGACAGGGATAGGATTGGGCGTCCCAATTTTCCAAAGAGAGAAGGCACGAGGCAAGGAGGTGGCGGTGGCGGTGGAGGTGGTGGTGGTGGTGGAGGAGGTGGAGGTGGAGGAGGTGGCTTCAGAGGCCGGCGTCGAGGAGGTGGAGGAAGAGGTGGGAACAGCAGACCCCAGCTATCTGCAGAGGAGCTGGATGCCCAGTTGGATGCTTATAATGCCAAGGTAATTTATTATATTAATGTAGTATCTGTAGTCCTTGTGTCCGTAAATGGAGCGGACTGATCCTATGACCACATTGAGGTTAGACAACGATTGAAAGGTGTAGTTGCATATAGGGGTTCCTTGCCTGAATGGGTTAAGCCAATTTTATAGTTTGTTTGACAAATTGAAACGCATTTAATTGTGAAATCAAAGCAGCAGTCTTAAGGCTGGATTTTCGGTGGTGAGGTGACCACCGAACTACAACATGACGTCACGAGCCGCGGTGAAGAGCAAACCACCGCCCTTCTCTGTTTTTACTCGCCACCGCTCAACGTTATTTCAGCGGTGGTCACCTCACCACCGAAAATCCAGACTATGAATGAGCCTTAAGACTGCTGCTTTGATTTCACAATTAAATGTGTTTCAATTTGTCAAACAAAAACTAATCGAATATGCACATCACTGGGTTCAAAAGAAAAGAACACACACACGTTATACTTTATTAACGATGTTTCGAGCCACGGCCAGTTTGACCAGATACAGAGCCGTGGCTCCAAACGTCGTCAATAAAGTATAACTTTTGGAGCAGATGAGTGCGGGTTCTCGCTCGCTCTCCCCCCTTTTTTTTCCCCAATTTGTCAAACATGTTTATGTTTTTTTTATGCTTTAACCCCTGTGGTGTGATCGTTAATCATTTTTGTCTCATATTACTTTTCAGATGGACACCAGCTAAGGGCACTCATTGAGGATCTTTCTTCAGTCCACGTTGTCCTTCTGTGGTTGGATATTACGTTTTTGTAGATTTCTGGACTCAATGGACTCTTAATTGCACATTGAGTTTTGTTTTTATGGGGTATTTTTTTAATTGGTCTTAATATCACAAATGCTTTTTTACCTGATGTTTTGGGAAAGGTTTAGGGTTTCTTTTTGGGGGGAGGGGGGGGGATAAACGTTATGCTCTTTTTAAGTGCAAGTCGTTGCTTTACAATTGAATTTGTCCATTTTGTAACTAAAATATCTAAAGACAGTTGACATGAATCACATGTATAATTGTGATTCTGTCCTTTCAATAATTATGTACAGTTGAACCATGGAAATTGTGGTGTATTAATGAATGGAAGAGATGCACCACATGTACATATCTGTATTAAACTTGTTACAAATGTGTATAACTTGTCTAGTCTTAAGATTATTTGCCATTATACGATGAGCATATGTGTGTTCAATACTTTTGAAGATCCCCATCAGTCTTTAGAAGTTCAGATGGATGCGCTAGGTCGGAGAAGAGAGACTTTCAATTTTTACGCTATATTTTGCAACCCTTTTTTTTTCACCCAGTGTCAATTATCTAATGAAATCCTGGGTGCTACACTTCCTCTGCCAACCTCAGCCTGGGGGGGGCATCAGACTGGCCTCATGCTTCCTTCTATGCAGGAGGTGTCCAAGCTGCTTCTTTTCACCTGACGGTAGCGTTTCCCCGGCCGGACGTAGCGCATGCAAGGAACACGTTATTCCGACCAGTTCCTTTCCCCTCGCCCCAGCTGGCCAGGGGAGGAGAAGAGAGACATTTTGTAATGTTGCTTATGTACAACTGTCTAAGTCTCCCAACATTTCTATTGTTATAAGGTCTGGACTTGGACTTTCCATATATTTTTTTTTATTCAACTGCATCTCTTTGACAGAAAGGGCCCCCCTATTTCCAAGTATTCAGGTACAAGGAAATATGTGACTTGCAACAAATTTGATTTAAAAGCAACACGGCCACCTAAACAATTATTTTGGTCAATGGTAGTTCTATGTTTTAAACAAACATGAAGCATTGTGACCAGGTAAAACAACCTTAGATCCGTCTGATCAGAGCACATTGCCCCAGTGTTGTGTTGTCTGGCAAACTCGACTCACACAAGTGGGTGTGCATTTACTGTATCTGCTTTTGAGAAGTGTTCTCCCTTACCTTCCTGACCTCCCATGTAGATCAAATCTTTCTGATTACTCCTGCACTTTGACATTGACTGAGACCAGATGTGCTTGTAGTTGGTACCTGTATTCCAATCACTTTACCAGACAGACACGAGTGGAGAAACTATGCAACCTGCTCTTCGGCAGCAGTGTCTCAAATCTTGTGTCCGAAAACACCATTTGTGTCTATCCATACTAACTCAGAGCCAGGGAGCAGTGCTTTAACCGAGAACCTTCGATTGCCAAGTGGCAGCTCTACCTGACATCATCTTGACCTTGGTTGGATGGTGTGGCTTGGCTTGAATATTTTGAACTGTAGACTGGTATTCAACTGGTGCTGTTTTTGAAACTCTTTATTGTCCATCAGAGAGCTCTTCATCCACTCCCCAGCTAAACTAGTTAAAATACCATGAGCAACAATCATTTCTCTGAATTTAATACACAGGATCACAATGGAAATAAACCCATTAACCCCTCTTTGTGTTATCTTTTTAGCACCATTCTATAATCAGCACTGTACTGTTTGTAAACTGTTAAAGTATTCAATCAATCAAACCACTTTAACCCAATACATCTATGGTAACCTCGCGTCACCAGGCTTTTAACAACACCATGGTCCGTCATCCATCCGAGGCATAAATAATGCATTATACATAACATTTATTTGGGCCCTTTGGGGGTCTTGACTCTGACACGGCACACTGCACAGCACTTGGGTTGAGGGCGCGCGCCGCGCACGCCACTTGTATATGCGGCGGCATGCGCAGAGCAGTTCCCGGAAGCGTGCTGCGCGGGCGCCGGGCGGGGCGCGGCGCGGCGCCGCTCCTTGTTCGCCATACTTGCAAGTTGCACACACAGACAGAGCTGAGCAGAGCAGCAACAGAGGAAGCACATACTACTCCATACTGTAAAGGTAAGTCCTGGTGCCTTTTGACGAGTCAGTTAATCTAACAGAACCAGTACTCGTCTCGCCGTGCATTGAAACCCTTTATATAAGTTTCGCATTTATGTGACCAGATAATATGTTAACTTGTCAAGCTGCGGTTAGCTAGCTAGACGCCGACTAGCCTGTGTGACTGTCCCGTCCGTCCCACCCTGTTGTAGGCTGCAGAATGGGAACCGAGCGGCCGCTTTGTTTAGTCCAACGTTACTAATGTAATTTATCTTTGTCTTGAATGTCATCATGTGACTGTCTGTGATATATCACACCGCTTGTTGTCTAAAACGCTTGACTATTATACGTGTGTGAAGCTGTGTCTGCTGGGCAGTATTAATTTTCACAGCAATTTAATAGTCATACTAGTCTTTTGAATAACACCATTTAGTTTTTGGTCCTATTTTAGTCATCTGAAATTGGTGTCTAAATAGTCTAGTCTCGACTAAATATCAAAAGCTGTCTTTTAGTCAACACTTAACGCTGCTGGGATCCTGGTGTGCAAATAATTTAACGTTTCATGGAATTTGTCATGAGATGCATACCATACTACTTACTACGTCCACGGTCCACCTAAGTTATTGTCGTATTTTGTTTAAGGTGACGTCGATTGGACCCACGCACCTTCATTAACTACAGTGTCTGAATATTACTCGAACCAGTTTGTATCCGTTGCTTGTCATATTATTGGTCTGGTTTGCAAGATCATGTAAGTTTTTTTTCTTATTTTGGCCAGTGTGTTCTTGAAACATCCTTAATGAGCTGTGTGCGTGCATCGTTTGGAATTTCACCCTATAGCTCAGACGAGAAGAGGTTCTGTCTGGAGCTATCCCGGCAGGGGACAAGCTCTTTCCTGGACATTTCTACCTGATGGGCGATTGGGCGTGGTTATATGCCTAACCTCCCAAACACTATGCCTAACCCTATAACCTCACAAACACTATATAGTCTAGTAGCCAGCCCATTGTGAACCCGGACATGTTGAGTACACCAAGGTTTTATGTTAGAAATGTTTAGTATGGGTCCCCAGCATGTAGAAACTGCCGGATGCTAACTTGCATATGTTGAGCAATTTTCATAATTGGCACATGTGACTATACCAATAGAAGGCAAAATACAACATATAGAAGGCAAAATATTCAAAATTTCATCATGCTTTATGTAGCACGTGACATGTCAAACTAGGGGGTTTTCATGATGCTGAATCCATTCCAAGCATTAGTTTTGCAAAAAAAAACACTCATTGGGCTAAAAACGGCCAATGCCGTCATCACAAATTGATGTCAGCACATAAGTGGGCATGGCCGTTTTAAGCCCAATGAGTGTTTTTTTGCAAAACTAATGCTTGGAATGGATTCAGCATCATGAAACCCCCCTAGTTTGACACATCACATGCTAGATAAAGCATGATGACATTTTGAATATTTTGCCTTCTATAGGTTGTTAATGGTATGGTCACATATTATGCCAATTATCAAGTTAGCATCCGGCAGTTTCTACATGCTGGGGACCCATACTAAACATTTCTAACATAAAACCTTGGTGTACTCAACATGTCCGGGTTCACTTTTTGGCTACTAGGCTAATACCTAACCCTATAACCTCACAAACACTATGCCTAACCCTAACCTCACAAACACTATTCCTAACCCTATAACCTCACAAACACTATGCCTAACCTCACAAACACTATGCCTAACCATAACCTCACAAACACTATGCCTAACCCTATAACCTCACAAACACTATGCCTAACCTCACAAACACTATGCCTAACCTCACAAACACTATGCCAAACACTATGCCTAACCTCACAAACACTATGCCTAACCCTATAACCTCACAAACACTATGCCTAACCCTATAACCTCACAAACACTATGCCTAACCCTAACCTCACAGAATAATAATATCAAAACCACACCCATTGGGTAGAAAGGTCTGGAATAGAGTGAGTCTCACCCCAGGCCAGTAGAGGTAGAAAATAATCTCAAAACCACACCCATTGGGTAGAAAGGTCTGGAATAGAGTGAGTCTCACCCCAGTAGAGGTAGAACCCGTCCATCATATCCAAAAAGTAAAGGTAGTCCCAGACAACTACAGATGTAAGATGTTTGATCAGCCTGTGCCATGTTTTTCCAAATTTGTAGCTGAATCGGGACCAGCACTGGCACCTGACATGGGTGGTTCTTCTGGTTTGAATGGGAAAACATGGCAAACGGGAAACAAATCAAACATAACATATGTAGTTGTCTGGGATCTTCACTGCACTTAATGTAAGTTGTGTGTGTTGCTAAATGTTCAGCAAGAGCTTTTTTCAGTAGTAGGGAAGGAGAACCATTCGGTGTAGCCACAGCAACACAGTGGGTTTAATGCCAGTAGTTACATAATACTGAATCCCCACTTCCTCTGCAGTGGTGAACATCCGTGATCTAAAATCTCTTGTGGAACATCAAATCTAATCATGCCAAACAGTGCTGCATATTTTAGGACAATGGAATATGAAAATAATCCAGGTGTGATAGATTCCATTCCTGTAGTGTTTTAAGTGTCACCTGACCCATCTGGTATAATTGGTATATTCCTGTGAGGTTGAATAAGGACTACATGCATTCTCGTTCTCTAATGGCAAAATGGGCCTACCGGTATGTTAGAAGTACCAACTGTTTTACTTTCTTGCAGAGCCATACAATAATGCCAAAAGAATGTAATGCATTGTACTACCATATACATTCTATTTCTATTCTTTGCTTGTAGAGCTCTCTGAAGTCAGTTGTCATTAATTCACCCTGGCGCCAAAAGTGTTTTCCTCTGACAGTGTGTGTTTAGCAGTGGAGTCATAAAATGAGCCTGAGCAGGTCTGTGGCCCTGTTTAGACCTGTGTGTGTGTGTGTGTGTGAGTGTGTTTGAGTCAGACCCACTTTCCCCAGTCAGTGGTTCTGCAGAGTGCACTGCTACTCGGCTTGCCTGCATTCCACTGGCAGCTGCTAGTTTGGGCAAGTCAGGGGGAGAGACTGGAGGAAGAAAACTTTACCTCAAGTCATAAGTGGTTCCCTCTATTTTCCTTTGCCCAAAGGAAGGTGCTTCAGTACATGATTGGTAGTTATCTATTCTGACTGGCAAAATACGCAGTTAGGAAGTAGGCCAGATCATCATTCATTAGCTGATATAGGCAGCCCCTGTGTGGAGTAAAAGGAAAATTGTATTTTTTGTTATTAATATGGGTTTTCGTTTATTTTCAAATCATAGTAGTTAGTTCGGATTGCCTAAAAAGAAGCACAATTTTGTGCATGTGCTGGAGGATTATCTTTGTAACAATTACACAACACAGAGTATAAAACAGTAATTTGCTAGGCTGGCTGGCATATTTACTGTTTTTCGCCATGGCTGGTGACAAATTGTCTCACACAAACGTGCCCTTTATGCTGCTTGGGTCGTTAAGGTGAGTGCCATATGGCACATTTTTATTAATTGCAGTTTGCATACGTATAGAAAAAAGAAGCTTCAACAGGTCCCCCAAATTAAGTGAAGAATTTAATCTTGCTTCAAGCATGCAGTCAGATGTCTTGACTATGGGATTCAGGCTCATTTGATGGGAATCTGTAGTGATGTGGGTGGGATACCCTTATTGGGAATGTCAAGCCTTTTTGGCATAAACATCACATTTCCTGCTTTTGTTAGTATGTCAGGAGAGTTTTTTCCAATAATAACCTAGGAGGTGAATGTTATTGGGATACAGTGAGGCAAATAGCCTGCATCCTAAGACTCACTAAAGTGAGAAAGGATGCAATCATGTGACCCTCTGGGGGTCCTGGGATGCAATATTGTACTCAGTACTGTACTCTAACGTCGTTGAAGTACGACTCATAAAATGTCCCTGGGACCCATTACATTGAAAACCTATTTACATCACTGGGAATGGAGAGAATGCGCAATTGAATGTAGCCTAATTTACACACAGAAGAAGCCAATGTTTATATAGTTGCCCTCTTCACAACCACTGCATCATCTTATTACCAAAAATGGTATGAGTGACATCTCTTAATTCCTAAATTCAATTAATTGCTATTGCTGGGGAGAGACGATACTTTCAAATTAATTTGCTTATCATTGATTTGACTTTTCACAAAATCAAGAAAAGAGCAAAGACCCTTCAACAGTCCCGACAGTGAGGGGGTATGTACCATAAACGGTCAATAGGGGGAGACATGGTATAGCGTAATACTATGCAGCATATATTAAGAACTGGTAAGGACTATAATAGGGGTAAGGACTAGTGCTAAATATATCTAGATTATTCTCCTCTTCCCTTGGCAGTAACTTCTGGGCTTTATCAAAGATGTTTTATATATGAAGATAGTTGATCCCAGTTGGAGCCACTAGAGGCGAAATGGCACACAAAGTAGGTGTGGTTTTCTTTTGCTTCTCCTCCGACGGATTTTGTATTTTTACAGCCTGCTCATTTTAGTATGAACATCTTGGAAATATTGTGTGCCTTGTGATGATTGGGTGTTGGGTCCAGTATTTAGTTCAGTGATCATGTGTCTAAATATTGGTTCAGAAACTATGTTCATTCTCCCATTGGAAATTGTTCAGAAACTATGTTCACGTTCATTCTCCGATTGCAAATGAATAGACTCCAACATTCTTCCAGTTTCCTAATCATGTGTCCGCCCACTTCACGCAGATACGGGAAGTAAACCGGAGATTGCGTATCTCGCTTTTCAATCTCAGGCTTTACTCAAGACGTATTTTGAGCATGCACATCCTCAGCCAACCATAATGTCAAGTGCTGCGATGACCTCATCCAATGGTCTCATGATGCTATAGCAGTAGTGATGCTATTTCAGAGAAGTCTGCTGAGATGATATCATGCAGCCATCCCTGTTAGGTCATCAGCCTTACAGGAAGACCTGCAGCTACTTCCTTAATCAACACCACCTCACAGCTGCACAGAATAGATCACCTCAAATGAAGGCAACAATCTGACTGGCTCTAGCACTCTGGATTAATATAGCTGTGGCCTATGGTGCCTGCTGTCTTCAGTGAGGTTGTCATGTTGTTGTTTTACCACCCAAGTGCATGCAAAGAATGCAGAAAATGTTGCATGTGTACTGACTCTTTCAATAAACAAGACTAGGCAAATCTAGTCGGTCCCGGATACATACCAGAGGAGGAGATGTGTTGGTGACTTATGAGTAATGTACACAATTATGTGTGTATAATACCTGTATGTCGTACAGTGTTAAAGCAACTGTGTGTGTGTGCGTGTGCCCGCCCGCCCGCGGCCTGGTGGAGAGTGGAGACAATTATCAGGCTTAGAAATAAGGCTGGGTCTCGAATTTCTTGGCATCGAAAAATGAAAGCATCAATACTTCTCCATTTCCTCAGACTATAATGTGAAAATGTCATGAGCGATATAGAGCCACCTCATTCTCTCTCTCCCTCCCTTCCGCACACCATCTCGTTCTCCTCTAGACATGGCTGAGGACGATGTAACTCCAGAGCAGCTAGCGGCCATCGCAGCAGAGAACGAAGAGGGCGAGCAAGTGAATTACAAACCTCCAGCCCAGAAGACACTACAGGAGATCCAGGAGCTAGACAAGGAAGATGAGAGCCTGCGCAAGTACAAGGAGGTCCTGCTTGGCGGAGCTCCCGCTGAGATCGGTAAATATCCCAAGCTTGACATTTACATTTATTGTGTCTGATGGGTTTCAAAGTGTCACCAACAGCTTTCGCTTTATTTAGTTCACTGGGAATGATTTGTGGTTTAGGATTACACTATTGAATGAGGATGGGTCACATGCTGAAAAGGAATAAAACCATCACTATTTTGGGCTACCAACTTTACCAAGATATGAGTGGCATTACCTTTTGTCAGAGAAAGAACACATACATACACACCCCCTATTGGCCTAAATATAAGATTTTTTCCAATGGAAATATCCTAAAATACGGGGTCGTATTATAATCGGGACTAGACTATTTGACATTCAATGTTCTTTTTCCACAAATTAAATGGTATATACTGTATGAGATGAGTATACGGTATATACCGGTATATGGAGGTTGAAGTAGTGACGCACGGACTGACCTGGAGATCAGTATCTCATTCCATTTCAGTCACTGAATGACCTCTATAATTTAAATTATATTTTTTATTTGGTTAACATTTAATTGGCTGGGGGGGGGGGGGGGGGGGGGGGGGGCACCCACTGCCGTTATAGGAACCTTCCGCCACTGAGAGTATCTATTTCCTTTCGTCCTTATTAAATTCCTTGAGCATCTCAACATCTCCCAGTATTGAAATTCTGTGGTCTGGTGGCACCTCTTTTTGTAATATCTCGGATGTATATTTGTGGCTATATTTGTAGATATCATTCCAAAATCTATTTAATGGCTCGTACACACTGCCCAATATTTGCTCCGATTATGCTGTCAGGGAGCATTTTTGGCACTCGCCGACAAAACCCCCGATCTGACGTAAAACCGGGCTTTGATCGGCGAGGTTTTGCTCGCTGTGTGTGAAAGGAGCTGCGAGAAAATCCAGCGCCGATAAAAGCCGACGCCTCCCCGACCATTTCTGAACATCTAGCACGTTTGATATTTGACTCTGTCGCCGACTGGATATCATACAGTATGAACTGGGTTGCGACTGCGCCCCGATAAGGCCTGTATTACAACCAATGAGAGCACACTGCTCACAGCACTGCTGTCTGTCGACTGTATAGATGATCAGATGTGTGTGTATGTATGTATATGTATGTATGTATATATATATATATATATATATAATATATAACCTTCATTCCATCTGTAAATCCCTGTAGGCTACAGGAATAATGTTGATAAAACCGCATTGGAATCAACAGTGCAAAGCAAACTTTTGGTTTGGACTGTGTGTGTGTGTGTGTGTGTGTGTGTGTGTGTGTGTGTGTGTGTGTGTGTGTGTGTGTGTGTGTGTGTGTGTGTGTGTGTGTGTGTGTGTGTGTGTGTGTGTGTGTGTGTGTGTGTGTGTGTGTGTGTGTGTGTGTGTGTGTGTGTGTGTGTGTGTGTGTGTGTGTGTGTGTGTGTGTGTGTGTGTGTGTGTGTGTGTGTGTGTGTGTGTGTGTGTGTGTGTGTGTGTGTGTGTGTGTGTGTGTGTGTGTGTGTGTGTGTGTGTGTGTGTGTGTGTGTGTGGAGAGACAGAGTTATTTAATGAAACTCAAGATTATAACGTCTCAAACATGCCGCCCTGTGTGTAGCCTAGAGAGAGACGTCAAAATGAATTGGAATAAAAAACAAATGATGTAGCTGCTGCCTATATGTATCGGGTCTGGATCGCAGTGTGTGATCCCTGGTCGGCGATCAATCGTTTAATGTGAAAGCCACAAAGATATGACAGCCGATTTAAAAAAAAAAAAGACTCCTGCAGTGTGAAATACATAACGATCTGATGACTCGCCAAGAACTCCTACAGTGTGTGCACTTCCAAAACATGTATGAGGTCCCCATTGTTTTCGCTAATATCTAAAATACCCCCCCACCCAACAATCCAAAAATGGTAACATTTTAATAATTTAAAATAGGTTTTTTATTCTCTGTGAGATTTTGTAAACTCTACTCTGGTCATTCGTTCACAAGGGAATGGTCATGAGTGGTATGAATCATCTGCTGCAACTGTATCCAAAATCTGCAATCTTGTGCAGGTCTGCCAAGTAACGTTATGAGCCTGAAGTTGTACACTTATTTATTTAAAAAAGTTACCCAATAAACCTATACTTTTTCTTCTGATGCTGCTCCAGATCCTAATGCCCCCAATGTCCAGGTGACCCGGCTGACTCTGATGTGTGAGACTGCTCCCAATCCCCTCATCCTGGACCTGCAAGGTGAGTCTCAGTTTGGGCTGGTTTACTGCGGAGACGGTTAATGTACTGACTGTAATATACACTGACTATGGTTGATAGTCATTTGTCATAACTGGGCCTTTTGTTTACGAAGCCTAAAAGCCAAACAGAAATTACATTTGTATTCATAATGTTCAATGCCAGAGACACAATTATGTTGTTAATCGCCATTATTTGAATGATAATAGAGCACCGAATTCCTGACTTCACTGTCAGTACAGGGCGTCAGTCCCCAGGTTTGTGTACTTTTTATTTGCATTGTAATCTCCATAGGGGGATTTTAGATCGCCTCATATATGAAGCATCGACTGAAGGTGGAACTATACAAATATACCCAAAGAGTAACAAAATACGCGTTAGAAACGATTCAAACAACCCAGAGACTACATTTCCGGGTAGGCAGGGTGGCTGCATCTGCCCGTCGCACAACAGAAACCGAATGTTAATTACGTTTATTTTAATTTTATTGATATTTAATGTTTCATGAGTCGAGTCACCACCAGTTGAGCTTGAGTCAACGAGGAATCTCAGGAACGCAATGTGTTGACAGCTGGGCATGACGTATATTAGCAGCGACATTGCCTTCATATGTAGTTTCAAGGCTTTTGCGGCCACATTAATTCCATTTTCTCCAGAAACTGGCTGTATCAAATATGAATGGACATCATTAACGACGCACAGCCACTCCCCTGACAGAAAGGCCGGGGTGGTCGGTTTATTTTTCAAACACAGTTCCTTTATGAAGCGACCTAAAATCGCCCTATGGCGATTTCACTGCAAATAAAAAAATACATGAACCTGTGTATAGGCGCCCTCTACTGAAAGTGACGTCAGACTTCGGTGCTCTATTCATTGTCAAGTAAAATGTCATAATCGTGACAGCCCTAGCATCAAGTATTAGTAGGTAGTGCATCGATAAAGATATAATCTCCGGCCTACTGGCTTTACAGCCACAAACATTGCCGATGGGTTCTCCGCATTACTGTGGTTCCCTTTAACGGAAGGTGGCATGAACATTTCCTGTTCCAGGTCGGTTTCTCATTTTCATTGGCTCAGCAGCAGATTTTTAGATAGTGGTTCTCCGATCACGTGGCTGCTCCCCCACCCTAACAGATGAGCTACGTAGCGTGGCTGCTCCCCCACCCTAACAGATGAGCTACGTAGCGTGGCTGCTCCCCCACCCTAACAGATGAGCTACGTAGCGTGGCTGCTCCCCCACCCTAACAGATGAGCTACGTAGCGTGGCTGCTCCCCCACCCTAACAGATGAGCTACGTAGCGTGGCTGCTCCCCCACCCTAACAGATGAGCTACGTAGCATGGCTGCTCCCCCACCCTAACAGATGAGCTACGTAGCGTGGCTGCTCCCCCACCCTAACAGATGAGCTACGTAGCGTGGCTGCTCCCCCACCCTAACAGATGAGCTACGTAGCATGGCTGCTCCCCCACCCTAACAGATGAGCTACGTAGCATGGCTGCTCCCCCACCCTAACAGATGAGCTACGTAGCGTGGCTGCTCCCCCACCCTAACAGATGAGCTACGTAGCGTGCGCTCTGCTCTATGTTGCAGACAGACAGAAGATCTTCGCCGACTATATATCGTCTGTCCCCGCAGATAATGTCCATAAACATGCTCCACACAGATAATGTTCGAACCTGCATCTTTTCTTTGACTTTTTAAAAAACATCCATTCATGATTTTCAACTTCAGCAGCAGCAGGCTGCACCTTATGTTATGCAAGTTGAATAATAATCGGAGCATAAATTCAGTCATCTCTAAGACTCATGCGAGGTGTGGGGGTTTAATTGGTTGTCCTTGCCACCATACCAATTAAATGTCTGGAACGCCACACACCAGGAGTGACATGAATAACTTTTATTTTGGTGATCCCTCATTTATACAGGTTGATGATTTTAGTTGCGCACCTTGTTTCAAAAAATAATTAAGGTGATTAATTTCCTTGTTATTGCACTTGTTATATACTTTTAACCCAAACATCAGTTTAAATTGATGCGAATGAATTGCACAAAATAATTGCTCCCCCCGCTGTGTGCGAACCTGTACATGCCATATTTCTTGCAGTATGTGCTTCCATTGAAAGTGGGATTTTACGTGTGCGCACGCGCAAAAAACAACAGTACTTATCCGACACATACAGTACAACTCTGTATGCCTTTGTATCTGTATAAGAGAGATTATGACTTGTGAATGATGTTGTGGTTTAACAGGAGACTTGGAGGCTTTTAAGAAGCAGGCCTTTATCCTGAAGGAGGGAGTGGAGTACAGAATAAAGATCAGCTTTAAGGTGAGAGTTGTTCAAAGCTTTAAGCAGGGTGTGATATGGTCCCTGAAATATTTCCATCTTAAAAAATAAGGAAACAAATTGCTATAGTCAGGGTGTTCTGCCCTCGCTCTGCGTGTCGCCACCAAGGTTGCAGAGCTAGGCAGACGGCTAGCTCTGGTCCATAGCCTTCTAGCTCTGGTCCATAGCCTTCTACTGCTTCTACCATTCTGCCCTGCAGTATAAGGCTATGGACCAGAGCTAGGCAGACGGCTAGCTCTGCTCCATAGCCTTCTACTGCTTCTACTAGGCAGACGGCTAGCTCTGGTCCATAGCCTTCTACTGCTTCTACTAGGCAGACGGCTAGCTCTGGTCCATAGCCTTCTACTGCTTCTACTAGGCAGACGGCTAGCTCTGGTCCATAGCCTTCTAGCTCTGGTCCATAGCCTTCTACTGCTTCTACCATTCTGCCCTGCAGTATAAGGCTATGGGACTTTCGGTTTTAAATCTCAAATCGAAATCAGACCAGCCTCTCATCTTTAGTGGAAATCTCACAAATGTTTGACCTACTCACCAATACAAAGACAAAGGTTGTGTCAATAGAAAGCCTACTTTCCTTAGTGGATGCACTCTGAGCCCCCCACCACACGTATAAACGGTACTTTTTGGCCACCGAAAAAAAATACTTTTAGTTACTCCAATGCGCCCTCTACCGATATTTCCCAGAGAACTGCCTCTGATGGTAGCGTCGCCCCATTGGCTCCTCAGCCAAGCACATGCACCAAATGTCTGAACCTGCGGTTCCTCTCGTACTGAGCGGGATTACTATTGCAACAACACATCATCAGTAGGGTAAAACTAACCTGTCTCACGACGGTCTAAACCCAGCTCACGTTCCCTATTAGTGGGTGAACAATCCAACGCTTGGATTTTCTGATAAATTTTCTGATACATTTTCTGATAAATAATTGACGAAATGTCATGATGCAGTAAACCCCATCCATCTCCTACACATCAAAGTACAAATGGTTTGCAAAGACTAAAATATTTCTATTGCAGATTTCTTATAACAATTGTGTTCTTTCAGGTTAACAAAGAGATTGTTTCCGGTCTGAAGTATGTCCAGCACACCTTCAGGAAAGGAGTAAAAAGTGAGTTGACAATTTCTACTGTTCTGGACTTTTGTGCAGCTGTGATGACATTGCACAAACATCAAAAATGTGTTGTCGGCTAGTTGCCTCAGAATTTCTTACCCGTCAGCGAAGTTTCTTTCAGAAGAATTATATTTCCGGGCGTTAAAACAATAATACATTCTCGGCATCCCTGAGTCATTTAAGTGATTGATTGTGAATTGTGAATACAATTAATCAATTACAGATTATTTACTTATAGTAAGGGAGACATCTTTCACGCTGTATCACAAATCACAGATTGGAACTTGACATTTCAAATCTGTTCAGTCGTGGGATTTTATTTTAATCCATGCAATGTGTATCTTTTCTCCATTGGTTTACAGTTGACAAATCTGACTACATGGTTGGAAGCTACGGCCCCCGGCCTGCTGAGTATGACTTCCTGACCCCACTAGAGGAAGCCCCCAAAGGAATGCTAGCACGTGGCACCTACAATATCAAGTCCAAGTTCACGGATGATGACAAGCATGACCACCTTTCCTGGGAGTGGAACCTCAACATCAAGAAAGACTGGAAAGACTAAAAGAGGCCTTTAGGAATATACCCAGCCCCAACCCCACAATCTGCCCGCCCCTCAAAAATCCCTGTCTACCATTTCTGCCTTCTTTGTTTTTATTGTTTTGTGCATTCCATCCTCATGCCTTAGTTTCCACCTCGCTGTCTTAGTGTCTTGACATCCCCACCCTCTCCCCACCTCTCTGTCAGTAGCAGCAGCAGTAGCAGCAATCGTTCCCCTGTCCGTCCAATACATCCTCCTTCCACATTCATTGGTTGCACAAGAACCAGTTCTGTTCACGGTCACCAACCTGTCAACCTCTGCCCACCCACTTCCACCCACCACCCAATGAGCTGTGCTGTGTAGGACCCCTTTTTCATCAATACAGTCCCCCCTTTCTTCTCATGGTTTTTGCTGCTTTGAAGAGATTAAGCTTGCCTTCCACCTCCATAAAATGTGTCTTCCTCTCGCTAAGAAGTACATGTGGAAAAGCAACTGTCCAATCGACTTTTGTTTGCCTTTTTTTATATATAATTGTATTAATGGTTGTGTAATGTGACTGTATTCACATGTTAATATTAATGAGCTTTTGTGGGCTTTTCTGACCCCGACCATGGCTATTTTGCCCCACCTGCCCCCACTTAAATAGCTTTCCCCTGCTTGCCTACTTGCTCTGTTTTGTTTTATTTTATAATATATATTTTTACCAAGACCTGCCTTCTGAGACAAGTTAATCATAGCTGCTCTATGACGTCTCCTCTTTAAATGTATTACCCACTCTTCCATTGGGGGATTAGGGTCAAAGTGAACAAGGACTGACAAATCAATGTAAAGTAAAAAAGAAATAAGACAAAAGCAGGGGTACTATCCTCCATGCCTTATGTATTGAATGAAAACTATGTAGCTTTTTCTAACTTGGCTGTAAGCAAATTGAGGACTTCATGGGAATTTAGCATGCCATGTGTGTACAAAGCAGCGGTTGCTACTGTATAATGTTAGTATTTAGGCTTACTCTTGCGACCAACTAAATCTGATTACAGGTTGCTCACATATTGCTCTGTGCACACACTTATTCCCCTCGACTAAACCCCTCTTGTAAATTAAACAGCTAGAATGTTATTAATTAGGACACCACTAAGAAGATATGTCAACTGTTTTCCTTGCACAGTAAGCCACTTAAATCAGTATTGATTGACAAATGTCGACACTTGTGTTCCTTCTAGCCATGACGCCTTATTACTGACCATGGTCATGTGGGGGGGGGGGGAAAGCTCAGTATAGAGACTCTTGCTTTTGTATTTTTCTTTGCCTTAATGTAATCATTCCCCATTTCAGGTTCCCTTTCATACTAACATTCCCCCAGATTGTGTTGCAACTACTACCTTACTGTTAAAACATCTAAGGTGTTTATAAGAAGACTAGAGCGTGACAAAGGAGTTTGCTGACTTGGGCACCGTCTGCTGCTGGAGACCTTGACGGTGTATGTATGGTATCATTGAGGGGAACAGGAGTTGGTAGCATAGAAGAAATTAAACTAGTATTGGTCACCTCTGGCCAGGTGTTTGCCTTTACTTAATGACACACCAAGAGAGACCTAGTGTTATGTCAGTGGAATGAACAATATTTGCATAAAGTCACCAGAAATGTGTGCTCAGTACTGAATTGAGGGGTTTCTATCAAAATGACTAAGTAGAATTGAAATCAACTTGTATGGATTTGAAACATGTTTTTCCCCCGAAATACTGAGAATGATCTAATGCTTTTCCATACATTCCTTTACATTGTACAGTTTGTATGAAAATGCTGGCATGCTGGTGGGGTTGTATATTTGATCATTTGTGATTGCTCTTCTTGGTCAATAAAGATTTTGCTCAAATTGGGGTGTGTGTGAGAGCGAGAGACTGATTGGGATTTATTAACAGTTTGGTTCTTGGGTGAACGAGCGGGTCCATTTGGTTACACTCAGCGTTAAATTACTGTACAGCTCGGACACGAGCGACGGGAATTTTTGCTGGACTATCTAGTGAGCGTAGTGGACACTTTTCATGATTCAATTGCTCCCCGACATTAAGATTAAGAGAAAATGAATTTTTGAAATGTTTCATAGAAATATAGTGCTTTAAAATTTGAGAAATGTATAATGGTGGTCAGTGGCAGATTTTGGCATGTCAACAAATCACTTTCACCTAGAAACTCCATTCACACTTTTTAAAATTAGTGTGGTTGCCAACCAGACTATTGTTTTTGTAAATTTGGATACTTTGGCACACTACTCCTCCCACAGTTTTTGCCGCACACACTCGAGCCAACTACAAGGATGGAAAATGAAAATGGACTCAAATCACGTTTTTCTTTTTTGTTAAACAACTTATTGCCAATTACCATTTTTTTTTAAATTCAACGTCCTTTTCTTTACCAACTGCACCATCACTACCTTAGCCTGACTGAGTGAGATTTCCGTGTGCTTTTATCTTCTTCAAAGTAAAGTTTCAGAGTAAAGATTTGAACCCACAACATCTGGATCATGTGGACAGCTACTTAAGACATTGAGCTACCAGGCTGTCTGTATTCTGTCATGGTTTCTCCTCTGTATTATGTGATTAAAATCCGTGATTTTACTTAAAAGTACTAAAAGACACCTTTGATGCACAGAAAACACCATTAAAATGCTCTGTACATGATCCCAACTTCCAAGGCCCCATTTGAAAAGTGACACCAAGAAGAACAACTTAAAACCACAGAGGGCTCAGTGGCACCCTTGTTAAGATGACATCCATGTGAGCCAGAGGTTCTTAGTTCAAATCCAGCTGAGTTCCTCCTACTTTCCCTCTGCAGCATGTTTTGGAGAATAACATCCAGCAGAACACTGGAAAGAGATGGAAAGCTGAGGAGATTCTCAGAGAGCATGGTGGCATTCTGTGATAAACTGCTGTCTATGTGAGCCACAGGTTGTGGGTACATGTCTAGCTGAGTTCCTTCTACTCTTCACTGTGGACCACATTTTGGAGAATAACACCAAGAAGAGTGATGGAAAGCTGAGGAGCTTCTCAGAGAGCATGGTGGCTCTCTGTGATAAGTTGCTGTCTATGTGAGCCACAGGTCGTGGGTTCAAATTCAGCCCATGGCCTTGGACGGCATACTATAGCATGAAAAAAAGACGAAAAACACGACTTTTTTCTCAAATCCTAAAAATTATGAAAAACGGCATGCTATAGTATGCCGTCCGAGACCATGGGCTATAGTCCTTGGTCTCGGAGTGATTTTCGTCTTTTTTTCAATTCCTCGTTTTTCATCATTTATAGTCCATGGTCTCGGACGGCATACTATAGCATGCCGTTTTTTATCATTTTTGAGGATTTAAAAAAAAGACAAAATCACTCAGAGACCATGGACTATAGCCCATGGTCTCGAACAGGCATACTATAGCACGCCGTTTTTCATCATTTTTGAGGATTTGAAAAAAAGACTAAAACACTCGAGACCATGGTCTCGGAGTGATTTTCGTCTTTTTTTGATTCCTCGTTTTTCATCATATATAGCCCATGGTCTCGGACGGCTTCAACATTTTTGACTATGGGCTATTGTCGTATATTACAAAGCCACATTACGATGAAATATCCATATAATGTTGTATAATGTCATATACTGTTTGTGCACAACAAACCTGCACTGACTGAGTTTCTGCATGTGAGCTCTGAGAGGCTTGATATTAGCTGGCCCACAGACACATTCCAAGAACGGCCTATGTGATCAGTTGAAAAGGTCTGCTATGAAATTGTAAAGGCTATTGTATTGAACCGTGGATACCATTGTGTTAATAATCAAATGTCTAGAGACATTTGGGGACGCACATGCATGTGCGTACACACATACAAGGGCTTTGGGGTGCACACCCTACATGCACTATTTGGATAATTATAAAGAGGGTCTCAAATGTGCGGAGAGGCAGAATCCAAGGAGAATCCACAGAATCCAGTCAGAGAGGTCAGTCGAGAATCCAGTCAGTCAGAGTGAGATCTATAGCCAGGTTCCAGATGAGATCGGGGACTGCTATATGGGACTGCTCTAGGATGGCTCTGGAGTTGACTGATCATGAATTTGGTAACTAAGCTTTGTCCTTAATAAAATGATACAGAAATAAGGACATGCCTGGCCTCTCCAATCATTTATGCAACAGGGTAAAAAGTGCTTCCTGGACACTCAATATATGACAAATAATGGCAATACACTACAAATTATGGCGAGCTAGATCATGGCCTCATTGTTCGCGCTCGGGGGGGCAGTCTGCTCCTCTGGGACGGATTGAGGAAAAGAACTTTGTTTTGTCACGGAGTGTGTCTGGGAGTGCTTGACCTTGTTGTTTAAGTGGTTGGAAGGCCATGACAACTTGTAGGGATTCAGAGTGTTGGAATTGAGGATTTAAGTTTAGTTCAGTCTGCTCGGCGGGGACCGTCATCGTCTCTGCTACGGCTACGGTCAACCAGCGGCTTTCGGCAGTGGTGTGCACCATGGTTTTCATCACCACGGCAGCAGACGGCCGGAGAGAGGGGCTGCAGTCAGGGGTCAGCGAGCATCACCACCAGCGTCACCTCTTCAGCAGCGATCGTGAGGGGGGTCCATTCTACTCTGCTTGGCTCGGCGATTCAGTGTTCAAAGGGAGGCGTTCATCGGCCACGGATACCGAGAGGAGGAGGCTCGGCTCAATTCAACAGATCTACAGGCTCCCAGCAACGCATCACTTTGCAGCATGAGTTTCTGCCTTGCAGTGGCCTACTCTGTAAAGAGTTGCAGTGGATTACGTGCGTCAACTTCTCATTTTCAGTCATTTTGTCATGACTGAAAGGGGGGAGATGGAGAAGTCAGTTCAGTTTGGGAGAGAGGACAGCTCGACAACAACTGTGCGGTGCATCAGGACACTGCATCATGCATATAACCTGTTGACATGGACAGCCTCATTTGGCCATGCTGGCTGAAGGAACAGTCGACGTGAGATAACGAGAGGGGCAACGTTGCAGAAGAATCTTTATATCAGATGAATATCGTTACATCTGATTTCAAATGTGTGTCTGTGTTTGTCTAATTCAACATAATAGGCATGTATGTTGATGGTTTTGTCGTAGGGCATTTGAATTAGAGAAATTGACTTGATGGGGATGAATATGCCTAGATTTGGGAAAATGAATAATAATGTGTACCGGAATAAAATTAGTAGATGTCTCTTTGTTAGACGAGAGGTAGTGGCCCTGCCGTACGCTTAAGTGTAATCCGTCCTAAGATTAGATAAAGGGCGTATTGTTATTCAACTAAATTTGTGAATGGGGAAAAGTCAATGAAGGTATTTGGCCAAGACTGTGGAGTTATCTATTGTTAC
Source organism: Electrona antarctica (assembly GCF_951216825.1). Taxonomy (NCBI): domain Eukaryota; kingdom Metazoa; phylum Chordata; class Actinopteri; order Myctophiformes; family Myctophidae; genus Electrona; species Electrona antarctica. Next base: position 21,971,346 of record NC_136809.1, read on the forward strand.
ATAGATTACTCTGTTTTTTGACGTATATGTGTTGGAAGTTGATCTGTGAATCAGCTGCATGTTGTGAGGGATTAATGCTGATACTCAGATGTGATTTGTACCGTTATCGTTCATTGGGTTGAAAATAGTGGGGTTGTATCTGATGTTATCTGATGTTTTTCCCCGGCCTTGGAAATATGGAGGGTTGAAATAATGTATGGATAATTTCTGCATGTCCTAAAGGAAAACTAAACAAAGAATGGGTCAATAGTATTGGATGATTATAGCTATAATTTAGTCATGACATTAACTGAAGCTAGGTGTTTTAGATGTCACGATTGAAAGGTTATAACACACATTGATCTATAATTGGAGTGCTTTTGAGTAAAAGCAAAAGGGGTTGGAGAAGCGACAATGTATTGTGTTAAGTGTCAGATATGTGTACTAATCATTTATGCCATTATTCATGTTTGAGTTATGTGATTGTTGAAAGTGATAGGGATTATACTACAGAGAAGTTATTGGGGTGTAAACGATTTTTACTGTGTTTTTGTGTTAAAATGAAATGAGATGAAATGAGATGAAATGAAATGTAATGAAGTAAACACAGAGAGAGTCAAGCATACTGATGATGAGGATGTAAATGTAATGAAGATCACTGGTGATGATTTTAAGTAATTTGAATGCTGGAAACTTTTGAGGGTATTTTTGGATTCTATTGTAATTGTGTGATTTCTTTGAATTGCTGATGTTCCAGTAAGTAAGTCATGTATCGGCCAGAGGGATTACTCTAATGTGGCTCCTTCCTATACGTTTGTGACACATGTTGTCTCATGTGTCAAGGGAGGACCTGTCGTATATTACAAAGCCACATTACGATGAAATATCCATATAATGTTGTATAATGTCATATACTGTTTGTGCACAACAAACCTGCACTGACTGAGTTTCTGCATGTGAGCTCTGAGAGGCTTGATATTAGCTGGCCCACAGACACATTCCAAGAACGGCCTATGTGATCAGTTGAAAAGGTCTGCTATGAAATTGTAAAGGCTATTGTATTGAACCGTGGATACCATTGTGTTAATAATCTATAGAAGTGACCATCTACTTAGTATGCGGTGGTCTAGAGACATTTGGGGACGCACATGCATGTGCGTACACACATACAAGGGCTTTGGGGTGCACACCCTACATGCACTATTTGGATAATTATAAAGAGGGTCTCAAATGTGCGGAGAGGCAGAATCCAAGGAGAATCCACAGAATCCAGTCAGAGAGGTCAGTCGAGAATCCAGTCAGTCAGAGTGAGATCTATAGCCAGGTTCCAGATGAGATCGGGGACAGCTATGATGTGACTGCTCTAGGATGGCTCTGGAGTTGACTGATCATGAATTTGGTAACTAAGCTTTGTCCTTAATAAAATGATACAGAAACTAGAAAAAGTGCCCTTCTGGGCACAGGTCTCCACCAGGAGGATAGGACTGTGTGAGATGTTTGGCAAAATGTTTAGGAGTAATATAAATAAGTAATATGTTTGCCTTTGATGGCAATTGGATGATTTGAGGCATTTTGTTCTAAAAATGTGTTTTGCAAAAATCAACCTGTTGGTGGCGCTATAACAGGCCAATGTGAAAAGGGTGGGATATATTCCTCATCCTAGTAAGAAAATGTGTGAAAGATTTGACGTAAATTGCATGCTGCGTTCATGATTTGAGGCTTTTGTTCAAAACGGGGCAATCTTGCAAACTGTGAAAGCCAATTATAGCCAATTAGGATGGAATATGAAATATCGGACAGATCCGACTTGAGCACATGACCATAGAGATACTGTGTAACGATTTTTGAGATTTTTGGACAGAATCTGGAGGAGTAATATCCAAAAATGTGTTTTACAAAATTCGGCCTCCTGGTGGCGCTATAAAAGGCAGATGTGGAAAATGCAGGTCAAAGGTTTGTCCTTGGCCTCTAGGGAGTGTGCATGCAACGTTGCACGCAGATCGGTGCAGTTTTAGGTAAACAATGTGAAAAGCTGCCTCATGGTGGCGCTATAACAGGCCGTTCTGGAAAATGCGGGGCAGAGGTTCATCGTTGGCATCCAGGGAGTGTGTGTGCAAAGTTTGGCATCGACCGGGTTAACGGTGCCGGAGATTAGCTGGTAACGGACGGACGGAAGGACGGACACACACACGGACGGACGGACACACACACGGACGGAGTGCAAAACATACTCTCTCCCCATGCCTTCGGCCTGGTGGAGACAATAAGGACATGCCTGGCCTCTCCAATCATTTATGCAACAGGGTAAAAAGTGCTTCCTGGACACTCAATACACTACACTATAACCATGGTCTCGGACGGCATACTATAGCACGCCATTTTTCATCATTTTTGAGGATTTCAAAAAAGACGAAAATCACTCAGAGACCATGGACTATAGCCCATGGTCTCAGACGGCATACTATAGCATGCCGTTTTTCATCATTTTTGAGGATTTGAAAAAAATACTAAAATAACTCAGAAACAACAAAACATTTCAAAGTAAAAAGTTACATGTGTCTCCACAGCAAGCTGAATTTTAAAAAGTGTGAATGGAGTTTCTAGGTGAAATTGATTTTGTGACGTAGGCTACCAATGTCTGCCATTGAGCCCCATTACAAATTTCTCAAATTTGAAAGCACTATATTTCTAAAACTATGAAACATTTCTAAGATTCCTTTTCAGGCAAACATGTCCACCGTAAGATGAACCAAAATAGGTTTGAATGGGGTTTCTAGGTGTAAGTATGTAGGACTAGTAGCATGCCAAAGTTTGTGCTATTGCCATTGAGAATGCATTGGGCGTTTAAGTTAAATAACTCAGAAACTACAAAACATTTCAAAGTAAAAAGTTCCAGCATGTGTCTCCACAGCAAGCTGAATTATAAAAAGTCATTTGAATGGGGTTTCTAGGTGTAAGTACGTTAGCCTGGCTAATAAGCCAGACTCAAATCACACTGTCATGTACAATTGAGCCTCTCCAGACCATAATCCGCCGGCGGGCAAATGTTTTTTTGCCAACGGCTGATTCGGTCTGGCTTATTAGCCAGGCTATAAGTATGTAGGACTAGTAGCATGTCACGCTATTTCGTCACGCTCTTTCGTCATGCTTTTTCGTCACACTTTTTCGTTTTGGAGGATTTAAAAAGGTTGAATTTGGGTTGAATTTGAAGGTCTCTCTTACTGTTGTTGGGTGACTGTTCCAGTGATAAGAGGCTCTAACAGAGACTGTTCCAGTGATGGGAGGCTCTAACAGAGACTGTTCCAGTGATGGGAGGCTCTAACAGAGAAGATTGTTTTACCAAACACACTACATCTGTTTGGCACTTCACAGTCCCATCTGGTAGTTGCCCCATGGACTAGCCTGTCGCTTTTACTTGATTTTCACCTTTTTTTTCCAAATCTCCAAAATCATGAAAAATGGCACACTATAGACCATGGACTATAGCCCATGGTCTCGGAGTGATTTTCATCTGTCTTTCAAATCCTTGTTTTTCAACATTTTTGACCATGGGCTATAGCCCATCTCAGACGGCATACTATAGCATGCCGTTTTTCATCATTTTTGAGGATTTGAAAAAAAGACGAAAATCACTCCGAGACCATGGACTATAGCCCATGGTCTCGGAGTGATTTTCATCTGTCTTTCAAATCCTCGTTTTTCAACATTTTTGACCATGGGCTATAGCCCATCTCAGACGAGATACTATAGCATGCCGTTTTTCATCATTTTTGAGGATTTGAAAAAAAGACGAAAATCACTCCGAGACCATGGACTATAGCCCATGGTCTCGGAGTGATTTTCGTCTTTTTTTTAAATCCTCGCTTTTCATCATTTTTGACCATGGGCTATAGCCCATCTCAGACGGCATACTATAGCACGCCGTTTTTCATCATTTTTGAGGATTTGAAAAAAAGACGAAAACACATTTCAAAGATTCCTTTTCAGGCAAACATGTCCACTGTAAGATGAACCTAAATAGGTTTGAATGGGGTTTCTAGGTGTAAGTATGTAGGACTAGTAGCATGCCAAAGTTTGTGCTATTGCCATTGAGAATGCATTGGGCGTTTAAGTTAAATAACTCAGAAACTACAAAACATTTCAAAGTAAAAAGTTCCAGCATGTGTCTCCACAGCAAGCTGAATTATAAAAAGTGTAAATGGAGTTTCTAGGTGAAAGTGACTTTTTTGATGTGCCAATATCTGCCATTGAGCTCCATTATAAATGTCTCAAATTTGAAAGCCCTATATTTCTAAAACTATGAAACATTTCAAAGATTCCTTTTCAGTCAAACATGTCCACCGTAAGATGAACCTAAATAGGTTTGAATGGGGTTTCTAGGTGTAAGTACGTTAGCCTGGCTAATAAGCCAGACTCAAATCACACTGTCGTGTACAATTGAGCCTCTCCAGACCATAATCCGCCGGCAGGCAAATGTTTTTTTGCCAACGGCTGATTCGGTCTGGCTTATTAGCCAGGCTATAAGTATGTAGGACTAGTAGCATGTCACGCTATTTCGTCACGCTCTTTCGTCACGCTTTTTCGTCACACTTTTTCGTTTTGGAGGATTTAAAAAGGTTGAATTTGGGTTGAATTTGAAGGTCTCTCTTACTGTTGTTGGGTGACTGTTCCAGTGATAAGAGGCTCTAACAGAGACTGTTCCAGTGATGGGAGGCTCTAACAGAGACTGTTCCAGTGATGGGAGGCTCTAACAGAGAAGATTGTTTTACCAAACACACTACATCTGTTTGGCACTTCACAGTCCCATCTGGTAGTTGCCCCATGGACTAGCCTGTCGCTTTTACTTGATTTTCACCTTTTTTTTCCAAATCTCCAAAATCATGAAAAATGGCACACTATAGACCATGGACTATAGCCCATGGTCTCGGAGTGATTTTCATCTGTCTTTCAAATCCTTGTTTTTCAACATTTTTGACCATGGGCTATAGCCCATCTCAGACGGCATACTATAGCATGCCGTTTTTCATCATTTTTGAGGATTTGAAAAAAAGACGAAAATCACTCCGAGACCATGGACTATAGCCCATGGTCTCGGAGTGATTTTCGTCTTTTTTTTAAATCCTCGTTTTTCATCATTTTTGACCATGGGCTATAGCCCATCTCAGACGGCATACTATAGCACGCCGTTTTTCATCATTTTTGAGGATTTGAAAAAAAGACGAAAACACATTTCAAAGATTCCTTTTCAGGCAAACATGTCCACTGTAAGATGAACCTAAATAGGTTTGAATGGGGTTTCTAGGTGTAAGTATGTAGGACTAGTAGCATGCCAAAGTTTGTGCTATTGCCATTGAGAATGCATTGGGCGTTTAAGTGAAATAACTCAGAAACTACAAAACATTTCAAAGTAAAAAGTTCCAGCACGTGTCTCCACAGCAAGATGAATTATAAAAAGTGTGAATGGAGTTTCTAGGTGAAAGTGATTTTTTGACGTGCCAATATCTGCCATTGAGCCCCATTATAAATTTTTCAAATTTGAAAGCACTATATTTCTAAAACTATGAAACATTTCAAAGATTCCTTTTCAGGCAAACATGTCCACCGTAAGATGAACCTAAATAGGTTTGAATGGAGTTTATAGGTGTAAGTATGTAGGACTAGTAGCATGTCACGCTTTTTCGTCACGCTTTTTCGTCACGCTTTTTCGTCACACGTTTTCGTTTTGGAGGATTTAAAAAGGTTGAATTTGAAGGTCATATAGTTGGAGGTCTCTCTTACTGTTGTTGGGAGACTGTTCCAGTGATGGGAGGCTCTAACAGAGACTGTTCCAGTGATGGGAGGCTCTAACAGAGAAGATTGTTTTACCAAACACACTACATCTGTTTGGCACTTCACAGTCCCATCTGGTAGTTTCCCCATGGACTAGCTTGTCGCTTTTCCGTGATTTTCACCTTTTTTTTCCAAATCTACAAAATCATGAAAAATTGCACACTATAGACCATGGACTATAGCCCATGGTCTCGGAGTGATTTTCATCTGTCTTTCAAATCCTTGTTTTTCAACATTTTTGACCATGGGCTATAGCCCATCTCAGACGGCATACTATATAGCATGCCGTTTTTCATCATTTGAAATTGGATCATTGGATTTGAAAAAAAGACGAAAAAACATTTCAAAGATTCCTTTTCAGACAAACATGTCCACCGTAAGATGAACCTAAATAGGTTTGAATGGGGTTTCTAGGTGTAAGTATTTAGGACTAGTAGCATGCCAAAGTTTGTGCTATTGCCATTGGGAATGCATTGGGCGTTTAAGTTAAATAACCTAGAAACTACAAAACATTTCAAAGTAAAAAGTGCCAGCATGTGTCCCCACAGCAAGCTGAATTATAAAAAGTGTGAATGGAGTTTCTAGGTGAAAGTGATTTTTTGACGTGCCAATATCTGCCATTGAGCCCCATTATAAATGTCTCAAATTTGAAAGCACTATATTTCTAAAACTATGAAACATTATAAAGATTCCTTTTCAGGCAAACATGTCCACTGTAAGATGAACCTAAATAGGTTTGAATGGGGTTTATAGGTGTAAGTATGTAGGACTAGTAGCATGCCAAAGTTTGTGCTATTGCCATTGATAATGCATTGGGCGTTTAAGTGAAATAACTCAGAAACTACAAAACATTTCAAAGTAAAAAGTTCCAGCATGTGTCTCCACAGCAAGCTGAATTATAAAAAGTGTGAATGGAGTTTCTAGGTGAAAGTGATTTTTTGACGTGCCAATATCTGCCATTGAGCCCCATTATAAATGTCTCAAATTTGAAAGCACTATATTTCTAAAACTATGAAACATTATAAAGATTCCTTTTCAGGCAAACATGTCCACTGTAAGATGAACCTAAATAGGTTTGAATGGGGTTTATAGGTGTAAGTATGTAGGACTAGTAGCATGCCAAAGTTTGTGCTATTGCCATTGATAACTCAGAAACTACAAAACATTTCAAAGTAAAAAGTTCCAGCATGTGTCTCCACAGCAAGCTGAATTATAAAAATCACACCCGTGTGAACTGAATGGTGTAAGGTCTTATATAGCCTGATCAGCTGTGGTCTGACGTAATGTCTGACGTAATGAAATCACACCCGGGTGAACTGGGTGACCGTAGCAACCATGCTCATTTTTTGAGCACAGACAGACAGACAGACAGACAGACAGACTAACAAAGCCAGTTGTAGGAGTGGTTTACACCACTAAAAAGTGTGAATGGAGTTTCTAGGTGAAAGTGATATTTTGACGTGCCAATATCTGCCATTGAGCCCCATTATAAATTTCTCAAATTTGAAAGCACTATATTTCTAAAACTATGAAACATTTCAAAGATTCCTTTTCAGGCAAACATGTCCACCGTAAGATGAACCTAAATAGGTTTGAATGGGGTTTCTAGGTGTAAGTATTTAGGACTAGTAGCATGCCAAAGTTTGTGCTATTGCCATTGGGAATGCATTGGGCGTTTAAGTTAAATAACCTAGAAACTACAAAACATTTCAAAGTAAAAAGTTCCAGCATGTGTCTCCACAGCAAGCTGAATTATAAAAAGTGTGAATGGAGTTTCTAGGTGAAAGTGATTTTTTGACGTGCCAATATCTGCCATTGAGCCCCATTATAAATGTCTCAAATTTGAAAGCACTATATTTCTAAAACTATGAAACATTATAAAGATTCCTTTTCAGGCAAACATGTCCACTGTAAGATGAACCTAAATAGGTTTGAATGGGGTTTATAGGTGTAAGTATGTAGGACTAGTAGCATGCCAAAGTTTGTGCTATTGCCATTGAGAATGCATTGGGCGTTTAAGAGAAATAACTCAGAAACTACAAAACATTTCAAAGTAAAAAGTTCCAGCATGTGTCTCCACACAGCAAGCTGAATTATAAAAATCACACCCGTGTGAACTGAGTGGTGTAAGGTCTTATATAGCCTGATCAGCTGTGGTCTGACGTAATGTCTGACGTAATGAAATCACACCCGGGTGAACTGGGTGACCGTAGCAACCATGCTCATTTTTTGAGCACAGACAGACAGACAGACAGACAGACAGACTAACAAAGCCAGTTGTAGGAGTGGTTTACACCACTAAAAAGTGTGAACGGAGTATCTAGGTGAAAGTGATATTTTGACGTGCCAATATCTGCCATTGAGCCCCATTATAAATTTCTCAAATTTGAAAGCACTATATTTCTAAAACTATGAAACATTTCAAAGATTCCTTTTCAGGCAAACATGTCCACCGTAAGATGAACCTAAATAGGTTCGAATGGAGTTTCTACGTGTAAGTATTTAGGACTAGTAGCATGCCAAAGTTTGTGCTATTGCCATTGAGAATGGAGGATTTAAAAAGGTTGAATTTGGGTTGAATTTGAAGGTCAGATAGTTGGAGGTCTCTCTTACTGTTGTTGGGTGACTGTTCCAGTGATGGGAGGCTCTAACAGAGACTGTTCCAGTGATGGGAGGCTCTAACATAGACTGTTCCAGTGATGGGAGGCTCTAACAGAGACTGTTCCAGTGATGGGAGGCTCTAACAGAGAAGATTGTTTTACCAAACACACTACATCTGTTTGGCACTTCACAGTCCCATCTGGTAGTTGCCCCATGGACTAGCTTGTCGCTTTTCCGTGATTTTCACCTTTTTTTCCAAATCTCCAAAATCATGAAAAATGCCACACTATAGCCCATGGTCTCGGAGTGATTTTCATCTGTCTTTCAAATCCTCGTTTTTCAACATTTTTGACCATGGGCTATAGCCCATCTCAGACGGAATACTATAGCATGCCGTTTTTCATCATTTTTGAGGATTTGAAAAAAAGACGAAAATCACTCGAGACAATGGACTATAGCCCATGGTCTCGGACGGCATACTACAGCATGCCGTTTTTCATCATTTTTGAGGATTTGAAAAAAAGACGAAAATCACTCCGAGACCATGGACTATAGCCCATGGTCTCGGAGTGATTTTCGTCTTTTTTTTTTACTCCTCGTTTTTCATCATTTTTGACCATGGGCTATAGCCCATCTAAGACGGAATACTATAGCACGCCGTTTTTCATCATTTTTGAGGATTTGAAAAAAAGACTAAAATCACTCGAGACAATGGACTATAGCCCATGGTCTCGGACGGCATACTATAGCATGCCGTTTTTCATCATTTTTGAGGATTTGAAAAAAAGACGAAAATCATTCCGAGACCATGGACTATAGCCCATGGTCTCGGAGTGATTTTCGTCTTTTTTTTATTGAAAATTCATTTTTTATTGAGACACAGCATGTGTCTCCACAGCAAGCTGAATTATAAAAAGTGTGAATGGAGTTTCTAGGTGAAAGTGATTTTTTGACGTGCCAATATCTGCCATTGAGCCCCATTATAAATGTCTCAAATTTGAAAGCACTATATTTCTAAAACTATGAAACATTATAAAGATTCCTTTTCAGGCAAACATGTCCACTGTAAGATGAACCTAAATAGGTTTGAATGGGGTTTATAGGTGTAAGTATGTAGGACTAGTAGCATGCCAAAGTTTGTGCTATTGCCATTGAGAATGCATTGGGCGTTTAAGAGAAATAACTCAGAAACTACAAAACATTTCAAAGTAAAAAGTTCCAGCATGTGTCTCCACAGCAAGCTGAATTATAAAAATCACACCCGTGTGAACTGAGTGGTGTAAGGTCTTATATAGCCTGATCAGCTGTGGTCTGACGTAATGTCTGACGTAATGAAATCACACCCGGGTGAACTGGGTGACCGTAGCAACCATGCTCATTTTTTGAGCACAGACAGACAGACAGACAGACAGACAGACTAACAAAGCCAGTTGTAGGAGTGGTTTACACCACTAAAAAGTGTGAATGGAGTTTCTAGGTGAAAGTGATATTTTGACGTGCCAATATCTGCCATTGAGCCCCATTATAAATTTCTCAAATTTGAAAGCACTATATTTCTAAAACTATGAAACATTTCAAAGATTCCTTTTCAGGCAAACATGTCCACCGTAAGATGAACCTAAATAGGTTCGAATGGAGTTTCTACGTGTAAGTATTTAGGACTAGTAGCATGCCAAAGTTTGTGCTATTGCCATTGAGAATGGAGGATTTAAAAAGGTTGAATTTGGGTTGAATTTGAAGGTCAGATAGTTGGAGGTCTCTCTTACTGTTGTTGGGTGACTGTTCCAGTGATGGGAGGCTCTAACAGAGACTGTTCCAGTGATGGGAGGCTCTAACATAGACTGTTCCAGTGATGGGAGGCTCTAACAGAGACTGTTCCAGTGATGGGAGGCTCTAACAGAGAAGATTGTTTTACCAAACACACTACATCTGTTTGGCACTTCACAGTCCCATCTGGTAGTTTCCCCATGGACTAGCTTGTCGCTTTTCCGTGATTTTCACCTTTTTTTTCCCAAATCTCCAAAATCATGAAAAATGGCACACTATAGACCATGGACTATAGCCCATGGTCTCGGAGTGATTTTCATCTGTCTTTCAAATCCTTGTTTTTCAACATTTTTGACCATGGGCTATAGCCCATCTCAGACGGCATACTATATAGCATGCCGTTTTTCATCATTTGAAATTGGATCATTGGATTTGAAAAAAAGACGAAAAAACATTTCAAAGATTCCTTTTCAGACAAACATGTCCACCGTAAGATGAACCTAAATAGGTTTGAATGGGGTTTCTAGGTGTAAGTATTTAGGACTAGTAGCATGCCAAAGTTTGTGCTATTGCCATTGGGAATGCATTGGGCGTTTAAGTTAAATAACCTAGAAACTACAAAACATTTCAAAGTAAAAAGTGCCAGCATGTGTCCCCACAGCAAGCTGAATTATAAAAAGTGTGAATGGAGTTTCTAGGTGAAAGTGATTTTTTGACGTGCCAATATCTGCCATTGAGCCCCATTATAAATGTCTCAAATTTGAAAGCACTATATTTCTAAAACTATGAAACATTATAAAGATTCCTTTTCAGGCAAACATGTCCACTGTAAGATGAACCTAAATAGGTTTGAATGGGGTTTATAGGTGTAAGTATGTAGGACTAGTAGCATGCCAAAGTTTGTGCTATTGCCATTGATAATGCATTGGGCGTTTAAGTGAAATAACTCAGAAACTACAAAACATTTCAAAGTAAAAAGTTCCAGCATGTGTCTCCACAGCAAGCTGAATTATAAAAAGTGTGAATGGAGTTTCTAGGTGAAAGTGATTTTTTGACGTGCCAATATCTGCCATTGAGCCCCATTATAAATGTCTCAAATTTGAAAGCACTATATTTCTAAAACTATGAAACATTATAAAGATTCCTTTTCAGGCAAACATGTCCACTGTAAGATGAACCTAAATAGGTTTGAATGGGGTTTATAGGTGTAAGTATGTAGGACTAGTAGCATGCCAAAGTTTGTGCTATTGCCATTGATAATGCATTGGGCGTTTAAGTGAAATAACTCAGAAACTACAAAACATTTCAAAGTAAAAAGTTCCAGCATGTGTCTCCACAGCAAGCTGAATTATAAAAATCACACCCGTGTGAACTGAATGGTGTAAGGTCTTATATAGCCTGATCAGCTGTGGTCTGACGTAATGTCTGACGTAATGAAATCACACCCGGGTGAACTGGGTGACCGTAGCAACCATGCTCATTTTTTGAGCACAGACAGACAGACAGACAGACAGACTAACAAAGCCAGTTGTAGGAGTGGTTTACACCACTAAAAAGTGTGAATGGAGTTTCTAGGTGAAAGTGATATTTTGACGTGCCAATATCTGCCATTGAGCCCCATTATAAATTTCTCAAATTTGAAAGCACTATATTTCTAAAACTATGAAACATTTCAAAGATTCCTTTTCAGGCAAACATGTCCACCGTAAGATGAACCTAAATAGGTTTGAATGGGGTTTCTAGGTGTAAGTATTTAGGACTAGTAGCATGCCAAAGTTTGTGCTATTGCCATTGGGAATGCATTGGGCGTTTAAGTTAAATAACCTAGAAACTACAAAACATTTCAAAGTAAAAAGTTCCAGCATGTGTCCCCACAGCAAGCTGAATTATAAAAAGTTTGAATGGAGTTTCTAGGTGAAAGTGATTTTTTGACGTGCCAATATCTGCCATTGAGCCCCATTATAAATGTCTCAAATTTGAAAGCACTATATTTCTAAAACTATGAAACATTATAAAGATTCCTTTTCAGGCAAACATGTCCACTGTAAGATGAACCTAAATAGGTTTGAATGGGGTTTATAGGTGTAAGTATGTAGGACTAGTAGCATGCCAAAGTTTGTGCTATTGCCATTGATAATGCATTGGGCGTTTAAGTGAAATAACTCAGAAACTACAAAACATTTCAAAGTAAAAAGTTCCAGCATGTGTCTCCACAGCAAGCTGAATTATAAAAAGTGTGAATGGAGTTTCTAGGTGAAAGTGATTTTTTGACGTGCCAATATCTGCCATTGAGCCCCATTATAAATGTCTCAAATTTGAAAGCACTATATTTCTAAAACTATGAAACATTATAAAGATTCCTTTTCAGGCAAACATGTCCACTGTAAGATGAACCTAAATAGGTTTGAATGGGGTTTATAGGTGTAAGTATGTAGGACTAGTAGCATGCCAAAGTTTGTGCTATTGCCATTGAGAATGCATTGGGCGTTTAAGAGAAATAACTCAGAAACTACAAAACATTTCAAAGTAAAAAGTTCCAGCATGTGTCTCCACACAGCAAGCTGAATTATAAAAATCACACCCGTGTGAACTGAGTGGTGTAAGGTCTTATATAGCCTGATCAGCTGTGGTCTGACGTAATGTCTGACGTAATGAAATCACACCCGGGTGAACTGGGTGACCGTAGCAACCATGCTCATTTTTTGAGCACAGACAGACAGACAGACAGACAGACAGACAGACTAACAAAGCCAGTTGTAGGAGTGGTTTACACCACTAAAAAGTGTGAACGGAGTTTCTAGGTGAAAGTGATATTTTGACGTGCCAATATCTGCCATTGAGCCCCATTATAAATTTCTCAAATTTGAAAGCACTATATTTCTAAAACTATGAAACATTTCAAAGATTCCTTTTCAGGCAAACATGTCCACCGTAAGATGAACCTAAATAGGTTCGAATGGAGTTTCTACGTGTAAGTATTTAGGACTAGTAGCATGCCAAAGTTTGTGCTATTGCCATTGAGAATGGAGGATTTAAAAAGGTTGAATTTGGGTTGAATTTGAAGGTCAGATAGTTGGAGGTCTCTCTTACTGTTGTTGGGTGACTGTTCCAGTGATGGGAGGCTCTAACAGAGACTGTTCCAGTGATGGGAGGCTCTAACATAGACTGTTCCAGTGATGGGAGGCTCTAACAGAGACTGTTCCAGTGATGGGAGGCTCTAACAGAGAAGATTGTTTTACCAAACACACTACATCTGTTTGGCACTTCACAGTCCCATCTGGTAGTTGCCCCATGGACTAGCTTGTCGCTTTTCCGTGATTTTCACCTTTTTTTCCAAATCTCCAAAATCATGAAAAATGCCACACTATAGCCCATGGTCTCGGAGTGATTTTCATCTGTCTTTCAAATCCTCGTTTTTCAACATTTTTGACCATGGGCTATAGCCCATCTCAGACGGAATACTATAGCATGCCGTTTTTCATCATTTTTGAGGATTTGAAAAAAAGACGAAAATCACTCGAGACAATGGACTATAGCCCATGGTCTCGGACGGCATACTACAGCATGCCGTTTTTCATCATTTTTGAGGATTTGAAAAAAAGACGAAAATCATTCCGAGACCATGGACTATAGCCCATGGTCTCGGAGTGATTTTCGTCTTTTTTTTATTGAAAATTCATTTTTTATTGAGACACAGCATGTGTCTCCACAGCAAGCTGAATTATAAAAAGTGTGAATGGAGTTTCTAGGTGAAAGTGATTTTTTGACGTGCCAATATCTGCCATTGAGCCCCATTATAAATGTCTCAAATTTGAAAGCACTATATTTCTAAAACTATGAAACATTATAAAGATTCCTTTTCAGGCAAACATGTCCACCGTAAGATGAACCTAAATAGGTTCGAATGGAGTTTCTACGTGTAAGTATTTAGGACTAGTAGCATGCCAAAGTTTGTGCTATTGCCATTGAGAATGGAGGATTTAAAAAGGTTGAATTTGGGTTGAATTTGAAGGTCAGATAGTTGGAGGTCTCTCTTACTGTTGTTGGGTGACTGTTCCAGTGATGGGAGGCTCTAACAGAGACTGTTCCAGTGATGGGAGGCTCTAACATAGACTGTTCCAGTGATGGGAGGCTCTAACAGAGACTGTTCCAGTGATGGGAGGCTCTAACAGAGAAGATTGTTTTACCAAACACACTACATCTGTTTGGCACTTCACAGTCCCATCTGGTAGTTGCCCCATGGACTAGCTTGTCGCTTTTCCGTGATTTTCACCTTTTTTTCCAAATCTCCAAAATCATGAAAAATGCCACACTATAGCCCATGGTCTCGGAGTGATTTTCATCTGTCTTTCAAATCCTCGTTTTTCAACATTTTTGACCATGGGCTATAGCCCATCTCAGACGGAATACTATAGCATGCCGTTTTTCATCATTTTTGAGGATTTGAAAAAAAGACGAAAATCACTCGAGACAATGGACTATAGCCCATGGTCTCGGACGGCATACTACAGCATGCCGTTTTTCATCATTTTTGAGGATTTGAAAAAAAGACGAAAATCATTCCGAGACCATGGACTATAGCCCATGGTCTCGGAGTGATTTTCGTCTTTTTTTTATTGAAAATTCATTTTTTATTGAGACACAGCATGTGTCTCCACAGCAAGCTGAATTATAAAAAGTGTGAATGGAGTTTCTAGGTGAAAGTGATTTTTTGACGTGCCAATATCTGCCATTGAGCCCCATTATAAATGTCTCAAATTTGAAAGCACTATATTTCTAAAACTATGAAACATTATAAAGATTCCTTTTCAGGCAAACATGTCCACTGTAAGATGAACCTAAATAGGTTTGAATGGGGTTTATAGGTGTAAGTATGTAGGACTAGTAGCATGCCAAAGTTTGTGCTATTGCCATTGAGAATGCATTGGGCGTTTAAGAGAAATAACTCAGAAACTACAAAACATTTCAAAGTAAAAAGTTCCAGCATGTGTCTCCACAGCAAGCTGAATTATAAAAATCACACCCGTGTGAACTGAGTGGTGTAAGGTCTTATATAGCCTGATCAGCTGTGGTCTGACGTAATGTCTGACGTAATGAAATCACACCCGGGTGAACTGGGTGACCGTAGCAACCATGCTCATTTTTTGAGCACAGACAGACAGACAGACAGACAGACAGACTAACAAAGCCAGTTGTAGGAGTGGTTTACACCACTAAAAAGTGTGAATGGAGTTTCTAGGTGAAAGTGATATTTTGACGTGCCAATATCTGCCATTGAGCCCCATTATAAATTTCTCAAATTTGAAAGCACTATATTTCTAAAACTATGAAACATTTCAAAGATTCCTTTTCAGGCAAACATGTCCACCGTAAGATGAACCTAAATAGGTTCGAATGGAGTTTCTACGTGTAAGTATTTAGGACTAGTAGCATGCCAAAGTTTGTGCTATTGCCATTGAGAATGGAGGATTTAAAAAGGTTGAATTTGGGTTGAATTTGAAGGTCAGATAGTTGGAGGTCTCTCTTACTGTTGTTGGGTGACTGTTCCAGTGATGGGAGGCTCTAACAGAGACTGTTCCAGTGATGGGAGGCTCTAACATAGACTGTTCCAGTGATGGGAGGCTCTAACAGAGACTGTTCCAGTGATGGGAGGCTCTAACAGAGAAGATTGTTTTACCAAACACACTACATCTGTTTGGCACTTCACAGTCCCATCTGGTAGTTTCCCCATGGACTAGCTTGTCGCTTTTCCGTGATTTTCACCTTTTTTTTCCAAATCTCCAAAATCATGAAAAATGGCACACTATAGACCATGGACTATAGCCCATGGTCTCGGAGTGATTTTCATCTGTCTTTCAAATCCTTGTTTTTCAACATTTTTGACCATGGGCTATAGCCCATCTCAGACGGCATACTATATAGCATGCCGTTTTTCATCATTTGAAATTGGATCATTGGATTTGAAAAAAAGACGAAAAAACATTTCAAAGATTCCTTTTCAGACAAACATGTCCACCGTAAGATGAACCTAAATAGGTTTGAATGGGGTTTCTAGGTGTAAGTATTTAGGACTAGTAGCATGCCAAAGTTTGTGCTATTGCCATTGGGAATGCATTGGGCGTTTAAGTTAAATAACCTAGAAACTACAAAACATTTCAAAGTAAAAAGTTCCAGCATGTGTCCCCACAGCAAGCTGAATTATAAAAAGTTTGAATGGAGTTTCTAGGTGAAAGTGATTTTTTGACGTGCCAATATCTGCCATTGAGCCCCATTATAAATGTCTCAAATTTGAAAGCACTATATTTCTAAAACTATGAAACATTATAAAGATTCCTTTTCAGGCAAACATGTCCACTGTAAGATGAACCTAAATAGGTTTGAATGGGGTTTATAGGTGTAAGTATGTAGGACTAGTAGCATGCCAAAGTTTGTGCTATTGCCATTGATAATGCATTGGGCGTTTAAGTGAAATAACTCAGAAACTACAAAACATTTCAAAGTAAAAAGTTCCAGCATGTGTCTCCACACAGCAAGCTGAATTATAAAAATCACACCCGTGTGAACTGAGTGGTGTAAGGTCTTATATAGCCTGATCAGCTGTGGTCTGACGTAATGTCTGACGTAATGAAATCACACCCGGGTGAACTGGGTGACCGTAGCAACCATGCTCATTTTTTGAGCACAGACAGACAGACAGACAGACAGACAGACTAACAAAGCCAGTTGTAGGAGTGGTTTACACCACTAAAAAGTGTGAACGGAGTTTCTAGGTGAAAGTGATATTTTGACGTGCCAATATCTGCCATTGAGCCCCATTATAAATTTCTCAAATTTGAAAGCACTATATTTCTAAAACTATGAAACATTTCAAAGATTCCTTTTCAGGCAAACATGTCCACCGTAAGATGAACCTAAATAGGTTCGAATGGAGTTTCTACGTGTAAGTATTTAGGACTAGTAGCATGCCAAAGTTTGTGCTATTGCCATTGAGAATGGAGGATTTAAAAAGGTTGAATTTGGGTTGAATTTGAAGGTCAGATAGTTGGAGGTCTCTCTTACTGTTGTTGGGTGACTGTTCCAGTGATGGGAGGCTCTAACAGAGACTGTTCCAGTGATGGGAGGCTCTAACATAGACTGTTCCAGTGATGGGAGGCTCTAACAGAGACTGTTCCAGTGATGGGAGGCTCTAACAGAGAAGATTGTTTTACCAAACACACTACATCTGTTTGGCACTTCACAGTCCCATCTGGTAGTTGCCCCATGGACTAGCTTGTCGCTTTTCCGTGATTTTCACCTTTTTTTCCAAATCTCCAAAATCATGAAAAATGCCACACTATAGCCCATGGTCTCGGAGTGATTTTCATCTGTCTTTCAAATCCTCGTTTTTCAACATTTTTGACCATGGGCTATAGCCCATCTCAGACGGAATACTATAGCATGCCGTTTTTCATCATTTTTGAGGATTTGAAAAAAAGACGAAAATCACTCGAGACAATGGACTATAGCCCATGGTCTCGGACGGCATACTACAGCATGCCGTTTTTCATCATTTTTGAGGATTTGAAAAAAAGACGAAAATCACTCCGAGACCATGGACTATAGCCCATGGTCTCGGAGTGATTTTCGTCTTTTTTTTTTACTCCTCGTTTTTCATCATTTTTGACCATGGGCTATAGCCCATCTAAGACGGAATACTATAGCATGCCGTTTTTCATCATTTTTGAGGATTTGAAAAAAAGACTAAAATCACTCGAGACAATGGACTATATAGCCCATGGTCTCGGACGGCATACTATAGCATGCCGTTTTTCATCATTTTTGAGGATTTGAAAAAAAGACGAAAATCATTCCGAGACCATGGACTATAGCCCATGGTCTCGGAGTGATTTTCGTCTTTTTTTTTATTGAAAATTCATTTTTTATTGAGACACAGCATGTGTCTCCACAGCAAGCTGAATTATAAAAAGTGTGAATGGAGTTTCTAGGTGAAAGTGATTTTTTGACGTGCCAATATCTGCCATTGAGCCCCATTATAAATTTCTCAAATTTGAAAGCACTATATTTCTAAAACTATGAAACATTTCAAAGATTCCTTTTCAGGCAAACATGTCCACCGTAAGATGAACCTAAATAGGTTCGAATGGAGTTTCTACGTGTAAGTATTTAGGACTAGTAGCATGCCAAAGTTTGTGCTATTGCCATTGAGAATGGAGGATTTAAAAAGGTTGAATTTGGGTTGAATTTGAAGGTCAGATAGTTGGAGGTCTCTCTTACTGTTGTTGGGTGACTGTTCCAGTGATGGGAGGCTCTAACAGAGACTGTTCCAGTGATGGGAGGCTCTAACATAGACTGTTCCAGTGATGGGAGGCTCTAACAGAGACTGTTCCAGTGATGGGAGGCTCTAACAGAGAAGATTGTTTTACCAAACACACTACATCTGTTTGGCACTTCACAGTCCCATCTGGTAGTTGCCCCATGGACTAGCTTGTCGCTTTTCCGTGATTTTCACCTTTTTTTCCAAATCTCCAAAATCATGAAAAATGCCACACTATAGCCCATGGTCTCGGAGTGATTTTCATCTGTCTTTCAAATCCTCGTTTTTCAACATTTTTGACCATGGGCTATAGCCCATCTCAGACGGAATACTATAGCATGCAGTTTTTCATCATTTTTGAGGATTTGAAAAAAAGACGAAAATCACTCGAGACAATGGACTATAGCCCATGGTCTCGGACGGCATACTACAGCATGCCGTTTTTCATCATTTTTGAGGATTTGAAAAAAAGACGAAAATCACTCCGAGACCATGGACTATAGCCCATGGTCTCGGAGTGATTTTCGTCTTTTTTTTTTACTCCTCGTTTTTCATCATTTTTGACCATGGGCTATAGCCCATCTAAGACGGAATACTATAGCATGCCGTTTTTCATCATTTTTGAGGATTTGAAAAAAAGACTAAAATCACTCGAGACAATGGACTATAGACATGGACTATAGCCCATGGTCTCGGACGGCATACTATAGCATGCCGTTTTTCATCATTTTTGAGGATTTGAAAAAAAGACGAAAATCATTCCGAGACCATGGACTATAGCCCATGGTCTCGGAGTGATTTTCGTCTTTTTTTTTATTGAAAATTCATTTTTTATTGAGACACAGCATGTGTCTCCACAGCAAGCTGAATTATAAAAAGTGTGAATGGAGTTTCTAGGTGAAAGTGATTTTTTGACGTGCCAATATCTGCCATTGAGCCCCATTATAAATTTCTCAAATTTGAAAGCACTATATTTCTAAAACTATGAAACATTTCAAAGATTCCTTTTCAGGCAAACATGTCCACCGTAAGATGAACCTAAATAGGTTCGAATGGAGTTTCTACGTGTAAGTATTTAGGACTAGTAGCATGCCAAAGTTTGTGCTATTGCCATTGAGAATGGAGGATTTAAAAAGGTTGAATTTGGGTTGAATTTGAAGGTCAGATAGTTGGAGGTCTCTCTTACTGTTGTTGGGTGACTGTTCCAGTGATGGGAGGCTCTAACAGAGACTGTTCCAGTGATGGGAGGCTCTAACATAGACTGTTCCAGTGATGGGAGGCTCTAACAGAGACTGTTCCAGTGATGGGAGGCTCTAACAGAGAAGATTGTTTTACCAAACACACTACATCTGTTTGGCACTTCACAGTCCCATCTGGTAGTTGCCCCATGGACTAGCTTGTCGCTTTTCCGTGATTTTCACCTTTTTTTCCAAATCTCCAAAATCATGAAAAATGCCACACTATAGCCCATGGTCTCGGAGTGATTTTCATCTGTCTTTCAAATCCTCGTTTTTCAACATTTTTGACCATGGGCTATAGCCCATCTCAGACGGAATACTATAGCATGCCGTTTTTCATCATTTTTGAGGATTTGAAAAAAAGACGAAAATCACTCGAGACAATGGACTATAGCCCATGGTCTCGGACGGCATACTACAGCATGCCGTTTTTCATCATTTTTGAGGATTTGAAAAAAAGACGAAAATCACTCCGAGACCATGGACTATAGCCCATGGTCTCGGAGTGATTTTCGTCTTTTTTTTTTACTCCTCGTTTTTCATCATTTTTGACCATGGGCTATAGCCCATCTAAGACGGAATACTATAGCACGCCGTTTTTCATCATTTTTGAGGATTTGAAAAAAAGACTAAAATCACTCGAGACAATGGACTATAGCCCATGGTCTCGGACGGCATACTATAGCATGCCGTTTTTCATCATTTTTGAGGATTTGAAAAAAAGACGAAAATCATTCCGAGACCATGGACTATAGCCCATGGTCTCGGAGTGATTTTCGTCTTTTTTTTTATTGAAAATTCATTTTTTATTGAGACACAGCATGTGTCTCCACAGCAAGCTGAATTATAAAAAGTGTGAATGGAGTTTCTAGGTGAAAGTGATTTTTTGACGTGCCAATATCTGCCATTGAGCCCCATTATAAATTTCTCAAATTTGAAAGCACTATATTTCTAAAACTATGAAACATTTCAAAGATTCCTTTTCAGGCAAACATGTCCACCGTAAGATGAACCTAAATAGGTTCGAATGGAGTTTCTACGTGTAAGTATTTAGGACTAGTAGCATGCCAAATTTTGTGCTATTGCCATTGAGAATGGAGGATTTAAAAAGGTTGAATTTGGGTTGAATTTGAAGGTCAGATAGTTGGAGGTCTCTCTTACTGTTGTTGGGTGACTGTTCCAGTGATGGGAGGCTCTAACAGAGACTGTTCCAGTGATGGGAGGCTCTAACATAGACTGTTCCAGTGATGGGAGGCTCTAACAGAGACTGTTCCAGTGATGGGAGGCTCTAACAGAGAAGATTGTTTTACCAAACACACTACATCTGTTTGGCACTTCACAGTCCCATCTGGTAGTTTCCCCATGGACTAGCTTGTCGCTTTTCCGTGATTTTCACCTTTTTTTTCCAAATCTCCAAAATCATGAAAAATGGCACACTATAGACCATGGACTATAGCCCATGGTCTCGGAGTGATTTTCATCTGTCTTTCAAATCCTTGTTTTTCAACATTTTTGACCATGGGCTATAGCCCATCTCAGACGGCATACTATATAGCATGCCGTTTTTCATCATTTGAAATTGGATCATTGGATTTGAAAAAAAGACGAAAAAACATTTCAAAGATTCCTTTTCAGACAAACATGTCCACCGTAAGATGAACCTAAATAGGTTTGAATGGGGTTTCTAGGTGTAAGTATTTAGGACTAGTAGCATGCCAAAGTTTGTGCTATTGCCATTGGGAATGCATTGGGCGTTTAAGTTAAATAACCTAGAAACTACAAAACATTTCAAAGTAAAAAGTTCCAGCATGTGTCCCCACAGCAAGCTGAATTATAAAAAGTTTGAATGGAGTTTCTAGGTGAAAGTGATTTTTTGACGTGCCAATATCTGCCATTGAGCCCCATTATAAATGTCTCAAATTTGAAAGCACTATATTTCTAAAACTATGAAACATTATAAAGATTCCTTTTCAGGCAAACATGTCCACTGTAAGATGAACCTAAATAGGTTTGAATGGGGTTTATAGGTGTAAGTATGTAGGACTAGTAGCATGCCAAAGTTTGTGCTATTGCCATTGATAATGCATTGGGCGTTTAAGTGAAATAACTCAGAAACTACAAAACATTTCAAAGTAAAAAGTTCCAGCATGTGTCTCCACAGCAAGCTGAATTATAAAAAGTGTGAATGGAGTTTCTAGGTGAAAGTGATTTTTTGACGTGCCAATATCTGCCATTGAGCCCCATTATAAATGTCTCAAATTTGAAAGCACTATATTTCTAAAACTATGAAACATTATAAAGATTCCTTTTCAGGCAAACATGTCCACTGTAAGATGAACCTAAATAGGTTTGAATGGGGTTTATAGGTGTAAGTATGTAGGACTAGTAGCATGCCAAAGTTTGTGCTATTGCCATTGAGAATGCATTGGGCGTTTAAGAGAAATAACTCAGAAACTACAAAACATTTCAAAGTAAAAAGTTCCAGCATGTGTCTCCACACAGCAAGCTGAATTATAAAAATCACACCCGTGTGAACTGAGTGGTGTAAGGTCTTATATAGCCTGATCAGCTGTGGTCTGACGTAATGTCTGACGTAATGAAATCACACCCGGGTGAACTGGGTGACCGTAGCAACCATGCTCATTTTTTGAGCACAGACAGACAGACAGACAGACAGACAGACTAACAAAGCCAGTTGTAGGAGTGGTTTACACCACTAAAAAGTGTGAACGGAGTTTCTAGGTGAAAGTGATATTTTGACGTGCCAATATCTGCCATTGAGCCCCATTATAAATTTCTCAAATTTGAAAGCACTATATTTCTAAAACTATGAAACATTTCAAAGATTCCTTTTCAGGCAAACATGTCCACCGTAAGATGAACCTAAATAGGTTCGAATGGAGTTTCTACGTGTAAGTATTTAGGACTAGTAGCATGCCAAAGTTTGTGCTATTGCCATTGAGAATGGAGGATTTAAAAAGGTTGAATTTGGGTTGAATTTGAAGGTCAGATAGTTGGAGGTCTCTCTTACTGTTGTTGGGTGACTGTTCCAGTGATGGGAGGCTCTAACAGAGACTGTTCCAGTGATGGGAGGCTCTAACATAGACTGTTCCAGTGATGGGAGGCTCTAACAGAGACTGTTCCAGTGATGGGAGGCTCTAACAGAGAAGATTGTTTTACCAAACACACTACATCTGTTTGGCACTTCACAGTCCCATCTGGTAGTTGCCCCATGGACTAGCTTGTCGCTTTTCCGTGATTTTCACCTTTTTTTCCAAATCTCCAAAATCATGAAAAATGCCACACTATAGCCCATGGTCTCGGAGTGATTTTCATCTGTCTTTCAAATCCTCGTTTTTCAACATTTTTGACCAT
Organism: Electrona antarctica; assembly: GCF_951216825.1. Lineage (NCBI taxonomy): Eukaryota > Metazoa > Chordata > Actinopteri > Myctophiformes > Myctophidae > Electrona > Electrona antarctica. The sequence goes on from NC_136809.1 coordinate 21,994,449, forward strand.
GGGCTATAGCCCATCTCAGACGGAATACTATAGCATGCCGTTTTTCATCATTTTTGAGGATTTGAAAAAAAGACGAAAATCACTCGAGACAATGGACTATAGCCCATGGTCTCGGACGGCATACTACAGCATGCCGTTTTTCATCATTTTTGAGGATTTGAAAAAAAGACGAAAATCACTCCGAGACCATGGACTATAGCCCATGGTCTCGGAGTGATTTTCGTCTTTTTTTTTTACTCCTCGTTTTTCATCATTTTTGACCATGGGCTATAGCCCATCTAAGACGGAATACTATAGCACGCCGTTTTTCATCATTTTTGAGGATTTGAAAAAAAGACTAAAATCACTCGAGACAATGGACTATAGCCCATGGTCTCGGACGGCATACTATAGCATGCCGTTTTTCATCATTTTTGAGGATTTGAAAAAAAGACGAAAATCATTCCGAGACCATGGACTATAGCCCATGGTCTCGGAGTGATTTTCGTCTTTTTTTTATTGAAAATTCATTTTTTATTGAGACACAGCATGTGTCTCCACAGCAAGCTGAATTATAAAAAGTGTGAATGGAGTTTCTAGGTGAAAGTGATTTTTTGACGTGCCAATATCTGCCATTGAGCCCCATTATAAATTTCTCAAATTTGAAAGCACTATATTTCTAAAACTATGAAACATTATAAAGATTCCTTTTCAGGCAAACATGTCCACCGTAAGATGAACCTAAATAGGTTTGAATGTGGTTTCTACGTGTAAGTATTTAGGACTAGTAGCATGCCAACGTTTGTGCTATTGCCATTGAGAATGCATTGGGAGTTTAAGTTAAATAACTTTGAACTACAAAACATTTCAAAGTAAAAAGTTCCAGCATGTGTCTCCACAGTAAGCTTAATTAAATTAATTACTCAAAAAGTGTGAATGGAGTTTCTAGGTGAAAGTGATTTGAGTAAATTTTCATTTCACATCCTTGTAGTTAAAAAGCTAATATTGAAAAACAAGCCAATTTTCAATGTTCAATTTTGGTACACCAGACAGAATATTGATTGAACACAAGATACACGGATTATATTATATTATTGGCATGTCAAAAAATCACTTTATCCTAGAAACTGGAGACACATGCTGGAACTTTTTACTTTGAATCTTTATAATGTTTCATAGTTTTAGAAATATAGGGCCTCATGCGCCAACCGTTCTTAAGAAGTTCTTAAGAGGAAATTTGTTCTTAGACCCACTTAGGAAGTTTTTAAGAAGGTTTTGGGATCCCTCAATCTTTTCTTAGCTGTCATTTGTTCGTAGGTAAGAACAGAATCTACGCACACTGTGGAGCACTCTTAGGGTGCCTTTTTCGTTCTTAAGTGCAATGTGAAAACATAAAGGAAAAACAGCGCCATCTGCATGATGCTCAAAGTTTGGTCTGAGGACCTCAAGGGGTCCTTGAGGAAGTTCCAGGCAGTCCACAGCAAAATATGGAACATTTTACCACTTTAATCCCATTTTATACTTTGAAAATAGCCAATCTACAAGCTCACAAACGCGTCCCATTACTGCCCATTTTGAGCTTGTAGATCGGCTATTTTCGAAACATTTTGATAAATCTTCAAAACATTTCCCTAGCAGAAAATCTTTTCATATGGGGGTCTGCAAAATGCATGTCAATTTGGGGGTCCTTGACATGAAAATGTTTGAGAACCACTGGTTTAGAGTTCACAACCCAACCCAACGCACCATACCCACCACATAACCCCCACCCCATGCACCCACCATCATCCCCCCCCCCCCCCCCCCCCCCCCCCAAGTTGACTATTGTGAGATAAATAATGAAATACATTCATGATTATTGAAAATATTTAAATATTTAAATGTTCTGTTCACTTCAGTACCTCCACAGTATTATTGGAGTCTGGTGTTCCACCATATTTAGACTTTAGTTTAGGTATTCTTGACTTCACTCAACTTTATTTCTATGTGTGAGGTCCTGTGATTTCTGTGTGCTGCAATCACACACAGGTGTGACTGCAGGCAAGGCCATGGAGTCATGCAAAACCACACCCACCTGGGTGAACACAGGTAGGAAAGTGAATTCCCAATGCCTTATATGGGATTGGAGGGGCGGTTCCCTATGGTAATTAGGATGTTAATTAGGATATGTGGGGCGTCTACCTATGATCATTTGAATGAACTGGCACACCCCTTCAAGTTACGAGGATTTGGATTCATCATCATAAGAACATGCTTACGAACAATTCTGCCTACTTAAGAACGTTTCATGAATCTGACTGGACTTCTCTTAGGAATTCACTTAGGAAGAAATGTAAGAGGAAAAGTTAGGAACTTATTGGCGCATGAGGCCCATAGTGCTTTCAAATTTGAGAAATGTATAATGGGGCTCAATGGCAGATATTGGCACGTCAAAAAATCACTTTCACCTATAAACTCCATTCACACTTTTTGAGTGGTGTAAACCACTCCTACAACTGGCTTTTGTGTGCAGAAAAAAATGACCACGGTTGCTATGTTCAAAATAATTTCTGACGTAATTAAATCACACCCGGGTGAACTGGATGACCGTAGCAACCGTGGTCATTTTCTCTGCGCAAAAACAGCCAGTTGTGAAATCACATCCGGGTGTGATTTCATTACGTCAGATCAGAGCTGATCAGGCTATATAATACCTTATTACGTCAGACCACAGCTGATCATGCTATATAAAACCTTACACCACTCAGTTCACACGGGTGTGATTTTTATAATTCAGCTTGCTGTGGGGACACATGCTGGAACTTTTTACTTTGAAATGTTTTGTAGTTTCTGATTTATTTAACTTAAACGCCCAATGCATTCTCAATGGCAATAGCACAAACTTTGGCATGCTACTAGTCCTACATACTTACACCTAGACACCTCATTCAAACTTTAATAGGTTCATCTTATGGTGGACATGTTTGCCTGAAAAGGAATCTTCATAATGTTTCATAGTTTTAATAATAGCCTATAGTGCTTATAATGGGGCTCAATGGCAGATATTGGCACAAAAGAAATCACTTTAACCTAGAAACTCCATTCACACTTTTTATAATTCAGCTTCCTGTGGATACAGACACAAGCTGTAACTTTTTACTGTGAAATGTTTTGTAGTTATTTAACTTAAAAGCACAATGCATTCTCAATGGCAATAGCACAAATAACTTTGACATGCTACTAGTCCTACTTACACCTAGAAACCCCATTCAAACTTTAATAGGTTCATCTTGATGGCCTGAAAATGATTTTTTTAAATGTTTCGGTTTTAGAAATATAGTGCTTTCAAATTTGAGAAATGTATAATGGGGCTCAATGGCAGATTTGGCACGTAAATAAATTACTTTCACCTAGAAACTCCATTCGCACTTTTTATAATTCAGCTTACTGTGGACCCACATGCTGGAACTTTTCACTTTGAAATGTTTTGTTTTTGCTTTTACTACTGCTTAATCATAATGCTAATATGTATTTATGTTTTACTGTCGTAGTTGTTATTGCTATTATTCGTTTCATGATGAAACTTGCATCTCTCATCCTCTCCACCACCCACCCACCCAAGAGCCTGGGTCTGCCTTTTTCGGTTTTCCTAGTTTTCCATTGCCACGGTCACAAATATGCTTGCTCGGGTGGGACAATGTCAGGTCTGTCTGCAGACACCTCGACACTATGATAAATAAAAGTTGAATTGAATTTGTTCACAAATATCCCAAATGTAGAAATCAATTAAGCACACTATACTATTTGCAGAGTTATTGTAACCTAACCACTAATTTCTGAATGTGGTTTTGAAATTATACAATACAAATTATAAAAATAATGGACCTTCCTGTGCTTGGAGCATTAAAGAAAAAAAAGCCAGCCTCCATTGTTTAATGGCCATTCTCCATTTTATATTTGACACTGTACTTTTGCCAAAGCAAAATAGAAATATTAATTACAAATGTACTTATATAGAAAGGCACATTGTCAAAATACAATTTGGCATGCATTTAAGTTCTTAATAAATTGCAGTAAACATTCAAAGATTTGACCCATCTTGCCTGCCATTGAATCAACAGGTCTCCATCACAGTATGAGCTGGGGTGGGGAGTGGTCAATGGACTTTCTATTTTATCAAATATAAGCATAACCACTTAAACCATATATATTGTTGATCCAGGGTTTTCTCCTCTACACCAAATCTGTATGCAGAAAAATCTACAAGCTTGTGAGCCTGCCAATTTCACAGAATGTTCGCCCATTAAGACACGCTCAGAATAGGGATGCTATGGTTAATGTGGTTAAAGTACACTACAAACTACTCTACTACTAAAAAAAAACAAAAAAAAAACATGTTTTGCGTGCTGAAGGGAATTTTGTTGCAATACACTTAATTCACACCTGATTGGAAATATTTAAAAGTGAATTGCACTAATATGTAGCCTGACACCCTGGCTGCATTTTCATTTTGTTTCACTTCATATTTTTTTTAATGGGCGTGTCTAGCGATTCAGGGGCTGGAACCAGGCTACCCTGCAAGCACCCAAAACGATTTTCTTTTTTTAAAACACAATTTTCACAACACAATTTCCATAGGTCTCTGTACATAAATATACACATTAAATATACATTCACAGGAGTGGGGAGGAAATTAACATGCCTGTACAGTTTGATCAAACTTTACAGTCTGGGCAGGAAACTAACTCTACCCACACCTCCACCCCCAGTGGCTGGTAAATCCCAAAATTCTGGTCACTTTCACCATTTTATCATACAACATTAAGAACAAGAACAGGACTTCCAAAATTATGGCTAGTATCCTAAGAAAGTGGCTGACAGTGTAGAGCCATAGTCAAACTTTGACTACCAGCCATAGTCAAACTTTGCCATCAGTTGGGCTGATGGCTGGTGTTAAACCTTCTTGAGTGGGTTGGGGAACCCCACTTACAGTAGTCAGCTCAAAAAATATTGACCCAGACCCGTCCTCCTGACAGATACAGACATTAACATTTTGACAATGCCCTGATTCCAATGTAATAACCACTTTAACAAAAGAAATAGAATCTAAAAGTAACAACAGTATTATGAAAATCTTACTTGCATTTGCACTCTGTTGGTAGTCTTAAAACCATACTGTGTACCTTTTTCAATTAAACTAAATTATATTTGATGTAGTCTCTCTGGTACATTTCCCACAATTAGCATTCTACATTTTGACAGCTTCTCTAAAAACTATTAAATACAATTTTGACCGAAAATATAGTATTTAGCATGAATAAATAGTTTGATTACATGTTGCAGCATTCCTTTTTCACAATCAACAAACACTGTAATGACACAGAGCTACCAGAAGGTGTCACCAAAATAAAACTACTGAAAATAAATTGCACAGTATGGCTTTAAGTAGTTATAGAATGCATGTGTAATACACATTTTATTCTGTTAAAACACAGGTTTACACACTGGAGTGCGACCACTGTAAAGTGTAAGGGACTTACTTCACGTTTTCCCTAAAGACCATGCAAAAACAGAGTTTGGGTTTTGGCACATATAAGTCTTTACATCTCCCATTCTCCTTAGCTCAGGCACTCAACTGACAATTCTCCTTTAAGTTTAGTGGAGTGATCTAGACTCTAGAGGTCTTTACACATCCACCTGAACCCTAAATCCATCACGGACCACATCAGCTTCTTAACATTAAATGATTAAACTTCAGTTTTAAAATTAGACATTTAATCTAGAACTATACTGGTAATTTGTGTTGGAAATATGGTATATTCTAAAAAGATTTTTGCATCCAAGTACGGTGCAGTGATGAAAACATAATTATTTCTCTTTTCTTAACTTTGAAATAAATGGAATTGTAGGGGAGAAGCAATCCACAAAAAAGGCACATTTATGAGGGAATTAATGTCCAGTAATTGAACAGTGGGATGAGCATTGTTTTACAAAGCCTTGCAGGAAAAAATAAAAGATATATTATTTCTATGAACAAAATGTGCACTGAAACATATCAAACTGGAGACCAGGGAAAAACAGATACACAATGTTTTAGATGGCTGCCCCCTCCGGGACCACGGCATAAAAATGATATCGGTTACGGGTAACAAACTACAGGTCCAACTTTATGGATCGGTGAAGACCTCTAGTGTGATCTCTACAACCTTACTGTACATGGCTTTGTCTCTTGACACATAATTTTGTAAAAGAATGAATACACAAAAGCAAATAAAATATTCCAGTTAAAAAAAAAAGAGAAAAATAAACACATTAGAAAAGGAGACATGTGGAACCAAATCACCCTATTGTACCCTGTAAATCCACAGGAGGTGCAGTTCATCTTCTTATACAGTAGATACGCCAAAACAATAGGCAAACCACAGGCGAGTAACCCTGCAGCCCTGGTCTTACGACTTAAAAACAACTATCTGGTCTCAAATACTAAACAAATAGGCTGCTTTATGCTGGGTTTTGTTTCTGATACAAGCCTTGCGAGTTGGTCAAGAAATGAAATACTTTAAAAACACTTGCTCTCCTTTTGGAGGTTTTACGCTGTTCATTTAGAGAGTTTACTGATGACACGAATGAGTGCAGCATTCTCATCTTTTAGCCTCTGGTTGTCTGCTTTGAGGTCCACCACAACCTGAATAAACAAAATGACACACCATAACACAAAATAACATACATTTGTTTCAATCAACAGTGCCTGCTTCAAATGTTAGTAATATAGGAATTCAAGCTTAGCCAATTGCAGCAGTCAGTACAGCTATTTTATTATGCCTACCTTCAGTTCATCCTCCAATTCCACTGCTTTCCTCTGGAGTGCCAACTTCTCCTATGGAAGAAGTGCATCATATTCCAATTATGATTTTAGTAGAAGCAAAGAAAGTGCTTGCAGCAACTGTTTGACACTTGCACGCACGTCAAAATGTGACGTGAGCTTGTAGATCGGCTATTTTTGCGATACTGTAGTAAAGAATATTAATTAAGTACTACATTACGGTAAATTAAGTACATTTACGAGTAATTTACAAAAAAATAAAATTCAAAAATGGATAGGAGGGTTCTGCCTGACACCAAACACACAGACCACACACTTACAAATCGTTCCAGTTCCAGAAGGGCTGGCCTATCAGTGTTCCTCTCTTGTCTCTGTCAGAGGGAGAGGAAGGGGAGAAGAGAGATTGATATTCAGTCCAACACATTTATGACAAAATAACTCACTAAACCTCCTGGGATTCACATCTTAAATGACAAGGACTTCGACCTTGTAATTCAACCCATCTAATCAGAAACCATTTACAGTAGACCTGGTCGGATAGAAAACCAAGAGAAGGCCCGAGAACCAGACTTGGGAACCACCGAGACCCTGGTAGGAGTAAACTTTAATTACTGGAGCATCTATGTTTCATACTTTAACACAGTGGTTCTCAAAGTGGGGTCCAGGGAGGCCATAATACCAAGGTCGCGTGTACGCATCCGCCTGGGTGACGGCAGACTGCTGGTCGAGCGCTGGCTCTTTGGGATGGGGGGGGGGGGGGGGGGGGGGTGGTCAGATCAACATATAGAATGAATTCTGTACTGGCCATATATGGAGCGTGTCTTGACTCTTGAGTGTACAGGGTTTGATGAGGTCAAATCAACATATGGAATGTCAGAACAGGTCAGCTCCAAATATGGAGATGTAAGGGTGGCAGCGGGGGTGTCTGGAGTGTACAGGGTTTGATGAGGGCCCACGTAGGGTCGGGCCTTAGTTTTCAGGCCTGTTGAGAACTCTACTATAAACTTTGGGGTGGGCCCGTCTAGAGTTTGAATGGACAGGTATCAGTCAAAAGGGAGACATTGAAGGACGGGTGGGGATGGATCAACATTATGGAAGGTCAGAACAGGTCAGCTCCATATATGGAGATCTAAGGGTTTGAGGTCAGATGTAGAGTTGCTGGCCGGCCTCATATATGCAGATCCAGGTGATGATCCAGTCTTCTCCATGTATGGATATCCAGGGTTTGATGAAGTCAGTGTCGTGATCTTCATATATGGAGACGGCTATATATGGTGGCGTGATGTGTCACGAGGCATGACAATATATGGAGGCGTGACATGAGGTGTGACACGAGTGACGGGAAATGAGGTCACAACCTGTCACAATCACTGCGTGGATATTAGTCTCATCCCTCTCAGTGTTAGATGCTTTTTCTGCAATGTCCCGCCCCATATTTGCATACTAGGTCCTGGTTGGTTCCAGACGAAAACGGTTGGTTCGTCACCTTTTAGGCTGTGAAGTCCTTCCACAATTGAGAGGGGCCAGACTTAATCTGCCTGGGGCAATACGCATTGAAAAGGCAGATGAAGGCTGGCTACGCAAGGCTAGGGAGGCCAAGGGGTCCTTGAGGGGGTTCCAGGGGGTCCCCAGAAAAAAAAATCAGTTTAACCCTATACATCGGCCATTTAAAAATATATGGCCAATCTCCAATCTCACAACGCATCGCAATGTGTGAACTTGTAGTTTGTTTCGTCTTTCATTTATTTAGAAATGTTTGATACATTTTAAATAAATAAAAAGATCTTGTATATGGGTCACTGGAAGAAAATATTTTCAGATGGTCAATTTATTTGGAGGTCCTTGACAACATTTCTTTTAGAACCGCTGGTTTAACATAATTATACAATTTATGTAATGCTGTTATTTAATTAAATGGATAGATCATATTACTCAACAGAGTTCTTCCCTTGTATAATCTGCCACAGGGCCAAAACTGAAAACAGAAAACCTCCCCAACCTGTCGCAGTCTCTCCAGCTCAACTTTGTTCTGGCTGAGCAGCAACTCAGTCTCTTGCAGTTTGTCTTTGAGTGCGTTGTTCTCCTGCAGTACTGCTAGGTATAACTAGAGGGACACAATCAAGCAATTACTACAATTAAGAAGAACAACCTACTGTAGATGAATACTAGTAGAGGCTCCAGGAGGGTTCCACGAGCACCCCCCTTAACACTTATAGCAGCGGAGCACTTTTACCAATGGACCGGATGTCATCCCGGATGTGGATGTAGCAGCTAAATGTAGCCAAAACACTCTAGAGCCGATCAACGATGATTAAATCTAACGCGACTAGCGACGGGACCGCGGTGGGCCGTCTACAAGCTCACAATGTGGCGTGAAGTCAAGTTACGCATTGATACAGTAAAGTGGTCTCATTTTTACAATAGACGGAAATTACACATTTGTACTGTATGTATAAAACTGCATGGTTCTTGCCACAAACTGCATGAGATTGGCATATATTTGGCATGTCTGTACAGGGGAGGCTTGTAGGCATCCATGTAACCCATTTCCATTCACATATATTGAAGTGACAGCTAAAGGGACCTTTTGGGAAATAGCTATGGCTGTTTTTCCCCCTCGCCAAAATGTAGTCAAACCTTGAATCAATTAGGTATTTACTCCCCTTCCTGACAAGGTTGCATGACAAGGTTGGTCCCATTGGAAACCTGAGGATGCCTAAAATCAAATGGTATCTCTAGCTTTGGTCTATCTCTAAATTTGAGAATGTCACAGTCTCTGAAAGACGGTCTCGCTGGTGTTCCAGCCAGCAATTCCACAGGTCTCATCATAGGGGTAATAAAACATTGGGAAAAAAAAACAGACTTTAGACCATTGTTTTTCTTGGCATCATCAACATCTGTATATTAGAGGTCCTATGGATGCCAAAAAGAAACTAGAACTAGAAAAAGAAAATAGGGGGGTGCGTGTGGAACCCTCCTGGAGCCTCTACTATACCTAATTGCAGTATGATTATGCTGTAGTGCAACAGTTACATAGAACTAACAGGTATATATTCCATTTTGTGTTTAGAGCTTGTTTGACAACATTCTTCTTTAAAAGAGCAATAAAGGCCTTATCCACCATGCTGCCAGTATATGCCTTAGGACTGTTTTCGAGAATGTGTGGACTTTGTTATGAGAGCGTCTGAACAGGTCTGACACATACCATTTTGTAGTCTTGTGATAAACCTCTGGTTTGAGTCTCACTGCAAAGTCACACAAACAATGAAGGAAAAGTATAAATATGACACTGATTAACAATCAAAATAAACATGCTTTATTTTGGAATGTGGTTGACGCTCACTTGGAAGTGCTGTTAGTGAGTGTGTCATCTGCAGATGTCTCATTCGTGGGATCCTCATCTTCATTCTATAACAACATTTCAATTAAAAGATAGGTAATTAAAAGTAGGGCCATCACAATCATGTTACTTGACGATTAATTGTCGTATAAATAATTGTGATTAATGATTTAACTGAAGCAAGAAAAGATAAATCTGGTTCATTTCGGTTTGCCTTTTAGGCTTGGTAATGCAAAATTTCACAGGGCAGATATTACAAATAGCTTTGTTATTTTTGTAAAATGTATGAACATCTTTCAACATGGAAACAGTTATGACTATTATGCAACAGCATTTTGACACTCTTCCACGTCTCTCTCTGGTTGCTGCAACATATTGCTGATACAGAGGATAGCATACATTTCAGATTAGCAAGGATCTGTTATCAGTGGTTGAAAGTAACTAAGTAGATTTACTTAAGTACTATACTTAAGTACAATGTTGAGGTATTTGGACTTTACTTGAGTATTTCCAATTTCCAATACTTTTACTTCTACACTACATTTTAGGTTCAAAATTTGTATTTTTACTCAATTACATTTATTTGAAGACTTTAGTTACTACCCGGTAGTTACTTATTATTACAAAACATGCATTAACCACTTCAACCCTATTTCGACCACTTGAAAATAGCCGATCTACAAGCTAGATCTGATATTTTCTAAATAGTTTTATCCATCCATCTTCAACCGCTTATCCGTAGTCGGGTCACGGGGGCAACAGCTCCACCAGAGTGCTCCAGACTTCCCTCTCCAGAGCAACATTTGTGACTTCCTCTGAAATCTCTAAATCGGACATTCTGTACAGTGAGTACTTTCTACTTTTGGTACTTAAGTACATTTTGATGCCAATACTTTTGTACTTTTACTCATGTACATTTTGAATTCCGGACTTTTACTTTTAAACAATTGAGTACTTTTCCACCACTGTCTGTTATACACAACAAACATGTAAGTTTAGCATATTTGATATCAAGCTACATCTTAACACTTGGGCTGCCACCATTACAAATTTAAGTTCACGATTAATTGTCAAACAAATAATTGCGATTAACGATTTAATGTGTTTTTGGCATTGGAACATTATGAATAAAGAATACATTTGTGTTGATAAATACCTGAAATATACAAAGAAATTACTGACATATTCATTACTTATATACTTTTTTTTTTAAAGAGAGAAAATAGCTGATCTACAAGTTACAACGCAGCTTACAAGACCTCACTTAGTTATTTCAGCATTTTTTAATGTATGAAAAAATGTCAACATGGAAACGATTATGACGTTTATGACAAAATAATTGTGATCATCTCAAATAATTGCGATTAGACGATTATGTAACAAATTGTGACAGGCCTACTTAACACAGGACCATGTTATTCATCAATTACTTTGGATCTCATTGTCTTACCTCTCCAGACAGTTGTGCTATCCCAGTGGAGCGTCTTTCTTTCCTTCCCCTCCGTCTGTCCTTCACTGCTAGCCTCGTCTCTCCCTCCGGCTCATTCGGTTTTACTGGGTCTGTATCTGGAACAACAGGGGGACAGAAGAATGTGTTGTTGTGAGCTTGTACAGGTATGTTATTTTTGGCGAATGTTCACCCCAAAATAAGGAGGCTGGAGTTAAAGTGGTTAAGGAATGAGAACCAAACAAACTAAATGTTATCTCAAAATCCGCTGACAGCACAGTGTTTCTACTGCGGTAAAGCTGTGTTTCCTCAAGACTACTCTGGGAAACACTCCACCCAAAATGCTTTCATTGCCTATATTCACATGGCCACCATTTTGCACTTACTTCATGCGCTTGTAGAAATTAGCACTACTGTATGTGAAACTCAGATGCACGGAATTCAAGATTCAACAGGTCTCTGCTAGACCGTTTGGCTGGTAAAACAGTGCATAATCAGTGGTGTAAAGTAACTAAGTACATTTACTTACTTAAGTAACTAAGTACATTTACTTAAGTACTGTACTTAAGTACAATTTTGAGTTATTTGTACTTTATTTTAGCATTTCCTATTTCCAGTAGCCTATTTTTACTTATACTCCACTAGATCTTGGATCCAAATATTGTACTTTTACTCCACTACATTTGAAAACTTTGTAGATTTTGATTATTATAACAAAACATATTCTAACCACTTCACCCCTATATACATTTCAGCAATTTGAAAATAGCCAATATACAAGCTTACAATGTGAGCTTGTAGATCTGCTATTTTCAAAAGATTTATACTTTTGAAAAGTTGAAATGGGACATTCTGCATAGTTAGTACTTTCTACTTTTGTTACTTTAAGTACATTTTCATACCAATACTTGTGTACTTTTACTCAAGACATTTTTGAATTCTGGACTTGCTGTAACAGTAAGTTTTTCTAGATTGCAGTATTAATACTTAAGTAAAATAGTTGAGTTCTTTTTTCCACCACTGTGCATAATATCCATTGAACTGTAGAATCCACCCAGTGGCAGCTATGCAAAAGGAAAAAAAAGAAAGAAAAACGTTTTCCTGCAGAGCAACACATTTTCTCGCTCACCTCTCTCAGCGGGGGTGATCGTGACCATGGGGCTGACAGGCTGGATGGCAGCTTTAACCACACACTTCTCTGCCTCTTTCAGGTCTGTCAGAGTCACACCCTGTGAAGACAAGAGGAAGCGACAACAACATGCTGTAAACCACAAGCCTTATTTCTAGCAGGCGCTAGCTTGGGTCAGCATACACTTGCAGCAGTGTTGATTTGGTCCCGCTAACACTATGGCGAAAAATGTTCGCTGCGACGCACTGTGAGCTTGTAAATCGTCTATTTCCAGCATGCAACAAAGTGTAAAATCAGCCATTACGACAACATCAAGGCCTGCCGAAATACATTTGTCGACAAAATCAACTGTACATTTAGTCGGCTAAAATCTTATGATATTTAGTCAACTAAAACTAGACTAAAATGTTTGAGATGACTAAAATGTAACTAAAACTACCGGTACATGGAATTTTATATGACTAAAATGTAACTAAAACTGTAAAATGTAACTAAAACTACATGAAATCAAAATGTTCTGTCAAAAGCAACACTGGCTTGCAGATAGTGGGCAACACACTACAATTTGTTAAGTTCTCTGAAACACACCTACTCTCACATATCTTTGTTGCTTCCCCTTTAACAGTGTACTTTGGATTCATATCGGCAGTGTTTCGTTGGTGGGGGCAGGTGTGTCCATGTGTTTGTGGATATATGTGGTTATGTCTTCCTTTTTTATATACTTAGTTAAACAGTGAAAACGAATGAAATGAAACTAAATATGAACTGTGTAGTTCATGCATTCTCATAGTCTATTATCCATCTATCAATTCATCCACCCACCCAGGAAACAAATCGTACTGTTCTTTTATGAATCTTAATTGCAGTATTTTACCACGAATTAGTTTACACATGTGCTGTAAGTACGATACACTAAAGTATCATCATTACCTGCGTAGAGCGACGAGACTGACGCATTAGGCGAGAGCGAGCTTTCCTCTGAGACTCTGACTCCTCGTCTCTGACAGGAGCTTGGAACCTGAAAGAGTAAATGCCCATTCAATAAACACAAACCACGAACACCCAACCTCAATTCCTAAACGCATGCCTTAACAGGTACACTTCAGCTGGTAACAACTAACTTTATATTTGTTTATATATTTCTTGCGCTAATTTCAAGTGTTTGATGACACAGACTCCCGTGCTGGCAGTGGCACTTGACAGTGCTCAATAGTGTCTTTGCACTTCAGCTTTCCCCTACCACTGCATTTGGTTTGTCAGGCTTTGAGATTGGTTGGACACATAGCTCCCATTTATTTCTATTGACTTTCTCTGTTCGGTCATTGATAATTAGATCATGTCTAATCATCATCCTGAAGGGGATTATTTCTAAACAATGACCGCCTTGCTGTCAATTATCCCCCTTATTACACGGCTAGCGGTACTTAATAAATACATTCATAAATTGACCCAAAAGTAGCAACAGAATAAAGTATTTCCTTGCTCACGGTAATGAAAGTATTCCATTCCGTCCGTCCTGTGCAACACGGCCTCGGAAAACAGGAAGTGTTGATAAACTAATACATTTTGGTTTACTGAATTGGCTATTTCTCGCTTCAAATGTTTTCAAAAACATTCTTGAGAGCAATGTTTAGCTGTAAATGAGATTATGTGTTTGTTTACATGTCTATCATGTTGGATACTGCACAAAATCAAGAAAGGCAGCAGGTGCACTGAGCCTTTGATTAGATGGCAGATTGAGTTCATCGGTCCTTATACAGAAATAACACACCGCTGAATTCAGTGATTGACCTCAGAATGAGGCATTCAACCAAGCCGTGTAATAAATACTAATCACATCCCTGAGTGATGCGTCTTACTTGCGTCTGTCCGTGTTGGGGTTGTTGGGGCTCTCGACCGTGGGATCCCTCCTCTGAGGAGTGGGCTGGACTCGGGCTGTGGGAGTGTTTTTGTCCTGCTCCTTCTCCTCCTCCACCTCCTCCTCCTCTTCTTCTTTCTCTGCAGGGGGCTAAAAGGGAAAGGCATGTGGGGGGGGGGGGGGGGGGTTATTGGCCAAGTATACCTGGCATTTGACCTCTGCACTTAACTCTTGCTAACTATTATGTGCAGTGGTCAGGCACTTGGGGACAAGTTGGGGGTTCCAACACTTTTGACACGACGCCGGTTATTCCCAGATAGTGGCTCTACCTCCCGACCATAGAACCCATGAGAGAAAACAGTCCCCAGTATTATGGGGGTTATTCCCAGATAGTGGCTCAACCTCCCGACCATAGAACCCATGAGAGAAAACAGTCCCCAGTATTATGGGGGTTATTCCCAGATAGTGGCTCTACCTCCCGACCATAGAACCCATGAGAGAAAACAGTCCCCAGTATTATGGGGGTTATTCCCAGATAGTGGCTCTACCTCCCGACCATAGAACCCATGAGAGAAAACAGTCCCCAGTATTATGGGGGTTATTCCCAGATAGTGGCTCTACCTCCCGACCATAGAACCCATGAGAGAAAACAGTCCCCAGTATTATGGGGGTTATTCCCAGATAGTGGCTCTACCTCCCGACCATAGAACCCATGAGAGAAAACAGTCCCCAGTATTCTGGGGGGGAATCGTTTGTCAGTTCTTTTTAAGAATCAGGAGCAAGTGGTTAAATTTGAATTGAATCAAATAATTTTCTGTTCTGCTCCGTTCCAAATACTTGGAACAGAGCAGGTTTGTGAATTATGAGGTATACTTATGTAGTAACTGTTCAATGATGAGATGTGTGCACATCTTAAACTTGAATCTTGTATTCAGGACAGATGCTGGATAAAAATGCAGAAATCAAAGAGCGGTCCACACACTGAGTTATAGCTCCCCAAAAAATGTACTACCAGGGGAATAGGTCTTCCTTCGTTCATCGGCCAAATTATATGTAAGAAGCCCCACATTACCATCTGCATTTTCACTGTGATGAAGAAACAATGAAGATACGATTGTTTTGGGGGTATAGGTTTCTCAAAAAAGATCCAACTCGAGATTACTGTTACACAAAGTAGTAAGGTACCAAGAAATGAATGGGTTCCCACTTCCTACACAAACCTAAGTCGGGTGTGATGTGTAAAGTTTTACCTTATTAGAAGGACTGACAGCGTCTGTGCCTGTGGAGATGCTTTCGCTATCTGGACTGGACACAGCTGAATTTTCTGGGAACATGAAAAAGCATCCTTTCATATTAAAAACTATGAACTGAAATGAACCCATTTAGACCAGAGGCCAATTCTAAAAATGCCTTCTAAAATCTAACCTAAGGTTTCTGAAAACCTTCAAATTCTTCTTCGTATTTTTGTAATAATGATGTTGCTACATATATAGCAACAACTAATGATACACAGAGCTAGCTCCCGGATTCAAAAGTATAACAACGTAGAGGTCGCACCAGGTCTAAATCAGTTAAGGATAATGTAAGATCAATTGTGGTCAGCAGGGCTGTATGATATGGAGAAAATATGCAATGTCTTGTTGGATGTTGCGATGGCGTTATGAAATGCCATAACACTAAGATTTGTGTACGATTTCAGTGCTGATGGATATCGCAGGACTTTGTTTTGGAAATTCATATCACAAAGAAGATGAAAACATGATGTTCTATTGGTCAGACATAATGACAATGTCTGGTTTACCAGGGCTGCTCTCTCGCTCCTCGTTTAGCTCCAGACCTCCTGAAACGCCCCTCTCTTTAGATTGGTCTTGCACGGTCATCTTGTCCTTGCTACTCATCCTACACACTGAGCTCCTGGAATGTAAGGACAGAAAGTAAGGACAGTTCTTGTGTAGATGGACTTTAATCGTCTATATGGCATTTTATTATCAAATGACTCAATCACAATAGTTGCCTCACAACCAATAAACCAATCACAGCATGGCTATTCTTCTCTGAAATTGAGACTACTGTAACAGACAAACTCAACAGAGAATTGTGTAATTGATGCTTTGCATTCAGGACGGAGGACGTAGTATAGACACTGACCTCCGCCGTTTATTTTGTGCATTTGCAGCATTAGAGCCTGGGGGAGCTTGTCTATCAATGATGGACTGCTCTTTTCGCCACTGTAGAGAAACACACAGATGATCATTTCATTATAAAAGACAGAGCAGAAGCTCTGACTAACAGAAGGCATATGACAGTAGCAGTATTATGACATAAGAGCAAAATGGCCACCATGCGAGGATGGAAAAAGTAATCTTACGCTGGCTTGTTTTTGTGACAGCTCCTCCAGCAGTGTCTCAACACTTTCATCAGCCACGTCGAATGGCGTCTGACCCTGCATAAGGCATGTAAAAGTTAAGATTAAGGTTTAAATAAAAAACAAACACTTAAAAAACATTTGATTGATCAGTACATTTTACAAAGTGAGGCATGCATATACATTGTGTGTATCACAACACAGGATCTCTGCATCTTGCTCACCGCATTACTGCGGGCTTCCATGTTGCACAGTTGTTCAGCCAGTATACAACAGGCCTCCCCTTGGCCCCAGTGCGCAGCAGCATGGAGAGGCGTCCAACCATCGCAGTCTATGGCGGAAGCATCCAGCCCACACTGGCACAACAATCTGCAAAGCGCCGCACCAGAATGACAACAACAAGAGGATCAGGAACTGAATCAAATAAAGTACAGTAATAGCATGTACACTAGGGATGTTAACTCACCACTCTAATAATAATAAAGAAATTGTCACTCCTTTCCAATAACTCATTGAACGCCACCCAGTGGCGTCATGCTCATTGCACGGGGTACCAAAACAAAATGACATACATGCGGTGCACACGTGTGCACGCTAGAACGTGCCCCCCTAAATTCAAGATAAGACCGAAGACACACAAAGTACCCAGTCGTTACTTGCATAACAGGTTTACTTGGCGGTGAGCACGCTCCCCTAGATTCACGACATGTCAGCCAGGTACCAAAATCAAATGGCTATTACTTTGCATAACAACAGGTTTAACTGTTTAACTGAACGTTCTCATACACACGGTATAAAAGCAACACAGCAGTAGCCTATGGCTCCAGTAGCTACTGCTTCTGTGGTGTTCTGCATGCAACAAAAATGCCTCCGCCTCTTCCTCCTCCATCGAAGAAGAGATCCGTCCAAAGCAAACATTTAAGTTTCGCTACTGCAGCGCAGTAAAGAAGTTGTCAGATTATTTGAAGTCTACCTTTGTGTTTGTGAGTCTAAAACTCTCATACACAAACACTACTAGGCTATCATCTGTTCTGTGCGCAAGCACACATGTAGGCACACATGTGACATGCGGGTGCGTGACGTCATAGAAATGCCGTACCACCGACTCCGGCGCTGCAACTTATCTGCCGCCAGATAGTCTTTTATTTTGAAGACCCCCAAATTAACCGAAAGCAATTGCCTAAAGCTAATGGCCCGGTTTCCCAAAGGACACCTCTTACACCATTGCATGGCAGCCAATCAAACACTATGTCCTTTTTTGGGAAACACTGTCAAACACAACAACATAGAAATACACAACCTAGACTAGAGCACAGCCATACCTGTCCTCATTGCACACGTAAGGCCTCCTGCATGAATACACAAACCTGTTTCCCTAAAGCCGCTTTAGCCTACACACACCTGTCAACATGTGGCAATATTAAAACCATTCGCAGAGAAATGTGTGGTGCGAGTGGTGACTTTCTTCATCTCATTTAAATATAAAAAATAAATAAATTAAGGCCTACTTCAGCATCAAAGAAATTAAATTGAATTACATTTTGAGTGAAGAGAGCCTACTGTCAGCTGTCCAAATATTATTAAATTAAATTTCAGAATGGTAGACCTGAGGCCTACCATACCAGGCCTCAGGCCTGAGGCCTACCATACCAGGCCTGAGGCCTACCATTGCTTGGCACATCTATGCACGGAATGTCTATGTTCACAGGCTTCATGTGCGGCCTAGAGGGCAACTGAGCATGTGCAACACCATACCTTTTACACCATGGTGTAAGAGGTGTCCTTTGGGAAACCGGGCCAATGCCATTTTAAAAGTCATCAGAAGCGTTATTATTGTAACCGTGAGATATCAACTATTCAGTAATGAGCCCCTAACGTCGATGTTCTGTTGAAACGCCTCAATCTGAGCCTCAATTCAGAGAAAAAGGGGGTTTTAAGATCACGCTTGTAATGGCAGCAGACGGTGGGGAATCATTTCATTGATGGACCACTGGCGAGCCGAGCGTTGCCTAGCGACGGGGAAGCTGCTAGACGTTCGGTGGATATCAGAGAGACCATTCTGAATAAATAAAATCACTCTCGTGTGAAGCGCTCTTATTATCATACATCATCATACGTCACGTTCCGTGCTCAGCCAATCAGCTGAGCACATCCGTGCTCTTACAGACAAGACAAATATGTGCAAAGGAGGGGCTAAACCCTAAAAAGACGCCAAAGACGTCAACGGCAGCGAGCACCATTGGGAAAAAAGACGTCATCAAAAGGACGTCATCAGCAGTACATGAAATATATAGTGTAAAGAAAATAGTCCCACAAAAAACATATCTTCCCTCCACTATGAAGAGACTCAGAGATACTCACTTGATGGCCTCCAGGTAGCCCTTGGCTGCAGCCACATGCAGTGGGGTGGCCCCTGTTTTGGGGTGCCTTAACTCCTTAGGTAGGCCCTCTGTCAGCCAGGACCGTGCATCTCTCATGATTTGCTCCTCTTCCAATCGCTTTGCTGCCTCCAAATCCACACCTTTACACAAACAAAAAAGGTTGAAAGATGTTCAGCCCTTTCCTTTAAGTAGTTGGTTAAGTAGGATATTTCTCATGTTCTTTAACGATTAATACAATATTGGAAAGTTTAGAACCAATTAGTAAAATCTTGAATGATGCAACCGAGTATCGCCCTTCCCTTTCTCAGTTCCTCAGTGTCTTTTGAGGAACTTAGTGTGTAGAGAGGCCTTCTGGAAATCGGAAGGTAGCTGGTTTGACCCTCGGCTTGCCCAGTGTTGAAGTGTCGCTAAATGAGCGCACTCTTCATTTCTCCTCTTTCAGCCTAGCTCTACTTGTAAAGTGCCATCCAGGACACAGGCAGGGCCCTACCAAACGGAGCTGTATGGGTTAGGGTTGAAAAGGGACATGGCTAGTCTACCCCTAGTAGCTGCTATAATAAATATATATTATTGTGTGTGTGTGTGTGTGTGTGTGTGTGTGTGTGTGTGTGTGTGTGTGTGTGTGTGTGTGTATATGTATATGTATATATATATATATATATATATATATATATATATATATATATATATGTGTATGTGTGTATGTGTGTATGTGTGTGTGTGTGTGTGTGTATGTGTGTATGTGTGTGTGTGTATGTGTGTGTGTACAATGGAACACATAACGTGTTCTTTGACAGTTAAAGAAGGTGAAATCACAACATGATTATCACAATTGTTTTTGCAAGCCAATACAAGTTAGTCTGAATTGTAGCGTGGTTTGTTCTGGAGTCTATTAATGCCCGTCACTGTAAATTTGACCAAATTTGAAAGACAGAAGACAGATAGACAGGTACATGTCTGTACCATTCTGTACACGTCTGCATCTGTGACTAGATGCACCCTACCACTCAATACCAACAGTATTTACCATTTATGTAACCACTTCAAAATAATCAAAATAATTACATGCCCAAAATAACGATGGCAGGTTGAAAGTGGTTAAAAGTCGGAACGCATTGGCTTGCATAATTCCAGATACCAAAACCGATATATCGGTGTGGCTCTAGTGCCTAGATCTGTCACCCAGGAGTCAGAACCCCATTATACACGCAACAAAAACGGCAACACTGTTACAAGAATCCAGACCAGGTGGTTCTACTCTGTGACATTTCATCATCTGAACCTGTTTGTTTAGCACTTGGATGTGTCCTTTCCTGCATCTGTGTGTCTAGGTTGAGGCACCAAACATTGTATTTAAACACTACACATTTCCAAATGTTATGTCAACACAATATATTAACATATTTATAAAAGAAAAAAGCACACATTCACAGACGAAAGTTAATCTGGGAACCCATCGTCAAAAAAATTATAAATAAAATAAATTAATTTAGTGCTGCGCAATTAATCGAAAAAAGATTGCGAGCTAGATTCAGACAACTGTGCAATCTCTTTTTTTTTTTAGGATATTTTTGGGGCTTTCGCCATTTATTGATAGATTTACAGTAGTTTGACAGGAAAGGGGGAGAGAGATGGGGGGGGAAGACACGCAGCAAAGGTCGTCGGGCTCGGGACTCGAACCCGTGACATGCTGCCAGGCTGGATTACCAGCCTAGGTGCGAGGACCGCTCGGCCGGCCCAGGCTGCAATGTCATTTCTAAATTTGAACAAGAATCATGCAGCATTGGTTGGCAGGCTGTTCAATTAATTTGAGTTAATCTTATGTTTTTGCTACAAGAGAGAGACTTTAAGAGAGGTTTAAGTCAAGCACTTTGATGTTGTCTGTTTAAAGCCACAGTAGTTGGCTCCAGGTGCTACATTTTGAATGTAGTAATGTTCAGCAACTATAGACCATAAATATTTATGGAAAATCGAGATTCACATTTGAGCAAGAATCATGCAACACTAATTCAATTCCATTGAATTTGCTGCCGAGCTCTTAATCAGTCTTGAGAGATTACCCAAAAGTAGACGCATAGAAGAGCTAAAATGACATATCCGTTCAAAGATTGGGTTTGGTTGTCATAGTACAGTACTAGCCTCGGTCCCAGGCTTACCCATCTGCGAAGAGAAAAGCCTGGTCACAATATAAGGCAGAGAGTGCATAGGCGGAAATGTTGGGACGGAACATCCGTCAGATGTATTTCCCCCGGATACAATATTTTTTTGACCAATCGCAGCACTTGTTTCATTCATGGAGAATGTAAACAGATTTGTAAAGCGCCAACGTCATTTCCTTGAGCGGTACTTCCGCCGAAATCCCGCTACTTAAACCAAATTTCAGCTATGCACTCAGCGTGGTACAGTACAGTACAGTACTCACCCTGTCTAAGTGTATAGTCCTGAAGGAGGGATTGGTTGTCACAGTACAGTACAGTACTCACCCTGTCTAAGTGTATAGTCCTGAAGGAGGGATTGGTTGTCACAGTACAGTACAGTACTCACCCTGTCTAAGTGTATAGTCCTGAAGGAGAGATTCGGTGGCCTCGTCCTCAGCTATATCAAGGGGGACATCACCATCACAGTTCACAGCAGAGAGAGATGCACCCTGCAGCAAAAGGAAACTGACACACCCAAGGTGGGTTGATTTTAAAGGACCCTGTCCACAACAATGCTTGCAGAGAATAGTTGATATTCACAAGACTACAGCTAGCATATGGTCGTTATGGTGATCTTTGAAAAGGGTATTTAACGCACTAAAACCGGGAAAGCATCCGTGTCAATTTAGATTGAGCTAAAAGTAAAAAGCATTATTTTATACTTTGTCTATTCAATATAGCAGATATACAAGTGCACTTTGAACATTTTAAACTCCAATATTTGCTTCTGGGGTCCCATGGAACAAAATATTTTGAGATTTGTGTGTGTGTGTGTGTGTGTGGGGGGGGGGGGGGGGGATTGGCGGCCAAATACATATAATTTTGGCGGTCCTTGACATGAAAACGTTTGAGCACCACTGATATAGCAGCAGAGGTTTTTCAGAAAACTCTTAGGATTTAGAAGACATTGGTAGACCCAGCCTCAGGTCTTCCTGGGTTAAATTTGAAGCTGAGATGTGGCAAACTACTTTGATTATCCAGAGATGTTGAACAAAAAAAAAAAAAAAAAGTATAATATAAAAGGTGCATACATTGCAACAGCTTTTTCGTCCGTGTGTGACTGTGTGTGGTAATACGTTTCATGTGGTCTTGGGACACCGCATGCATGGGACAACAATGTTATTATTGTGGAGTGTAGAAAACATTGCCACCCACACTGCATAATCATGTCATCACAGCGATGATTGTCACATGACAACTGTGCTAATGAAGAGTACTATGGCTATTGTGTGTGTTCGAGGAACTCCAGCTAAGCTACATACTCTGTAATGTCCAGGTTTCCGCAGGAGGCTGCAACGTGCAGCGGCGTCCATCCCTCACTGTCCACCTGGTTCACGTTGGCACCTTGCCCCAAAAGAAACGACACCATCTCCATACTGCCATCTATACAAGCCTACGAATAGTGGAGGATGAGGGGAAACAAATGAATCGGCATAGCTACTTATACCTAACCTACTAGTAGTATATAATGCATTTCACTGTGTATACAATAACACACAGACACTATGGACATTCAAGACCAGCCTTACCTGATGGAGAGCAGTGATTCCATCAGCATTGGCACAGTTGATGATCTCGATAGCACCCTCGCCAGTGTTGTTCTTCTTGGTCTCTCTGGCTTCTTTCAGCATCTCCTGGGCCTCCTCCGTGTCACCACTAGCACAGGCTGCCAGGAACTCGGCAGCTCTGTCGAACCTCACTTTTCTCCTTAAACAAAATCAGATGCAGCACACCTCATTTAGTAGCATAATCTAATATACCGTAAGCGAAAAGCTGCTGCTACACAGTAAAACCCTCAGTGTTGATGTGTATCCATTTCCAACTCCGAGAGTGTACAAAAGACAAAACCTAACCAAAAGCACCCGTACGGGTCCATCACATGTGTACGCTCTCTGAGTGAGATTAAAAAATATTATTGTGATTAATACCGTCTCTTGGAGAGATGCCCACTTGGCCCAGTGGCGTCTCCGTCTCCATCGGCGGACTGGTCCCCGGGCTGCTGGTCGCTGTTTACGGCCTCCGTCTCATCATCGCCCCGCCATCTCCGCTTGGGCACCGCCGGCGCTTTGTCGGTGCACGAGCCGACCCAGCGTTTCAGCTGTTCCCGCCGCTTGGCCTTCGCAGAGTCCCCCATTTGTTGTTCCCGAGGGAGGACCGCTTTTATATCAAAATAGAAGATAATAATATATCGCAAGGAAAAGACACACCCTCCATGTGTACACTTCCACTTCCTTGTTCTCTTGCACTCACTCAGTTCGGTTGGGAAGCCAAATGTCTCGGGTTGCGTTCGAGGTCGTCCTGAACGCGCAGGGCTGCGCAGTGTTTTGTCTGACGTCAGCCCCCCCCCCCCCCCCTTTATTTTAGCTAATCATAAACATAACCAATCCAGGAATTGGGTTTGTTAGCGACCATTTCTGTCCTTCTTATTATAAGATTATAGGCCTATTTAGATTTTGGATTCTGCAGTGCAAAGTGATGAGCATCGCATTATCGAATTAGCGAATGCAACATTTAATTGTTACGTGACGTGACATGTTATAACGTGTCCAATTATGTAACCTTCTTATTTCCAGTTCTCTTGCGGTAATGTTATCTACGTATATTTTTCAGTTAATAAAAAAAGTCCCCCGCCGCCACCACACACACACGCGCGCGCGCACGCACGCACACACACACACACACACACACATCAGTGTGTGAGCCTGCCTGGCTGGGTGACAAACAAAAGCCATGTGGTCAATCAATGTTTAGGTCAAATTCCACATAACAGTTCAGTTGCTCAGTGCTTTGGTTCATTACACCTCACAACAACGGACACGTTTATCTTGATTTGCTTAACTTTATTTTGGTGCACTACAAAAAGTGAGTAGCTTTTGGTCATATTTAGACCTAATCATAATGGGCCATAATGAGATATCTCTGAATCTGTGTTAAAAACACAAAAACAATGTGTGTTGCAACTTCAGCAACAGACCAGAAGGCTTCAACACATTGGGTCAATCATGTTTTGTAGCCTACTTTTTGAATATGTTCAACATGGGGAAATAGCTTAAACTATGTGGCTTCACTGGCTAGAATAGCCTACTGCAATATTCTTTTCAGCCATGGGCAATAGATACAATTGTAAAAACGTTTAGACAATATAGTCCATGAGCCAGACAAGTTTTCATTACGAAATGAGTGGGCAAAACCATACCTATATTAAATTGTTTAGAAGGTCAATATAAGTAAATTAATATATGATAACACTTCCACAGGAGCAGCTTTTTCATATTTATCACACATTTTGTTATTTTCACCTATATACATGATGGGTGAATAGGATGAAAAAAATTAAGAACTAGTGATCACCATGAAACTTCCCTAGTTGATTAATTACATGAAAACAATGATTTATTGTATTACAAGTTTTCTGAAATTGTATATTTAAATATGCAAATTAGGCATTATATAGGAAAATATGCCTGATTTTGCCTGACTCTGTCAATTAAATATTGTATTGACAGAGTCAACATTCTTATTTCATTTTGTTAACATGTCAAAGTCAAAGGTTTTAAATGAGGGAATATTCAATGTCCATATAGTAGCCAATGTATCATCTAACTATAAATGCAAAGTCTCTGTGTCTGTACAGCTGTACGTCTGTAATACATGTCACACGAAAACCGTTCGCCCCACCTACTTCAAATTCGACACACGCGTTCTACACCCCCACAGGGAGTGCAGTGCCCGGTGTCGAGTTGGTCGGACCCATGGTTGTCCAGAACCGCCACAAAAGGCCTCTGCCCGGGCCACAGCTGACATCACAAGGCCTCTGCCTCTGCAACTCCATATTTGGGCATGCCTAAATACGGGTTCGTCCCACCGACTTCTGACATCTGCATAGACCCCATATTTGGCCATGCCTGACAAAGATGGGCATAAAAGGTGATACTGCTGACATCACTTCTGACATCACCATGACTTGACCAGCTCAACAGAACGATGAATTGGCTAATAGATGGCAGTTACAGATCACCTTTTTTACATGCCGGATGTGCGTGACGCACAACATTACATTACATTATATTACAGTCATTTAGCAGACGCTTTTATCCAAAGCGACTTACAATAAGTGTATTCAACATAGGTAGGGAACAAAAACTACTAATCACCAGAAGTCTTTAGTGCATTTTCTGCAAAAACAAGCAACCAAGAGTATACCTAGCGCTAAGGTAAAAGTGCAATATATCAGCTACCTATTTCCTTAACCAGATGAGACAAAATAGCTAAATCAAATGAGCATGAGCTAAAACAATTAAGTGTATCGACTAAACAAGATCCAATAAACAATACAACAATAGAAAACAAGCGTTCGTACAACTAGTTAACAACAAGTAGGTCAGGCAGAGAGGAAGGGTAGTGTTTCCTGAAGAGGTGGGTTTTCAACCTGCGGCGAAATATGGGCAGTGACTCTGCTGTCCTAACATCAGTGGGGAGTTCATTCCACCACTGTGGGGCCAGAACAGAAAAGAGTCGTGACCGTGTGGATCGGCCAGAAGGACCCTTGAGTGACGAGGCAATCAGTCGCCCCGAGGTGGCAGACCGAAGTGGTCGGGCAGGGGTGTAGGCATCGACCATAGCCCGGAGGTAGGAAGGAGCTGTTCCTTTCACTGCCCTATAGGCTAACACCAGGGTTTTGAACTGGATGCGGGCCGCTACGGGGAGCCAGTGTAGAGAACGGAGAAGGATGGTTGTGTGGGAGAACTTGGGGCGGTTGAACACCAGACGAGCCGCAGCTTTCTGAACAAGCTCCAGAGGTCTGATGGCAGATGCCGGAGCACCAGCAAGGAGGGAGTTGCAGTAGTCCAGGCGGGAGATGACGAGAGCCTGGATGAGCACCTGGGCTGCCTTCTCCGTGAGGAAGGGGCGAATCCTCCTGATGTTGTAGAGGAGGAATCTGCAGGACCTTGTCACTGATGCGATGTTTGCCGAGAACGTCAGTTGATCGTCCAGGGTCACACCCAGATTTTTCGCAGTCCGAGTTGAGGTCACCACAGCATTATCAATGGTGATGGCCATGTCTCGGTGCGGACAGCCCTTCCCCGGGAGGAACATCAGCTCGGTCTTGTCCAGGTTGAGCTTCAGGTGGTTTGTCGACATCCACGCCGAGATGTCAGCCAGACAAGCAGCAATGCGTGCCTCCACTTGGGTATCAGAGGGGGGGAATGAGAGGATCAGCTGGGTGTCATCGGCATAGCAGTGGTAGGAAAAGCCATGGGAGTGGATGACAGCACCCAGAGATGTAGTGTAGAGAGAGAAAAGAAGAGGACCCAGAACCGAGCCTTGGGGAACCCCAGTTGTGAGCCTGTGTGGTTCTGACACAGACCCTCTCAGCATCACCTGGTAGGAGCGACCCGTCAGGTAGGATGCAAACAGGGAGAGTGCAGAGCCTGAGACACCCATCCCCTCGAGGGTGGAGAGGAGGATCTGATGGTTCACCGTGTCGAACGCTGCAGACAGGTCCAGGAGTATCAGGACGGAGGAGAGAGAGTTCGCTCTAGCGGCATGGAGCGACTCCGTCACTGCCAGCAGGGCAGTCTCTGTCGAGTGACCCACTTTGAAACCAGACTGGTTGGAGTCCAGGAGGTTGTTCTGGTGGAGATAGGAGGACAGTTGTTTAAAGACAGCACGTTCGAGAGTTTTAGATAGGAAGGATAGAAGGGAAACCGGTCTGTAGTTCTTGATCTCAGAGGGGTCAAGTGTCGGTTTCTTCAGGAGGGGGGTGACTCTGGCAGTCTTGAAAGTAGAGGGAAAGTAGCCAGATGTCAGAGAGGTGTTAATAAGGTGGGTTAAGAAGGGAAGAAGTTCAGGTGCAATAGACTGCAACAGAGTGGATGGGACCGGGTCCAGAGAGCATGAGGTGGGGCGACTAGAGGTAACAAGGAGAAGGACCTCGTTAGGGGAGAGGGGAGAGAAGTGGGATAGAGAGGGGATGGGGGGGGGAAGAGGAGTAGATGACGGTAGAGAGGGGGGGGTGGCAGGCAGACGGGTGTGGGTAGTGCGCAGGGCACCAGCCGGGGGAGGAGGGAAGGAGGATCGGATATCGTTCACCTTCTTGTCAAAGAAGTTGGCGAAATCGTCAGGGAGGAGGGACGAGGAGGGAGGAGGGGGTGGTGGTTGTAGGAGAGAGGAGAAAGTTCCAACCCTAAAAGAGTTTTTTAGGGTTGGAAGCAGAAGCCTGAATTTTAGTGCAGAAAAAAGCAGCTTTAGCAGCTGATAGAGAGGAGGAAAAAGTAGAAATGAGAGATTGGAAGGTGAGAAGGTCCTCCGGGAGGTTGCCATTTCTCCATTTGCGCTCAGCCGCTCTCAGGCTCCGTCTCTCAGTCCGCACTGAGTCCGACAACCAGGGGGCAGGTGGAGTTTGGCGTGCAGGCCTGGTGGTGAGGGGACAGAGATGGTCGAGAGAAGAGGATAGAGTAGAGAAAAGAAGATCTGTGGCGGTATCAGGGGATAGAAGAGCAAAGGATTCAGGGGCAGGGAGAGCAGAGAGAACAGAAGAGGAAAGATCAGTGGAGGAAAGTGAGCGAAGATTGTGACGTGAGGAAATCATGTGGGTAGGGAGGGGCTGTGAGGGGGGAGAGGAGAGAGAGAGAGAGTAGGACATGAAGTAGTGATCAGAGAGTTTCTTACCCTTTTCACTGGAAAGAGGAGTGACAGACAGGTTAGCAATAGAGCAGCCTCTGGTGAAGATCAGGTCCAGTTGGTTGCCCGCCTCATGGGTAGGAGGAGATGGGGAAATAACTAGGTCAAAGGCGGCGAGAAACGAAAGTAGTGGGTCTAGCTGCTTCTCAGTCGGGAGGTTGAAGTCACCCAGAAGGATGAATCCAGAGCCATCGACAGGGAAGTGGGAGACTAGATGGTCCAGCTCCTCCAGGAAGCCACCAGCAGGGCCCGGTGGGCGATAAACAGCTGCAATGGTGAGCTTGACTGGATGAGAAACAGTGACCACATGAAATTCAAATGAGGTAGGAGAGAATAGTGACAGTGAAACAGGAGAGTATTTCCATTTTCTGGAAATTAGCAGACCAACCCCACCACCTGTCCGCACGGCTCTGGGAGTGTGAGAGAAAGAGTACACATCTGACAGAGCCGCGGGCGTAGCAGTGTTTTCTGGTCTGATCCAGGTCTCAGTCAGAGCAAGGAAGTTAAGGGAGAGCAAGGATGCGTAGGCTGAGATGAAAGCAGATTTGCCTTCCACCACAGCCGAGTGGCAATTCCAAAGCCCTCCCGTTACCACTTGCACAGAGAGATAACGGTCGAATCCGCTGGTCAGACAAAGCACGAGATGCACGCCTAAAGCTGCAAGATCTGTGGTTGGTGTCAATGCAGGATGCACTCTTAGTCCACGGCCACGCATCACCCTGTGTCCAACCAACATCATCTATCCATTCACTCTGCCCCACCAACAGTTTCCAGTGAGACCCTGCTTCGACATGACTGTCAATAAGTCTCAGGGCCAGACACTACACTGTGTTGGGGTCTTCTGCATGAGGAACTTCTTCAGCCAGCCCGGTGTCGAGTCGGTCAGACACACGGTTGTCCAGAACCGCCACAAAAGTCCTCTGCCCGGGCTCTAGGCAGGGCCCCTGCCCAGTGATCCCACGGGCACTGGCCCGTGGGAGCACTGGTAAATGCAGTCCTTTATTTCCGAGTCAGTCAAGGCTGCCTCTGTGATAATCAGGTCCTCTTCTTGGGGTTGGTTATTGCATGGATCATTTGTGTGCAGAATTTTGCATTAAAAAGCCATTTAAGCATATATGAAAGTATTGAATAAGTAAAATGACTATTCCAATCAATTACCCATACTTGAATTATGCAGAAAGGTGTGTCTCTACACAATAATGGCTCAAACGTTTATCATATATTTTTGTAAGAATGTGTGTGCAGGTAATATAGGGGGCCACATATTCAATGCATGATAACGACCACTAAGCTATGTGTATACAATGGTTATCATGCCAAACTGTGAAGTAGAGATGCACAACAAGTCAAAAAAATCACACCAGCTTTGCCCACCGATTTGATTCTATAGCTATGGCCCTGGCTCGTGTTATCACACTATAATAGTGTTTCTGATTGTATATAGAGTTACAAAACGTACAAACACATGTTACCACTCATATTAAAGCTTAGAATGGTGAGCAGTTTTCTATAGCCATTAGGAACATGTTGGTTCTTAGCACACACTTCCAAAATGGGGATATTTGCAAGCCTTATTTTAAATTTGTGTGTAATGTGTGTGCAAAATACTGCATTAAAAGCCCATTTAAGCATATATGGAAGTTTTGTGGAAGTAAAATAACCATTCCAATCAATTCCCCATATTTGAATTATGCAGAAAAGTGGTTTGATTGTAGCCTGGATCCAGCCCAAAGACCCCGCCCACTCTCTGAGTGGACTGCATCTCTTGGTCTGGTGTTGCGCTGTGAACCTATAATTTCTTCGGTACAAAAATTTATTATCCAATGAGAATCGGTGGTGGGGGGGTGGGTCTAACGAACAACCAATCAGCGCCGAGTCCCGTTTTCAGCGTCATCACGCAGCGCAACACACAGAGGGTTGAGGGAAATTCTAATCCCCTCCCCCTTGAAATCGCTCAGACAGGAGACAATGTCAGACTGAAGCTTCAAGAAAGCTACAGTCTGATAATCAGGCTAGTTTGATTGGTCTCTGCACAAAGTAAGGTTCAAAAGTTGATCATATATGTGTTGTCACAATTTGCATGTGGTAATATAGGGGTGCATGTACTCAATGCATGATAACTACCACTAAGCTGCTAGTCTGCGATTGTTATCATACAAAAATGTGAAGTAGAGATGTACAGCTAGTCAAAAATTCAAACAAGAATTTGCCCACCCATTTCGTAATTAACGCGCAAATTAGGGGGGTCTGGCTCATGGACTATTATGTCAAAAGAAATATTGGACAATGAGGGTTTGCTTTTGGTGATAGCAGCAATATTGGCTCTATTACTGCACCCCGAGAACTGAATTTAGTTATTTATTTTCTGCCACGGTAGAAAATAAATGGATCCATGTTGTTGTTGTTGCTTATGTGTGTGGTGCTTCATTCCTTCTTTTCATTCTTCCTGTTAGCCATTTTCTTCTGCATTAAATTACATTAAACAAGTGTAAATTATCATCACCTGATCCAAGATATATTATATATTTTTCCAACTCAAGATGACTCAATCCAAACCTGAAGCAATGCACGCAATCCCACCCCTGACCCTGAGCCGACTGGCACAGAAGTGGCTGATGGAGGATACACCAAACTTTGACCCGGCAGGTGTTTGTGTGGGGTCCCAGGAAGTTGAGGCTACGTTGTTCTGTAAATCACCATACAGTGTGCTGGCAGGAAGTCCCTTCTTCACAGCGGTCTTCTCTGAGGTCGGCTGTGTAGTGGAATGGATGTACCAAGACGGATCTGAGTTAGGTGGGCTGTACACTTTTTCAGCCCAAAAAACCCTTAGCTGAAAGAGAGACACACACACACACACACACACACACACACACACACACACACACACACACACACACACACACACACACACACACACACACACACACACACACACACACACACACACACAATTGTGTTGTAGATTACACTTTTTCATATAGATTTCATAGGCAGCTTCATAGACTTAGAGAAAAGTACTGCCGTAGCAGACAACCTGCAGCACTCCAGGTTCAAACAAAATCCTTCTAGGTGCAAGGCTCGAAGATATAAGTTGAGGTGAAGAAAATGCCAGCACTCATTGTATGTCCTTTTACATGATTTTATTTACCTCTGAGAATGAAAACCTACGCGTTTCGGCCTGTATGGCCTTCCTCAGCGTTTGCACAACGTAGGATGTAGGATTAATTCCATCTCATGCAGCAGTTTGGCCATGACAGTCTCATGTATAAAGCATCATACTTTGTTGCTTGCCGAACATATTTTCCATGTATACATAATACATTAAGCTTTACCTTTCCTACCACCAGGTCCAGATGCTATCATGCCCACTGCTACAGTCAGAGGCCCAGCACGCTGTGTCCTCCTGGGTGAGAGGCCAGCCCTCAACTGCCTGGCCCGGGCTTCAGGTATAGCTACTCGCTGCTCTCGACTCCAGAAGGTGGCCACGGCAGCAGGATGGCATGGAGAGGTGGCTGGTACACGCAAGACCACCCCAGGCTTCCGTCTGGTAGAGAAGTATGCCATGCTGGTTGGTGGTGTGTCCATGCACAGGCAGGATCTGAGCGGAATGGTGATGCTGAAGGATAACCATGTCTGGGCATCAGGAAGTATTACAAAGGTGTCTCAAGTTGCAAGTGTTGTATGATGGTGTCATGTAAAAATAGCTCAAATACCCGGGCGGTTAGCTCAACCGTCTGGGCACTAGGCTGCCAAGCCAGCCGGACGGCGTGCCGCGGGTTCGACTCCCGAGCCTGATGGCCTTTGCCGCGTGTCACTCCCCATCTCTCTCCCCCTTTCCTGTCTAGTTACTGTACCCTATCAATAAAGGCAAAACACAAAAAAGAAATAGCTCAAATAGCTGAATTGTAGATCTGCTATTTTTTTTTATTATTTGCAAATTCTTGAAAACATTTTAAGAATTTAGAATATTAGAATATTAATATATATATTTGACTTTTCAAAAGGGTGCTACAAATTATTTTGCAAACAATTCAAGTCTGTACTGGGACACTAAAAGTGGATTTCATGTACTATCAAAGTTCACAATCACGTGTGACATATTTCGCAACAGCTAGGAAGTAGCTAGGCCTACATTTTCTCTCAATGTTGCAATGAGATGTTTTTGCAGACCTATGCACAGTAGAAATCCTCAGCGTTAATTTAACCCTGAGAATGTGTGCTCTGTGTTGTGTCGGCTGCATGACATTTGAGATTAAGATTACATTGAAAGAGTGTGTTCATCCACTAGGCTGTGAAGGCTGTCCGTTCAGTGTGTGGCTTCAGCAGTAAGATTGAAGTGGAGTGCTGCTCCTGGGAGGAAGGCAGTGAGGCGGCAAAGGCAGGAGCAGACATTGTTATGCTGGATAACTTTAAACCTCAGGTAAAAATGGATGCCAGCAGCAAGACTCTCTTTTGATAATGATTAATTGTAATTATCGATCTTATTATTTGATCTTTTCTTCACTACATCCTCCCCACCTCATGTCAACTCCTCTTGCATTTTCAGGAGCTCCACACTGCAGCAAGTGTGTTGAAAGGGGAGTTCCCAACTTTGTTAATAGAGGCAAGTGGAGGAGTGACTCCGGAGAACCTATCTGACTATTTCTCCCCCCATGTGGACATCATTTCCATGGGCTGCATAACGCAAGGTTGCCCCATCGTGGACTTCTCTCTTAAGGTCCGAAAGCCTGTTGTCAGTCAAGTCTAAATGACTGACTGAGGTCAAAAGAGAAGGGAAAGTAGCCTCTGCGTAACTATGTTTTCTGGAAATGAGTAAAAGCCGATAGGCTAATAGCAAACAGTCCTGCAGCAAACACCAAAGTGATTGAGTTTGGTTGACTAGGTTTCTCCTGACTAGGTTTCTTCTGTTCAATGTGTCTGTAAATGTGTAAAGAATCAAGTATACACTTTTTGTAAATTGATCAGCATCAGCATATCATTTTGGAGCAGAGGCCAGATAAAAAAAAAGATTAGGGTACCGTAAACCAATTGCAAAGTAATATAGAGATAAAAAACTCATATATTGTATATAAAGTTATATGATTAAGGGACCCCATTCAGACAGATCAGGGGTGGATAACAGGGAACCTGCTTTTCGGATATCTCCATATTGCAGCCTGAGCGCTGAGTAGCATAAACAATTACTTAAAATACTTACTTAAATACATACATTTCTATACTGTAAGTTACGTTCTCACTTTTTTCTAACCGTGTATACTATGATGATTTCCTTTTTTTGCATAGAAGTGTATATTTGTATGTCTTTAAATGTTTTGATGAATTGAAAATGGAGGACCCTTATGTAAACAAGTCTTAGTGCTTTTTCTGGTCTTATCCTCTTAGCAGATTTTTTTATTGACCTGTACTTTCCTTGAACTGTACCCAGTCTGCAAATTGTTAATACAATTTCCAATCAATCAATCGATCAATCAATCAATCTATCAATGTTAAACATTGTACCTACCTTCCCACGTCTGTGCATGACCCTGTGATGCTACTGTAGCTACTGTATTATGAGAAAATGTTTTATCTCAAACAGGAAAAGTAGATACATTCTAATGTTTTCCAGGGTTCCAATAAAAATGTTTGGAACTGTTTATTTTATTTATTTTTTCTTGTTCTTTTATTTATATTTTACTTAAAGTGGGCAGAGGTAATTGATTACATTCACTCAAGTACTGTACTTAAAGCAGCACTGAGTAACTTTTTTTAAATTAAATATGTACGCATGTTCGCCAACCTTAATCCGGTCGTTTTACGCATGTCGGTCCAATGGTATGTCGGAAAAGCGTGCGCAACTGTGCACCCCACTCAAGTGGGGTGGCTGTATTTTGTCCCCCTGCATGCTCTTCTATTGAGACATTTAGGTCATGTCAAAGCCAGTCATATCTCACCTAGACACAGGATCTGACACAAATTTCAAGATTCAATTTATCCCCATAGGCAGGCTCTTGTAAAAAGGCCAGCACCGGGTTCAAATCTGTTTGGGGTAGAAGAGGAAAGTTACATAGTGCAGCTTTAATAATTATTCTACTCATTGATTGATTGATTCATTGATTGATTGATTGAATACTTTATTACTCAGAAATGCACACAGCACGAGTAGACTACAGTCTTACACTTGGACTAAGCTAAACGGATAATGCAAAAAGGAATTGGACTTATTTCCATTGAGGTCCTATGTATTCAATTCATCAACAGCAAAATAACACGAAATACAATATAATCAACAAATATAAAACACTATACAGTAACAGTACAGAGTAGAAGAAGAGGGTAAGGGGGGGAGAGGGTGAAGGCAGTTTATGCCATCACCTCGAGCTGTGAGATTGACCTCCCCCTTTGGCCTCCTGATTGTTTTGAAGGAAGACAGCGTTCCACACCTTTTTTAGGGATATGGTGTCAGGGCATTCCACACTTTGGTGGCAGTACTGTAGAAAGAAAATGTATGTTTGTTCTTTAGGTGGGTGTTACCAGATCGTTGTTGTCGCTCCCTCTAGTATTGTGCTGTGGGTGTTGCTCACTTTTGTGAGGTATACAGGTATTGAGGGCAAAGCCCCACAATGACTATTTTAAAAGCCAATCCAATTGGTAATAATTGTCTAACCCTGTATTCTACCCTGAACCATCCTAGGCTAGCAACATGGAAAAAGGTGGGTAATGGGCCCCAGGTCGAGAAGTAGTCGAATCAGTTTGTTTTGCGAGGTCTGAAGCTTGGTCTTTAGTCGTATACAAGTAAAAGAGGAACCATATGTTTTGTCATTACTGACAGTAGTTTGTTACAGATACTACGTGTTCTAACCGCAAGCAAAAAAGTAGAGGAAACACTGCGCCCTCGTATAAGAAGCGCACAGGAAGCACGGCACTGGCAGTGCATCTTCAGAATGTGGAGTGTAAACTGACACATTGTTTCTTTTCCTCAGTGATGGCTGGACAGGGGCACATCTCCTTGCTCACCTTCGTGGTAGCTCTGGGTAAGCTCCTAGATATATTATATTATATTATATTGACTTTGGGATCCACAATCATCTAAAATGAAAATGAATAAATAAATATGATTTAGCATTGTACAGTATTATGGAAAAAAGGGTTAGGTTGTGCCTGGGGATTGGCCTACATATACAGTATGTCTTCAGGAAATGTTTCTGATGTTGGCCCATCTTTGAAACAAAGATTATGAACATTTTGAAATTATGTGTTTAAGAGAGCCTATTGAAAAGCTGTTTAGAGTTAATATCCTCATGTTTAGGTTCCTGAAAATGGTTGTGTGCATAAGAGATTCATCATAGCCACAAAGACACTTGAGGTTAGTTTAACAATCTAGTCTGGTTTGAAGAGTGGTTTGGTGGAAACCGTAGTGTGCAGTAGACAGTAGCCTAAATAATGGAAGTAACACGTATTTTGCAATACTCGCTGCTCCTTATTGCGTTTTTGTTTATATATTTTTAATGTGCATGATTTGTAACTGCATTAAAGTGATGGCAAACTATTGGATGGGATGATAGTGCTTGATGAAATTAACATTTAATACAATATCTCAGCTCATTTATCTCCCCCCCACACCCCTTCTCTCTTGTTTTGTAAAATAGCAGTCATCTATGTTTCCTTGGCGTTCAACATTGATACAGCTAACCCAACACTAATCCCCAACGTCGATGTTGAAGAGGGAAATGATTTCTTTGGATACAAAGTTCTTCAGTATATCTCTGGCAAAAACACAGGGTAAGTATTGGTTAATATCAAATCCTATTTGAATACCACACATGGCCGTGCTTAGTGACCAGGAGGCCCTACCTAGGCAAACCCATGAGGCCCCTGGGTCGGGAGCCATATGGTATGTGGGTTGCAGACCAATTATTAAGGGTTGCGAATAAACACCCCTTTATTTTTTGTTACCTGCCTTTTAATTTAAATTATTTAAAAAGGATTTTAAAAAAATGAAAAAAAGAAAGAAAGAAAAGAAATGAGTTTAAAAGAATTACATAAAATAAAAATAAGTAGGCTAATGAAAATAGGGGAAAAGGAAGGATACAGAAGGATACTTTCTGTGGTATTACCACATAAAGTCAACTGGTATTATTGTTGAAATTTTCAA
The DNA here is from genome assembly GCF_951216825.1 of Electrona antarctica. Classification (NCBI taxonomy): domain Eukaryota; kingdom Metazoa; phylum Chordata; class Actinopteri; order Myctophiformes; family Myctophidae; genus Electrona; species Electrona antarctica. Next base: position 22,030,766 of record NC_136809.1, read on the forward strand.
TTGATATGGCATGAGTATTGACTTTCTGCATTCTGTTTTTTCAATAGCAATTACCACAATATAATCACAATATGATATCAAGGAATTTGGTCAAAACTATTGTTATATTTGATATTCTGTGACGAACATGGGGCCTTTTCAGTTGCAGCCTCCTCTCTATGTAACTCACTCCCAGCTCACAACATTCACATTGCAAGCATTATAAAGTCCTAATCAAAAATGAGAAAGGCAATGGTTTGTTACTTTTGTCATGGCTGACAAAAATACAATACTGACAAAGTCATTAATCTGGGCAATTTACTGTGGAGTAAACAATGAGTGACACAATGATTAATAAATCATGCTTAATATTTAAAACTTGTCTTCCTGATCTACAGGGTAATGGTTGGCGCACCCCTCAAGAAAAATGGAACTGGAGCAGTTTGTAGTTGGATTCATGGCGAAACACACTGCTATAGTCCAGAAGGTAGATATAGGTCTACATATTGGATTCTCATAGCATATTAATGTCACTCTGAGCATGCTACTGCCATTATCTATTTCCTTCATCATATGAATGTCACTCTGAGCATGCTACTGCCATTATCTATTTCCTTCACTGCTATAGTCCAGAAGGTAGATATAGGTCTACATATTGGATTCTCATAGCATATGAATGTCACTCTGAGCATGCTACTGCCGTCCAGAAGGTAGATATAGGTCTACATATTGGATTCTCATAGCATATGAATGTCACTCTGAGCATGCTACTGCCATTATCTAGGTAGATATAGGTCTACATATTGGATTCTCATAGCATATGAATGTCACTCTGAGCATGCTACTGCCATTATCTAGGTAGATATAGGTCTACATATTGGATTCTCATAGCATATGAATGTCACTCTGAGCATGCTACTGCCATTATCTATTTCATATGAATGTCACTCTGAGCATGCTACTGCCATTATCTATTTCCTTCCCAGCAGAAACAACTGGTTCAGTAAAGCACTTTGGATTGTCTATCGCTGAAGCAGCCTCTCACTCCAAGTTTACTGTAAGAAAATCCATAACCTGTTACATACAAATCACATGCATTGTTTTCATGGAATAGAAAATATACATGTAGCCTACAGTCCGTTTCCGTTTCGTCAAGTCCTCTATGTGTCTCCGTCCTGTCTATAGATCTGCTTTCCAAAACATAGTGGTGGACAGTAACAAAGAACATTTAAGTACTTAAAGGTATATTCAGTGATTTCACTTAATTCAAATATCACTTATTATTTCTTATTTTTTGGATAATCCTCCCTACTATAAAGTGTGCTGACCATATAAGGAGTTCCTCCCTGTCACCAGTGAGCCTCTGGGGTCAAAAAACCCTAGTTTCGGTTTGGGCTTTGGGTGGCAAAGCCTTCAGCCAATCAGGATGAGAGGGGCCTTCCTCCAATCATGATCGAGTGGGGCGGGCCTTGGTGCACGTTCTGTTGGTCTGTTGTACTTCCCCACTGTAGAGTGCGTGCATGTGCACATCTTGTTACCGGGGCGGACCGTTTTTTTTTCCAAATCACCCAAATCACTGAATGCTCCTTTAAGTAGTCAACATGTTTTAATATCAATTCAAATTATTAAGAATTTTTGACTTTCACTCCACATGATTTCATAGACAAATATTGTACTTTTGACCCCACACAATTTCTAGGAAGGGAAAAAGTTAATTATTAATTAACCACTTAAGGCCTGTTTCAAATATAGTGAAAATTGTAGATCTACGCAACAGTTTTTTTAGGGCTATATCCAGCTTTAATGTATGTTCGCAAACTTTGTCCGACCTACACAAACATTAAATTCCCATTGACAATGAATGGAATTTTTTACGTCATAGTGTCTGAGCAAATAGACATAGGGCTCTATTCATGTCCATGCTAAACCCCTTATCCCTAAACTACTTTGCCTTTTTTTGCTATTTTTAAAATCTTTTTTGAATAGTTCAACTAGCCGATCTACATCGACACGTTGTGAGCTTGTAGATTGGACGAAAATAGAGCCCATAGTGTCTATTTTATGTCATGATGATGTACGGTGATAAGAGCGCCACACTCATTTCACACGGGTGTGATTTTTTTGATCAGATTTGTTTTGTAAAATGTCTACATCTTCAGGAGTTCTCTCTCCTGATTGGATAAAATTTGTATCCCAACCTGAATGCATTTTCAGTTTATTAAAGAGCTGGAGAGACAGGGAGACTCTATAACACTTACCCTAGCTTTAAAATATTTCTTCTTATGTAGGCCTGCAGCCCAAGTCTAGCCCATGAATGTCATAAGAACTCCCACCTCAATGGTATCTGCTACCAGTTCAGCAGCCCCTTTCAGGACAGCAAGTACCTCACACCCGCTTTCCAAGGTAAACAAAATAATGATTTTTAACGATGAGCATAGTTACAAAGTACAGTATTCCAATCCTTTGTTTTTGTCATGTTGTTAGAAATGAACTTGTTCAGATGTTGTGCATTTATTTATGTCATAGCTAAAGCTAAACATATTTTTCTAACTTACTTTCCATATTTTGTCTAGCATGTACAAAGCAACCAGTGGACCTTGTTTTTTTATTCGATGGATCAAGGAGCATGTCCGAGTTCGATTTTGAAAAAAACAAGGATTTTATACTGGGCATAATGACAAAACTTAAAGAAAACAATGCAACATCTATCAAGGTTATTATTGTACTATAACATTCACGAAGCTGCAGATGTTGAACATACAATATTGTTTATCTATGTAATATTAATTGTATGCTACTGTTTCATTTCTCTCTAGTTTGCTGCAGTTCAGTTCTCCCTCAGATTTTCAACAGTTTTTAACTTCAATGAATATCAAAATGGGAGAGCTTCTGAATATCTTAAAAAAGAAACCCAAATGAAAGAGACCACCCAGACATATACCGCTCTAGACTATGTGTTGTGAGTGAAGAAATACTATTACATTTTTGTTTGTTCAAAAGCTCCACCTACACTTTCCCTCTGATCTGACAGATTGCAACTGACAAAAAATGCCTTAATTGTGCTTTGAATGATCAATGCGTCCAAGTTTGAGCATTTTATTTGATTTATAAAATCTGAACAGGTCATGTTGTACTTGTACATTTGTTTCAGAAAGAACATATTCGAAAACCAAAATTCAGGCTTCACCCCTAACGCAACTAAAGTTGTGATAATAATCACGGATGGCAATCCATCGGACGAGAGACAGGGCAAGAGACTCGAGATTATCGCCAAGTATAACCAGAAAAACATAACTCGATTTGTCATCGCGGTAAGTTGGTTGGTGTTTGAACATACAGTACTTTACATTTTTAATTTTGGACTGCTGTAAACACTAAACACTGTCATTACAATTACTTGCAATCTATTTGATCACAGTCATCAATGACCATCATTATTATCGAAGTTTCAATTTCAATAGTGTTTCTCTATGGATGATGTGAAACTTCTACCTTGATAACAATCATTACACTTCATCCAAGTTGTATTCTGTTGAAAGGTCAGCGCACTTGTTACTCTGGAAAAACTTCAGGCTATTGCCTCAGAACCAAAAGAAAACAATACATTTAAAATCGAAGACTACAATGGACTTACAGGAATACTGAAAGACTTTGAAAAAAAGATCTATAATATTGAAGGTAATTTAATATTTTCTCTTTGAACGTCGACACTCTTCACAATTATTTTTTTCAACAATACTTCTGAAGTATTGACAAGTGTACTATTTCATTTAGGCTCTAAAACAGCATGGGCTGAAGACATGAAAGATGCAATGTCACAGAGTGGATTCAGTGCCATCTACCATAAGGTGAGGGAATGCACTGTAACCAACTGAAGACAGTTAACATACTAATTTCTGTCGGGTGGAAACCTTGTATGTCCAAAACTGTTCCTTTTTTATGATTCTTTTTAAAGCATTTTAAAATAGTGAACGGATCATGATGCATTGTGAGCTTGTAGATGTGAGCTTGTAGACCTGTACATGTTTTATGCTACAAGTTACCAATGGATCTGATATGGCTACCTTAACGAAATTGTTAGCTCGTTGTATTGTTCTTTCTTAAGTTAACTTGGCATCTCAAGACACAGATGTAGTGCAGGCACGTTACTGTATCTGACTGCATCTGTCTCTAGTCTGTACTGTTTCCTTACCGCATGTCGTTCTCGCACTCTATCATTGTCTTGCACTTCTTATGATTAAATACAGTTACGTGCAACATCTATGATTTAGCTTGTTACAAGTAGATCTAGTAAAGCCATCTCTTGTTCTAATAATTATTAATGTAGGATGAGTAGAAACATGGCTTGGGTGTTAAGAGGATGCTGCTTAATTTCAGTATTTATTGATATCAACTGCATTTTCACCACACTGGTACAACAAATACACTGACAGACCACAAGCATTGCGCTGTGTGCTTTTAACAGGATGTCTTAGTTCTCGGTTCAGTGGGGACAAATACCTGGAAGGGTTCTATCAATGAGATTGACGGCTTGAAGGAAAAGAAAATCCAGGATGACAAAATGACAGAAGACTCTTATATGGGTATGAAAAAAATACAAAATCAGTCAAATAACTTTTTCTCTATTTGAGCCATTTTCTGTTTACTTAAACTTACAGGGATTTGTTTTATGCATAAACACATTTTGTGTATAATAATATACTGTATTGATCTATACCATTATACAGAATGCCATAGTGCTTAATGCACAGCTTGTTATATATTACATCTGATCTGCTCCATTCCGAAGACATCACCTTATACTGCATTTTGTTTCATTAAGCTGTCGTTTTTGTGTTACCACCTCTGCAATTTACAATGACTGTATGATTCCATAATTATTATGCAGGATACTCTGTTGCTGTTGGTGAGAAGAACAATGTTCCTCTTTATTTCACTGGTGCACCACGATATGAACACAAAGGACAAGTTGTGCTTTTCCAAAAAGCGGGCAACAGTTGGACAGTAGCAAGAAGAGTAGATGGGGAACAGGTTGGTAACTGTCTTGAGGAAATATGTTATTGGAGGAATGTTTCCCTTTATAAAAGACGTGAAGGAATTCATGTGTAAAAGTTACGTCTTTTTTTATTTGCTTTCATAAAGGTGTTTCAAACAAGTTTTACTTTTTATTGATTTTGTTTTAGGTACACATGTTGGAACCATTTTTGTTTCTTCTTCGTGTTTTCTTTTCATTTCCAGAGACATACATTGGTATACAGTACACTATACAGGTATAGGTATCAATATGAATATTTCAATTCTTATCTGTATCCAACAGATTGGTTCCTACTTTGGGGCAGAGCTGTGCACAACAGATATCGACTCGGATGGCAACACTGATTTCGTTCTGGTGGGTGCACCACTGTTTTACCAAGCTCAGGAGAAGAGAGAAGGTCAGATCTACGTGTACGCCCTGACTCAAGAGGTGGGCTTTGATATGAATTAAGACCAACAAATTCAGCATGGCAATATTAGCATGATCTTTCAGGAATTTATGTATTAACCATGTAAGCCCTCAGACATTTTTTAAAAGATGATTGAAAGTGTTTAAAATAAAAAAATAAAATTATTTAATCGTAATCACCTATTTTTTCACAGCTGCAACTGGAGAATGAGTTGAAATTGTCTGTGCCGTCTCGGGGCAGATTTGGAATGACTATTTCCTCTGTCAAAGATCTGAATGGAGACAGTCTCAGAGATGTGGCTGTTGGTGCTCCACTTGAAGATAACAACAAGGGGGCAGTATATATTTACCTAGGTGACAAACACAGTGGAATACAAAACACTTTCAGCCAGGTGAGATGGTCATTTAAAATCCACAAAGTTCATGTAAATCTGAGTGGAAATTTGTAGTTTATTTTCCCAGAGAGAACAGCAGGACACCCTTGATGTTAGACAGACAAGTGTGTAAATAATAAGTTCTCAGGGTCAGTCTAGAATCTAGATCATGTATCATGAGACAGAATTTTGCTTCACCACTGTTGCATCATAACCTTCCTTTGGAGTAGGGCAGGTGAAAGGTTGATTCAACAATATTAGTAGCAGTGAAAACATCATGGCCTTCTTTTCCAGAGAATCACAGCAGAGACAATGAACCCTCAACTGCAATTCTTTGGACTGGCACTTGATGGGAAAATGGACCTTAATGAGGATGGACTAACTGACATTGTTGTCGGATCACGTGGAAGTGTCATCATCTTCAGGTATTAATAAATAAGTGTAAATAATAAGTCAGTATGGGAGGGAGAAAAATCACTCCCTTTCCACAAAATGTCATCTTTGTGAGATTTGTGTAATACAACCCAATAGCAAATGTACAACATTTAATAATCAGCCAATTATGTCGTCAAGATCCAAGCCAGTCTTAAGCATCTCTGCGCATCTGCACTTTGATCCAGAAGAGATAAGCATTGAGGATATATCCTGTGTGGCTCATCTACAAGAAGATCCTCTACATATGGGTACCGTACGAGCATGCTTTGATATGACAGAATCAACCAAGAGCAAAACGGGTAAGAACCATGTCCAATGATTGGAATGACATTTTTAGGTTTTGGTATAATCATAATGTATAATGATAAAACAAAAGCCAAATCATAAAATTCATAAAAACATTGCTAGAATAATTTTATAAATGACATAGGAAATAAGTGGCTTATGCAGCTCAAAGCACCAATAACAGAAACAAAACCAAACTAGAAAAAGTGCCCCTCGGGGCACAGGTCTCCACCAGGGCAGGTCAGGTTGTGGCCTCCTCGTAGCGCTATAATAGGCCAATGTGAAAAAGGTGCCATTTGTTCTTATGCCTTTGATGGCAATTGGATGATTTGAGGCATTTTGTTACAAAAATGTGTTTTGCAAAAATCCACCTGTTGGTGGCGCTATAACAGGCCAATGTGAAAAGGGTGGGATATATTCCTCAGCCTAGTAGGAAAGTGTGTGAAAGATTTCAAGTAAATTGATGATTCATGATTTGAGGTTCATGATTTGAGGCTTAGAAAGCCAATGTTAGCCAATTAGGATGGAATATGAAATATCGGACAGATCCGTCTTGAACACATGACTATAGAGATAGTGTGTAACGATTTGCAGGATTCTTGGACAGAATCTGGAAGAGTAATATAAAAAAAAAATGTTTTTCAAAAGTCTGCCTCCTGGTGGCGCTATAACAGGCCGAAAATGTGGGGCAGAGGTTCATCGCTGGCATCCAGGGAGTGTGTGTGCAAAATTTGGCATTGACCGGGTTAACGGTGCCGGAGATTAGCTGTACACAGACGGACACACACACACACACACACACACACACACACACACACACACACACACACACACACACACACACACACACGGACGGAGTGCAAAACATACTCTCTCCCCATGCCTTCGGCCTGGTGGAGACAAAAATAACTGGACATTAGAATGTAAATGTCCATAGAACACCACAAATACCTCAATATAATGTGTCTAGCTGCTAATACTGTCTACCAGACAGTAAGGGCTCAAATTCAGACATTGTATAATTATGTACCTTTCTAGGTGCAGTGCCAACTGGACTGAACATCTCCTACACACTGGTTGTGGATCCAGAGAGACACATAGCCAGAGGTTTCTTCAACGAAACAGACAAAGCATCCTGGAATCATCATGTGGTGTTGAAGAGCGAAAAATCCTGCTTCTATCACTCTGTCTATATGCCAGTATGGTGATACAATAGCTTTACAGTATATGCACTGATGAGGTGTTTTATAAGGCCTGTCAAATCAGCACCCAGGCAAATGTGAATGTTAGAACATGCAGGGTGGCATTTTGTGAAAGATTGTGTAGAAAAAGTCACGTTATCTGAGTATGTTTGAGGTAGAAAATGTAATGTCAACATTCCTTAATGAGTTCCTTTGTTGAACAATGAGGTACCTCCTATACATATTTAACCAGAAAATACTGTCTCAAATAGTTAATGACTTTATGATTGAGCTCAAATCTGTCAGCACACTGCTCACTTGTTATACATGTTATGCCTGTTCCTTGGTGTAGAGGGAAAAAGGAGGGGACCAAATAGACCCCTGGGGGGTGATTGCTGGTCAATTAAGTAATTAAGTGCTCATGGGGTGGACCTCAATAATTGCCACCATTTCAGAAATCAATATAAAAAAGGCATATTAATAAAAGCTCTCAGTTTCAAAAGTAATCTCAAGATTACTGACACATTAGGCTAGTATTGCCACATTAACCCTCCCTGTTTTTTGAATTGGGAATGTTAAGCATGTTTTTTCTCCTTGCAGAAATGTGTGGAAGACACGCTATCTCCCATCAAGATCAGATTAAACTTTTCTCAACCTGAAAGCCATAAAGAGACTGCCACCCTGAATGTGGCCAGCCTAAGACAGGTTGATGTTTCGGTATGTACAGCAGCAAAGACAGTGATTCCTACATAGTGTATTTATATGCCGATATGTTTATTAACAATTTAAAATCATCAGATAATAAAAGAAAATGTTTGTCTTATAGGTACCCTTTCAAAGGAACTGTAGGCAAAATGATACTTGTATAGCAGATCTTGAGGTGGACTTCAATTTCAGCCTCAGGTATGTTTATGACAACTACTGTCTCAACATCTTCTGGCCATGACGCCCCGAAATAATCATATTTGAAATAGATTTATTTTTATGAGGTATTAAAAAGGTCTTAAATTCACACTTTACAGGTTGAGAACCAATTGTGTTCAAATTGTGATTATAGACTTGTGATTACTAGCTTGTTGAGAGAGACTGACTATATATATATATATATATATATTATTTTTTTTAGCACCCCAACACTGGTAGTTGTACATATGGGCAGATTTCATGTGACCGTGGAACTGTCCAATCAAGGTGATGACTCCTACAACACCTACCTCAGCCTTCATTACCCCCCAGGACTCTCATTCTCCAAGATGGATCTTGTGACGGTGATATACGATATATCTTCATATGATATTTCAGCACAATTCAGATGTCGCTTTCTTTTCTGAGAGAGCAAGAATACCGAGTTGGAGAGAGAGTATAGGGTTAGGTGTACAGGTGAATGTACTAGCAGGATTTAATTCAAGGCAGAAGGCATGAAAATCCTATAAGGAAATAATTTTAGATAATACTGTAGCTTTTAATATGACTTGTTCGCTGGTTGTCTAAATACTTCCCTAAAAGCACAGGCAATTTCAACTGAGCATGACAGTAGCATTTCAACTGCACAGTATCTCCTATGTTTGAATCTATTTGGCTTATTGTGGTGTGTTTCAACAGTCAACAAGGCCAACTTTGCATAGCTGCAAGGATCTTGAAGGTGTGACGAACAGAACCACATGTGGTGTCAGCCTTCCTGTTTATCGCAGTAGATCTGCAGTAAGTCGCTGCTTCATAACTAAAATGTTAAGAGTGAAACTTGTGGCTTTATGAGGGAGTATGTTGAATGTAACTTTAGGTTGAAGTGACATATCACCACTTTGACATTTCTCTGCAGACTTTCATGAAATCTAATCTAGTGTTAATGTCATTGCCGATTTTTCTTTCAAGGCAACATTTAAGACTCTTTTCCTCATCCTCGGTGAATATGAATGGGATGACACAATGTCAATGACCATTACTGCAAAAAGGTAGGAGCCTCGTTACAGTAAATAATTCAGACATATGCTGTACAGTACTGTACTGTCAATTATATCCCCTGCATTAATAAAATCAATTACTGAATCAAAATGAATTGATATTCATAAATTTGTAAATCCCTTTTCATTCTCTTTGATGAAGTGATAATGACAACTCGACTAGAGGCTCCAAGACCAAAACCATTCCTGTACAATATGAAATTAACTTAATGGCTGTAAGAGTGTGAGTAACATGAGTGAAAAGGTCTCGTATTTTTATGATAAATATGTATCAATATTGTGGTTTTACACATCCTTAACCTTTCAATTTGATCAATTTCTTTGAAAATCTGTCAGTAGTTATTATACAGTAATTTATCTATTTTTACACAGGAATGAGGAAACGATGACCTTTCTCAACTTTACTCCAGAGCATAGCGCACCTAAGTGGCTAGTGAATGTCTATGAGGTATAGTAGTAGAAAGAAGGTGAAAAGTAGGCTCATTTCAAGGATACAGTGCTCTTTAAGGTTTAAACGTTCATTAAATGAGTAGTTCACCCAAAACTAAATCATATTTTCTATCAAATGTTTTTGTTTTTGTCGCATTCCTAAGCCAATAATTTGATGACCGGCAGAGTGGAATCAAAGAGTCTCCTACTGACCGGTGGACAAATGACCCAGTCATCAAAATATTGGCTTAGGAATGCAATAAACTGTGTGGGAACTACTCCTTTAACAACCATGAGCAGCCTTCAAACCCAGTTCAAACCCATGACTAGACAAGACGAGTCCCCTGAAGAACAATCAATTTAGTCAGGGAATATTATCAGTATTACCAGTCAAATCTGGGAATACATTTCTTACCAAGAATTTTCTTCACCAATGTGTTTGTAAAGGTGTCTACTAACATATCCCACATTGGTTTATATTCAACCACCCTAGGGGAATTTTTGACAGCTGCTGAAAGTCGGGGTACCATCAACAGCCAATATATGGCAAAATGTTCTAAATTTCATTATGCTTTAAATATCATGTGACGTGTCAAACTAGAGGGTTTTCATCATTTGCCCAAATGTGCCCAAATGTGCTGACCTCATCACATTTGTAATGACGTCTATGGCCTTTTTAAGCCCAATGAGTGTTTTTCGTGCAAAACTAATGCTTGGAATGGATTCAGAATCATGAAAACCCCCTAGTTTGACCCCTAGTTTGGCCATAGCCACTTGCCCAAATGTGCTGACTTCATCACATTTGTGATGACGGCTATGGCCATTTTTAGCCCAAGGAGTGTTTTTCGTCACATGCTACTTAAAGCATAATGAAATGTTGAACATTTTGCCTTATAATGGTTCTATGGTACCCCAACTTTCAGCAGCTGTCAAAAATTCCCCTAGGGTGGTTGAATATAAACCAATGTGGGATATGTTAGTAGACACCTTTACAAACACATTCTTGGTAAGAAATGTATTCCCAGATTTGATTAATATCCCCTGACTAATTCTCTGGTGTAAATTTAACAGACAATAAAAACTTAAAAACCTAAATGTACCCATACAGTCCAATCTGTAGACATTTCACAGTGTATGGTAAAGGTGGATACTGAGAGGTTCAATGTGTCACGCTGCCCATAGGTAAAGAACTTGGGATTCAAGGCTTTGCCTGTTAGTGTGACCATCCATATACCAACTAAACTGGAGCATGACTTTGAAGTGAAGAACTATCATGTCTCGGTGCAAGAGGTAACATGTTTCCCATTATACATATCTGTACTGCCATGATCTACCGGTATTGCAATTTATAATTATTAAGTCTTGTTTCTTTTTAAGAATAAAACTCAATGCACAGACCACCAGCCCATCGCCAGCAAAACAAAAACATCTGGCGTAAGTAAAACCTTTTTTATTTAATATGGAGACATTCTAACATGAACAACCTATGCAAAATAACTTCAATAAATAATTTAATAATTTTGCTCTGTTGCAGTACTGCTCTTCAAACACATCTTGCAGATCCATAATGTGTGAAAATTTCGTTCTGGACAAATATTCTTCAGTTCACTTTAATCTATCAATGGAAGTAGAATTTAAAAACCTCAAGCAATATGCAAAGGTCTGTATCTTAAATAAGTATTTGAAGCACAAGTTAAGATTGATTGTTTACTGGCTGGCACCAAAACTTCATTCATATGTTCTCACTTCACAGAGTATTTCTTTACCCAAACACTTTACTGGAACTGGAGAAGAGGTTCAGTTTAAAAGCTTCATAGAAGTGACCTATGATAACAAACGTTATGTCCAGGCTTCCAGTAAACACGGGGTGGGTTATTTTATTTTATTTTGATCTCCAAGCAATACCACACTCCAACACTACAAATTTGTCATCATGTCTAATTCCTCCGGTTTGTATTTCTTACAGATTAACGATTCTATAAGATTTCCCCACATACAGGTAATTAATTTAAATCGATTTGTTTGGAAGAAAGTACTTAACCACTTTAAACTTTGCATCCCTAGTTTGGGCACGTCATAACATGAAAATGTTAACATGATTCGGTATGAAAATACCGAATCAATTTCACAACGCTTTGCATCGTGACATCACGTACTGTGAGCTTGTAGATCATCTAATTTTGTTTATTTTTTTGCAATAGGGCTCAACTAGTTAAGCTAAAATGCAATGGTTACTATTCAATCTACACTCACATGACCTTTGGAGCAATTTATTCTGTAACATAAGTCATATTACAGAGTTTAATATTCACAAATTCCTGACAACATATTCCCCCTCCAACAGACTGATGTTCGTATTGAGCTCATTGTCCCCCCAAATAAAGAGCTGATCATTGGAGCAGGAGCTGGAGGTGGCATCTTGCTTCTACTGATCATCACACTGGTGATGTTTAAGGTGACTGCACACATCATCCAAGGGTCTCAATTAAACACACACACACACACACACACACACACACACACACACACACACACACACACACACACACACTTTTGGACACATTTGTAAGGGCACTTAAATAAAGTTATTTTTTGACAGTTAAAAAAAACAAAACTCTTTACGTAATGACTTTGTGCCTCTCCTAAGATGGGTTGCTTTAAGAGGAAAACTCGTGAGGATTTCCAAGCGGAGGATAATGCCAACAACTATGATCAGCCTCCTGTGACCACTGCTTCAAAGGACCAACCAAACACTGATGGACCTGCAGAAGCAAACCCACTTCTAGATGATGGTGAAAAGGGAAATGACTGCACCCCAACTAGCAATACAGTGTAGTGATCTGGTAAAACATAAGGCATTGCTACTGTTGCAGCACAGCAAAAGACCATCATGCTGGGATCTGAATCCTTTATAATCACCCTCTATAACAAAATCCAATTTAAATATTTTATTTATTTTAGAAATATCTAATCTTTCACTCAATAGGGACATCTCCCGTCGCAAGTTCAGAGCAGCAGTCGTACCCAGACAGAGCTCTATAGGGATCATATGACATCAACTTGCAAAGGGAGCGGTCCCAATTGAGTGAAAGACAAACTATATTTTTGAGGGGAGCTAGCCCCTATAGGTTAAATGTTTGTGTTTAGGTCAATGTTTGTTTTAAAAACGCCATTGACAATGAAGAGAAATTAATGTTTGTTTTGACACAGTTTGTTTTACATCATCATTACATCACCTAAAAACAGAATTGTTCTTGTGTGAATAGACGGATTAGATGACCATTGAATAAAGTAACATTTATAGTTGCTCCAAGCTATACCGAATTCCCTTCACTTCAAACGGTGTGATTTTTATTTATTATAATGTAGTATAATTTAGTATAATGTATTAAGGCATATTAGCGTTATTATAATATAACTAGCCAGGTATCCTTTTAACAATCCAAGATATATATTTTTGAGGAGCGCCAGCCCCTCCTATACACAGGTTTAATGTTTGCCTTTAGTTCAAGGTTTGTTTTGTAAACGCATTGACAATGAAGGGAAAATTTACATCATGTGTCATTTACATCATTTTGTCTCTTTATTGTTAATGGGGTTTAATGTTTGTGTTTGCACCGTTTGTTTTACATCACCTAATCAACATAAGTTAGACTTTAATATATTAGCACCCCTCACTTTACACGGGTGTGATTTTTTAAACCCATTTAGGATGGGAACCCTTTTTGGGGTTTTTGAGGGGTGCTGGCCCCTCCTATATCCAGCTTTTGGTGTGTTATCCTACACAAACATTAAATACCCATTGACAATGAATGGACAATTTTACATCATAGTGTCTGAGCAAATAGACAGTGTCTATGGTTAATGATGTACAATAAGAGCGCCCCTCACTTGACACGGGTGTGATTTTTACCTTTCAAGACAGAAATCCTTTTTTGGGTTCTTGTTGCCATGTACAGTATAACAATTTTTATTATAATTATTGTTTTATCGCTTTTGAATAAATATTTTCAGAAGATGTTCAAGAGTTGGTAGGCGTTTTTAGAATCGGCTGTCCTAAATGTGTTAATTTATGATTATCAGTAGACGTCTTTACCCCAGTGTGTACTATGACGAACTAGTCAAAATAAAACTTTTTTTGTACGTTGGTGTCTCTGTACAAATACTGAACAATGTGTCTGGCAACATGCCATTGTGTCCTTTAAAATGTAAATTTGACCTTTGTCTGGATATCGTTGCTGTGGGGCAGAAACATCTCTCTCTCCATATTCTTCTTTTTTTGTAAATTAATACCCTACTTGATTATACTACAGCATCACACAAGTATCGAAAGTAGCAGATCTGCAAGCTCAAAACGTTATGCATTTTAAGCTCATCAATCTGCTACCTTTGCTATTTTTTATTTGAATCCTGAAAAGTAACAGTTTGACGCATGTCAATAAGTGTGTTAAAAAATACATACATGAATCTGTTTCTGTTTTTAATATTGGGTTGCTGTACAAAAAAAGCTTTATTCACTGTTTGCATATTCATCATGGTTAGCATTACATTTAGCAGTAAACATTCTATACATTTAAACATGTGGATGTGTGTGCATATAATAGGAATAGGTATTGGATGGAGCCGCACACCACAGGTACAAGAAAGACGTTCTTTAAGACGTTCAGGTCATGACCTGATGAAGATCAAATAGATCGATGTACTAGTAGATCACAAAGGCTGTGCAGGTCGACCATAAAAGAATCATCAGTTAAATATGGAAAAATAATTTTATAAATAACACACACACACACACACACACACACACACACACACACACACACACACACACACACACACACACTCTCCAAGTGGGTTTGTCGTCTATTCTATGTAACACCAGTGCCGCTATTCCAAAGCCCCCGCAGGACGCACGCAGATACATGTACATTTTAAACTATTTTCAGCCAATGGGTAATCATTTTTTTGGTAGGTAGATCTTGCTGAGCTGGTCATTTTGAAAAAAAGTGTGGTCACCCCTGGCCTAGAGTAATGCAATCAGTATTTATGAACAGTGCTTTCTCCCTATTCTATACGTTGACATCCAAATGAGCACCATATTATAGCAATGCCATCAGTGTTGCACTTTCCCAGTTAACTTACATTTCTACTCGGAAGCTGTACATTAATAGTAATTTTGGTGGACAACTATTAGGCCTCATTAACAGACTGCATCAAACATCTATCTTGGTAGATTGGAGGTGGAGAGGATGGCAAAACATGTACCAAACTACTCTGATAATAGATTCATATATAATGATATATTGTACTGTAGGGTTAATTGTGACAAAAAAGGGAAGAAATCAAAATGTCTATACTAAGACAGTAAAGCAATGGTATAAAGCAAGCAAAATCCAATGAACTTCAAATATCTAACCAGTGGCATATTGTTCAAATGTTTAAAACATTGAGATTATTCCAGGGTTACTGTCCAAAAGGAGAGGCAGTAGGGTCTAATGTCTTAAAAAGGTTTTTAATGGTGCTGAATGGTGTATCGTCTCCATTCCCATTTGCAGACTTGCGTTGTTGACAGCTTTGCTTCATTGCTAGTTGGGTGTGAGGTTGTGTTACTGGCTGGATTGGTAGGCTGTGGGTACCAGTGGTGCTCACCTGGTTCTCAGTAGGACCTGCCGCCCTGGAAGCAGACCCAGTTGCTGTCCTCTGTAGAGCAATGGAGTGAAAAGAGGGACCATGTTTTGTTGGAATCGTTTTCTCAGTAGACGGGGCCCGTGGAACTAAAGACTGGTTGTTGAGGGAGAGGAGAAGAGGCAATAGGGGTGTCAAATGTACCTAGATAACACTTTTTCAATACCACATGTTGAAATGTACTGAATAAAAATCAGACTACAATCAGATTTTCAATCCAAGGCTGCACACATTAAATAACTGACTGCTTATGTTATCTTAGCTTATGTGTAAAACTCCACAGACCTGTCACGGTACAGTTCCATGATCCATTACATTGTATATTGCTTCAATTAAATGTATTAATGCTGTACATTAGTGCTCAACAGTCAACATAACAATTAGACATTTTAATATCTTTTTTTTGTTTGCATCAAATTTATAAAGATGCAATTAAGAAATATACACCATCTAAAAGAAATCCCCATTGTAGAAAAATAAGACATAAGATAAATAAAAGATTACTTTATCTACCACTTGAACCCCTATTCTGGGGGAACATCTCGCAAAATAGCAGATCTACATTTACAACCTCACAACGCACAAGTCTCGCAAAGTGAGCTTGTAGATCTGCTATTTCTGGTGAAAAGATTTGGTGTAGATGGAAACTAGAGAAGACCAAGTACAGGGCCAGCTCAGGTTAGTAAAGTGAGGTTTACAATATCAACCTGGCATTGCTGAGGAGGTTCACTCATTGACAGGCATGGTGAAGATTCTACTGGAATCCTCACAGGCTCATATTGCATCGTCTTCTCCATCAGCTCATCTGCTTTCTTTTCCTCCACTTCTCCTTCCTGCTGTTGTTGTCCTATTAAGGTGGACCTGTCCTCATTTTCACATTCTGAAAGGCAACCAAAAACGTATAATAACATAATTTTCCCCAAAAGGACCACAATGGAAACAAGCCTGCCGGCTTTCTTTCCGGTCTGTATCCTTTAGAATTATTTTTCAAGTGTTCAAATCAATCAATACCCTCACAAAAAACATGCAGTAATCCTGGTCTCTAAACTACCTCTGCCTGATGGAGGGGAAAATAACTGGTCGAAATAATGTGTTCCTTCCACTCGCTAAGTCCGGCCGGGGAAACTCTCCCGTCAGGTGAAAAGAAGCAGCTTGGACTCCTCATGCATAGAAGGTAGCATGAGGCCAGTCCGCTGCATCCCCAGGTTGGCAGAGGAAGTGTAGCGCACAGGATTACATTAGATCATTGACTGGGTGAAAGAAAAAAAATCGGTTGCAAAATCGTGGGATAGAAATTTAAAAAAAATAAGAAAAAATACATAATGATTAGGGGTGAATGCTGAATGCTCATTAGCCACAAATTATACCTAAAGAGAGATTGTTCTGGATGTAGCTCTGTGGTTCCATGTCTTCGTGGTATGGACTCAAGCGGATGAAGAGGGTACTCAGAACTGAATTCTTAGTAGCTGCCATTGGTGATACTGAAATTAAAAAAAATATATATAGAATTAACATAGCAGCAGAAGTGTGTAAATAATAGTATTAGTCTCTTAAAACAGTGTAAATCCGGATTCTTACCTTTGTGTGATAAAGCTTTAGGTGGATGCTGGTCAGTCGGAGTTCTGGGGCAACTGGATTCAGTGGTGTAAACTGGAATGGTGGACTTTAGAGTTTCATTTATATTCGGATTATACTCAGTTGCACTTGTGCATTTTACTTTTTTACTTTTACTTCTAGGAGGGGACTGAGAGGACTGTGGTGCTGCTGGAGTATCGGTGTCACTATCGCTGGCGCTATCTGCGAACAGTCTCTTTACACCTAAATGAGATCCATTTTGCTTACAGCCTCCTGAACTTGATGTACAATGAATTGGCTCGAGTGGTTTAGTCTGCTCAGGTGGTAGTGGCACAGAAGGCTCACATGGAAGGCTGACAAAAAGGCTGAGGAAGGGTCTTTCAGTGGCCTCACCAAATTCAACCACAGGTCTCATAGGAGTAACTTTATCCTTGCAGTCTGTAGAATTTGGAGCAGGATAAGAGGACTGACTAGAATCTTGAGGACAAGAGAGCATCGTCAGGGAATCTGGTGTTGTCTGTATGGAAGGTAAGATCTCACCAAGTGGCCTTGCAAAAAGGCTGTGAAAGGGTTTAGTTATAGGCTTAATACTATCAACCGCAGATTTTACATCTTGGGTCATCGTTATCTTGCAGTCTGCGTCATTAAACTTGACCTGAGCTTGGTCAGGTGGCTGTGTGTTGTCTGTCAGGCACAATGTGTCTGAAAATTGACATTTTGTCTTTTTGTTTTGTTTCAAAACACATTTCTGTGTGACAGGGTTTGTAGAAAAACTCTGACATGTGATATGTGCAGCAGGAACAACAAGTGCACTTTTACGGTATGCAACAATCAAAGAAGGATCCGGTGAATGCATTGATTCTCCTTGGTCAGATGGTGCACAGGGACGATGAGATTTTAGCTGCACAGAACATTTGGGCGCAGAGCTCTGACTAGCTAGGTTTAAAAAAAGATTGTGAAAAGCTGTTTTATTCGTACTCTGTGCAACTACAGGTGCAAGAGGGAGAACACCTTTAATTGTCAAGCCATCAGAGCAAACTGCAGGATTATTGGCTTGTAGGGATTCTATAGGGTCCGTAATATCCGTTAGATGAGCAATTGTTTTTATGACATTTTTGGGCATAGAATTCTGAACAACAGGAACATGGCTATCCTCTTTGGTGATGGGAGGCTTTTGGAACGTTGAAATATTCCCAACTAGCTCTTTAGAGCCGACAGAGGTATGGTGAAGGTTGGGCTTCGTAGTTGAGAACTGTCTGAGGGGGCCTTGGCAGGCTGTCTGGCCCATGGCCCGTCTTTCTAGGGGTATGGGTAGGTTTGATTCACTCCCAGAATTGTCAGAGTAAAATACGTTTTCCTTGCAGGTTGCAGAGTATCCTGGAGGGTCAGGGATTTCTCTGGTTGATGGTGCCGTTTTTGAAGACAGAGGAATATATAAAGCTCTACTGCTTGAGCCAAAAGAAAGGCTACACTTAGAGGTTTCTTCTGATTTATAGGACTCAAGAACAGCATTTACAGAGTAGGGAACTGCACTTTGGTTTGCAGAGTTTGAAGGACAATGAATAGATGATGTCGATGGAAAAGAAGGGGCAGTGGATTGCTGGCATTCAGGGGCACCAGGGAGACTGGGGACGTTTTTGATGATTTGAGATCCAAGCACTGCTTCAACTGAATAAGGTACTATTTCATCATCACTAGGGTGGCTTGAGGCAAGACTGTTGGATAGGGCAGGATCTGTGTCATCCTTTTCTGTATCAGCTGACACACCAGCATGACCCAAGGTAACCTTCTCGTCATGTGCCTCTGATGAGCATTTGCTGTTGTAGAAATTAGGCCTGGAAAATCAAAGGGTGGAAAGAAAACTTATTGTGGTAGGTAGAACATGAGAAACCCAAAAGAGCATTGTATCACATACATATAAATCACTATACTATATTTGCACCGATTGGTCAGTTGGTGTACCAGCCCTAGGGTTTATGTGTCAGCTGACCATTCAGTATAAGCTTATCACTCCTCTTCCCAAGTACAAATACAGGCTGGGGATGTGATAAATACCATATACATTTAAACAATGTTTGCCTGTACAAAAGTACAAGAATTATAGGCCACAATGTGAAGCGGCCTGTTATAGCACCACCAAGATGCCAATTTGAGGCAACATTTGTACCCAAATCTGTAGACTTAAAAATGTTTGCTCCGTGGTTTACGTGCAAAGTTTCATGTTGATCAGTCCAGAGATTAGCTGCTGACAGACACATAGACAAACAAATGGACAAATCTACGGCCTTCAACCTGGCAGACTATCAGAATATGCCAGTACCTGATTGGATCCAGCCGTATCTCAAGCTTTGGGTTATCAACAGCAATGTTCTCTGGAGCAAGTGGCTCCTCTGTCTTTGACTGACCAGGTTCATCTAGTTGGTTTTTCTTCTGAATTTCAGCATAAACCAATTCCCTTTTTAATGCCTGCAGAGAATAGACACTTAACTTAATTGCTTTCAGCACAGTTGTCATATAATATATATATTATATACAATATATATATAGTATACACACCCCATCCAGCAATTTCTGTGTGAGGTCAGTAAGGGGCTCATGGGAAAATCTGCATTCTGCTCCATTAAAACACTTTCCACGTGCATGGAAATGCTTACAGGGAAAGGAATGTAGCTCATTAGTTAAGGAAATTCTTTCAAATTTCATTTATCAGTAAATGATCAGTTAATAATATAATCTAATATATAATAACATTCTTCACTTCACTTACGTAGGCCAACTTTACCACAGGATTACCTATAGATATTTTATATTTTTAAAGGATATTGTGCATGAACGGGCACTTCTCTCCATTTTGGCACCATCCTTGGATATAAAATTTGCATGCTTCTTTAAGCATGTTGTTGGTCATATTCTGAACATGGGGCAATTGACATTCATCGCCCTGTAAACAATGAAGAAGAAACACACTGGTTAAGATACTGATGAATGTGAGCATAGGTAAATGCTAAACAAACAAAAATGAAACAAAAAGCACTGCTGGCTTTGTACTAGTAGCACCTTTGAATTGACAAATCTAAAGCCATTTACATTTACAACAACTGAACATAACCTGCCTTCACGCATTGTCCACAAAGAAAATGGCGACAGATCCACTGTCCCTCCCACTCCACAGCATTCTGCTCCTTGAACTCCTGAGTCATGTGCTACAAGTACAGCATTCAAAATCATTTATTACAGTAAATTACATATCATCATCATGTGACAAATGCTGTGGTATCGGATTGGCATAGACTGGCATACGCCGATACCGATACCAGCATTTTAGGCAGTATTGTCAGCTTTTCCGATACTGGTATTGGAATTATAACAACTCTAGCTTGCACGCATGCATGCGCACACACACACTTTAACATATATTATGTGGGTGTTACCAACCTTCTTGCCACCTGTATTGGTGCCTATGTGAGAAAAGTCCCTTCTGTTACAAGTCTGATGCTGCCCACGTCTGGTGAAATGACGCCCTCTATTGTTTGGACGATGCCGATTGTACTCCTCTTTATGTATCCATGTCCTGCTCCTCTGTTCCTGCTGCTGTTGTGGGTTCTCATGCTTGTTATGTTTTCTTCTGCAATCTACCTCTGGTCCACTATTGGTCTTGTTCAGACCAGTATCTCTGCTGTGGATGTAGTGCTGTAACTGTTGGGTGAAACCAAGGCTTGGTTGCTTATTATAGTTGCCCATACGGTTGTCTTTATGACTAAATGATTTCCTGGTTTTGTGACCCTGCCTCTGTGGAACAAAAATAGAGGACATTTAGCAGAATGCACACAGCGACGATGAGTGAAAGTCAAATGTCTGAAGGAAATAGGAAATTATGGCAATCATTTTGAGACCCAAAACAGTTAAAAGGAGCAGTAGGCCAAGTGATTTTCTAAGAAGAAAGATATACCCGCACACTGAGTATCTACTCTGTTTTGAGTTTTACTTTTAAGGCATGCCTGAAGAAGAATATTGTAACGTTTAGCACCCTGAGCTGGAGTCGAACCCTGATCTCCAACTCAGTAGACAAGGCAAGCAACAAGCCGTGCCAAGAGAGCTAGCTCCCTTGGAGGAGCAAGTTACAGCCGGGTCTTTTGCAGGGTCGTTACACGGTAACATGTCATTGTTTCGACCTCCCGTTAGATCGACCATTACTAACTCTAACCTAAACATAACCGCAAGCACGGGAGCAACGCATCCCTCACCAACCTTAATCCGGTCGAACCTTAGGGCAGCCCCACGTTACACTACCCCCTCCTTTCTGAAGGAGCCACGGCTTGTTGCTTGCCTTGTTACAATAACAACGTTACAATATGGTATTGCAACTCTAGATTAATCCCATTATTTAAAACATCTAGTGTTGCAAATTGCGGCTATATTTATACAAGCACTACAAAGCCTGTATAGCCAGTCATTATGGCATAAACAAGAAGTTGAAGGGTACATTTAGGTCTGATGATATAATGTTGTGTTGCTCAAATCATGTATTATTTCCTAGGACCATTTTCCTATTTATTATTATTGTTAGTATTATTATTTGTACATCTTGTTAAAATAGTCAACAAGAAAACATGAGGTGCCCATGCACTCTCCTGTGGCTAGACCTTTAAAAAAAAAAATATATATATATATATATATATTTTTTTAACAGTACAGTACCTTTTAAGGTAGTAGTGCAGTAGTCTGAATGAACTGAATTGCTTTTGTATAGTGTACCTCATTATGGTGTCCTCTTATCTTCTCATTGGAGGCGTTCAGCTCCCTACCACCACCATGCCGTTGTTGTCTGACATGGACAAAGCTTCCGTCATGATCCTTGTCTTGGCTATAAGGCACATGCTTGCTCCGTTTCCTATGGCAATGACATACAAATGTAATGAAGCAAATAATGACAATACCATAGTACTGAAATAGGCTTAATTCTAATTTCTAAATCTACCTCTGTGGGTGGCCGCGGTGGCGTGATTCATGGGGTGATGTCGCTGTGTCATCTGTAGCAGCCGTTGTAGGGCCAGGCAGACCCTTGAAAAGGTTTGCGAATGCCATTATTGTTTTTCTTGACGCGTTATTACTGCAGCCATAGCCATAAGAGCACTTAAAGTCGGCAAAACATCACTTGCATAACTAATTACATACAATAGCAAGTATTTACTATTCAGGTGTCAGACATAAGTACACGCGCGTGAAATGCACACGAAATTGGTGCTTGCTTGTTTCGGTCAATACATAATCCTAAAGTACAAATACAAAATGTGATTTTGAGAAAGAGGTATCGAATCTCTCCAATATGTTACTGTAACGTAACAGCGTGCTTGCTTGGCTTGTTGTTTACCCCTACTTCCGTGTACGTCAGGTCAGTCAACACCCCTAAAAGACGTCCAACAATGGATTGAAATGCCGACTAGCGCCCACTACTGGTCATTGTATCACCATTCAGCACCTTTCAGCAGAGCAGCCATTGTCCTGAAATTACTATAATAATGACTTTGGAATTACTGCATAACAGTGTTGTAACAAGTTGTAACAAGTACGCTACATGTGTCCAAAAATCTATATACAAATGTCTGTAGGATTTGATCACACGCACCCTGGTTTCGATCAAGCTTTATTTTGTTGATTTCACATTGGAAGGACACAGCTACTATCTAATGTCCATAATGCTTTACAGCCAGCGATCAAGGATCAGAGGAGGGGTGCATTATACAGTGTGTATCTCAGTAATAACTGTCTGCATTATAGGCCTATATGTTTACAAGAACACTGGAATAATGGAGGGAACAGGGAAGGGTTAGTAGCCTACTCTTCTTAGGAGACATCAATCTTAGAGAATTAGATTCAAATTAAATTCAATCCCTTTATAGGCCTACCTAAAGCTCATTAATCATGTGGCAATATAAAATAGATAGGCCTAAGAAGTAACATCTTGATAGAGGAGGGACTTTGCTCCGCCACAGTGGAGGCCATCCCTCTGTTTAGATCAAAGTCCATGTCATGGTGGTTTTCAATACAGTTTCAGTATTCCCTGCATGTGTCTGTGTTTCCATCAGTCCCCTGACTTAAACTCACAGAGTAACTTGCTGTCCACAGTGCTCTGCCGGCAGCATGACACAACGACTGGGCCTTTCTCTCCTGTTCCTTCTGGGCCTTTCCATCCAAGTGGCCCTGAGTCAAGATGCTGAGGCCCCAGCACCAGAAGCCAGCCAGACACCAGAAGCCAGCCAGACTCCAGAACCTGCACAGGCACCTGCACCTGAGGAGGACGACGACAGCGTCTGGGGAGTGGACTCTCTCAGGGGAAGTTTTGAGGCAGTCAACAGTTACTTTGACTCAATGCTTGAACTAATGGGTGGACGTGATGGGGTGTGCCAGTACCGCTGTCGATATGGTAAGTTATAATTATTCAAAGGTGAATAAGTTATGCTTTGACGATTTTCTGATTTGGTGCAAATCGCAAAGTGTTAAACAACACTGTTGGTATCCTACTAAAATAAGTGTACTTTTGTATACCTTTTTAATTGTGCAGTGATATTACGACAGCACATAGAGATAATGAAAAGAAAACGTGGCTGATTTTAGTTATTCTAGTACAGATTGCTCAAACCGATATTGAACAACGTACTAAGATATCTGTATGTGTTATGCCTTTTGTCATTCTTTAATCCAGACACTAACCAACCGAACTCACCCTTTGTTGAGGTGGCTATTGCTGCTATAGTAATTATTTGATGCTTTTTCTCATCTTAGCTTAATTATTGTTGCGTTTATGTTGCATAGTATTGCGGACCTTACCACACATTTTGCTGGTTATATCATTAAGATTACTCAAAAATAAACAATTTGTCCAATAAACAATTTGGACAAATAAAAGACTTAAAGACTTTTAGCATGTAGGCCTATTTAAATGTGTAACATTTAAAATCTGTGATTTATCATTATCAACATCATGACATCATGAGTAATGGACTATGAACCAGTCCTAATGGAGATAGCAGACATGACTATTGATTGTAAATCTTTCACATCTCTCTCAGGTAAAGCTGCTGTTCCACGTCCTGACTTCCAGATGCCAGAGCCAGATGGATGCAACTCCTATTTTCTTGGCCTTCCCACACCAGAGGGCGTATGTACCTTTTAATCACACTTTAATTAAGCTGTCACCCATCCAGATACATTTTACATTACATGCCACTAGACTTCATTAATCTGATTAAGAAAATGTCTTTATAGTCCTATAGATTAACTATTGTACATTAGTATTCCACACCCAGCCGACTGATCACCTTTGTCCTAAACCAGATGGAGATACCCGCCATGACAAGGTGCTGTAATCAGCTGGATGTGTGTTACGACACCTGTGGCTCCAACAAGTACCGCTGTGATTCCAAGTTCCGATGGTGCCTCCACAGTATCTGTTCTGATTTCAAGAAGAGCCTGGGTTTCGTCTCAAAAGTTGAAGGTGGGTGAGCCATTAGGCTATGTTCAGACTGCAGAGTTCATAGACATAGATCTATCTCCTGACCACCCCTCACACCGACTGTTGAGTTGCAGTGAACCATATGATTGGCCAATGGATACATCATCATATTGGCTATTGTTCACAATTGCATCTACTGTAATAAATAAAAAACAAAACAGATTTATGGCCTGTTCAGATTGGAATGCTTGTTTTAAGTCTGAGCGCACGCACGCACGTACGCACGCACGCACGCACGCACGCACGCACGCACGCACGCACGCACGCACACACACTTTTGCTTATCAGATTTTGAACCACATTTCTAGGTGGTTTGAAATAAAGCTGTGCCTGTCTGGACTCTCAGACACTGACGCCGGATTTATACTTTGCTTATGATGGTGTTACTTGACGGAAATAGGCGATCTACAATCATGTTATTCGGCTATATTCCACGAGTGTCACCATCATACAACGAGTATAAGTTAAGCATGAATCACACCTATGCCATTACGTTGTTACCACAGATAACAGTGTGGACAGTCAGTCCTAAAGATTGTAGTTGAGAAACTAATCAGATTTGCAGTCTGAACAAAGCCTCACAGTATCAAGTTATTCATATAAAATGCATATTACTGATGGTGTCATGAGATTTACAGTGCCTTTCTTAACGTATAGTCTCAAGAGATCCAGATTTCAGACCAGTTTTAAAGAAACATTTGCATTATTCTGTAGTTCAGAAACATAAAAACACATTCTTATATAATATCCGTGTGTATATATATATTTGAAATATGAATATAACATTCACTCTTAAGCATAATGTAGTGTACATGGCTGATCTTGTCCCATCTCTCCCTTTTTCCTCAGCATGTGAAACATTAGCAGACACCTTGTTCAACACAGTATGGACCTTAGGCTGTCGGCCCTACATGAACAGCCAGAGGGCATCCTGCATTTGTGAAGGGGAGGAGAGGGATGAGCTTTGAAAAGCCTCCAAATATACCACACCCACCTATTAAAGGGTACGAGAGCACCATGTGAAATGTTGTTTTGGTGCTGGGTGTTACAAGAGACTGCTTTTACCTCTGTAATTTATTTCTTGGTTATTTTGTTTTTGTTCATCAGAAATACTGTATTACTCTTTACAAAAAATGCCTTCAGATGGTTCAGGGTCAGGTTGATCTTACCGTACAAAATAACATTTGCTTAGTTATTTTAAGCTGTTGTATGAAAATGTTAGCTAAATGGTTTATTACAGACAGTAGTTTATCTTTCATACTATTATCAATCAACCATCTCTCAATACAATTTCATGTTTACATAAAATTGTTTTATATTTGACTTCACACAACAGTCAGAAACTGAATCTTTGAAGTATATGTCTGAAACATTGCTCACCTATTCTCAAGCACTGGTTAACAATTTATGGGAGATAGTTTCCATGATAGTAGTTTCTTATTGCTGTTCACTGTTCACTTTTTATTTTTTTTGTTAAGACACATGTAATTCTAGTGACAATATAATTGGTCACATACATCTATGGAATAAAGATTTTGAACACAATAAAAGGTATTTCAACAACACTTAAAAATATTTATTTAGTCAATTGTATATAGTGCAAAGTAAAAAAGGATCAATAGAAAAAGAACTGCATACAAATTGTAGTGAAATATTCATAAATGGTTGGTAATTACAAGCATCTTCAATGTACACCAGGAATACATTACATTTGTGATGACACTTTTAACAAATAACCGATCCACAAGCTTACAGCACAACGCAACATGTGAGCTTGAAGATCAGCTAATTTCGCCCATTATGACATGTCCAGAATAGGGGCAGTAGGATTCATGAGTTTTAAGTTGAGAGATAATATGCCAGTGCGGACATAGAATAATACGCACATCGACAGGCTGGGTGCTGGGCTAAAGAAACTTCAGCAGATGATGGACACCTGCAGGTACAAAGAGACTTTCTTTATAATAAAGAAAGTCTCTTTGTAGCTGTGGTGTGCGGGCTCTATCCATCATCTGCTGAGATAATATGCCAATAACAAACAAAAAACAACATTTCAATAATGGCCGCTGCGGTGGCTCAGCTGGTATGGGCGGATATCACATAAATAAGGGTACAGTCCTGACCAGGGATCTAATCTGATCTGAGGCTCTTTGCTATATCTCTCATCTATCCAATTAAAGCAGAAATGAACTGAAATACGACATGATAGTGTTGTAACACCGGACAGGCATTTCTGTTGGCTCTTCTATGCAAGCCAATGAGGTCCTCATGAGCTGCATGGGTTTGCAGCAAGCCATGGAGCTCTCTGTACAGTAGGTCTAGAGCAAAATAGAAGAGTCAAATGAGTGACCATCTCTTATTTCATTGAGAAAACGCCAGTGTGATAATTAACGAAAGTTGCATTTGACTTTTCTAGTTTGTAAAATACTGGCGAATACATCAAAACTATGAACTAACACATGCAATTACGTGTAGCAATCAAAAATGTACAAACAAATCGAAATACACAGTGTAACGGCAATCCTTCCCTTCCAATGTGTTTTTGCACGTTACTTCACAGGTGATGGGAGTGATCCTACGCAGAGTACTAACAGAAACATAACAGATGAATGTCCAGTCTTAGGTCCAGTTTTGTTGTATTTATTGAGCAGAAGTGAGCCGTTTTAATCATGAACCATCATAATGGCTCCTACACACAGTATATATAAATTCTTAAAAATAACCTATATGTGCCTTCATAACAGCCTTGCACCACCAAGGCAAATGGTTGCTGTTGAAGAATCTAAAGTGGAATATATATTTGTATTTGTTCAACACTTAACCCACCCAGTGGTTCTCAATCTCAACCTTTTCAGGCCGTGACCCCCCCTCCCCAAAATAACCATATTTGAATATATTTGAACTGGCGATCCCCCACCCTGACAAGCACTTGAAATTGTAGGAGTTGAGGCATGAAATTTAGTTTGGCTCGGTTCCACAGAAACATAGTTATATTTCTTATATTATTTTTTATGGGGACTGCCCATTAGTCCGAGATCTGTTACTCCGACTACGTCACTTTACAGTCACCTGGGGACCCCCCAAAAATCATGTTGACCTACAGGTTGAGAACCACTGGTTTAACTTACGTAAATTCAACAGTTTAACT
Organism: Electrona antarctica; assembly: GCF_951216825.1. Classification (NCBI taxonomy): domain Eukaryota; kingdom Metazoa; phylum Chordata; class Actinopteri; order Myctophiformes; family Myctophidae; genus Electrona; species Electrona antarctica. The sequence continues at coordinate 22,058,774 of NC_136809.1, forward strand.
TACATTCACCAGTCATTTACATTAGGCTGAGTTTCTGTTGGTTTGGGGACTTGGTGCTTCATCTTCTCATTGAACGCTGCAAGCTAAACATGATGACAAAAAAGAAAGAAATTAATGTCCTGAAATTGCCCTTTGGATACATACGGATATGGCTATGCTTGGAAGCTAGAAGAAAACCTGCACAGTGCACACTCATCCACTCCAATGTAATTTAACTCAGTTGAGTGTGCAGGATTATTCTTATACTTCATGAAACTTCAAGCACCTCAACCAAGTGATGTGCATATTCTATTACCGGTACTTTTTGTATGCTTAGAGCTAAACATTGATGACAAAAACTAAATTAATGTCCTGAAATGTTCCTTGCCAAAAAAATCCTTCAAATATATACTGTATACAGACTAGAGACAGCATTCAAGTGCAAACCTTTTGAAATGAGGGAAAACTGTATGCTAGTGTGCTCACCTTTTTCTTCAGGTTTGCCTTGATTTCATCTTCTGTTGGCAATGCTTTTTCCAACTGCTGTACTTCTGTGCTGGCCTCTACAGGTGGCTCTGGATGAATAGTATTCGTTGTGATCACAGAGGATAACATATCATGATACAGGTGGTCTTCCTGCTGGGCATTGCTGCCTGACGCACCTCCACTAACACCAGTGTCTTTATGGTATTCTTGCTGGGCATTGCTGCCTGACGCACCTCCAACCGAGGATAAATCAGTACTAGTCGTAGTGATCCCAGAGGATAAATTACTTGTCTGACTTTGACATAGATTGAGTACATTGTTTGCAGAGCTACAGTTTGCTCGAGCTTGCATCTGTGCAACCTTCTGTTCGACCTGCCTTTTTGCATGCCTATTTACTCGTGCGTTTGCTCTCGAGTTTCTGGATTGCCATTTCCCATTGGTGAGTTGCAATAGACAGCGCTCCGTGTCCTTAGACTTCTCAGTATTAATGACTTGGAGCCAACGAGGGCCTGAATCCTGTCCAGTTTGGCCCTCGCTCTGTGACAGGTCTGAGTTAAAAAAGTAAGGGTCATTGACGGGACCAGCGGGCAGATGTGGATATTGGTAAACCTGGCCAGGCAAGGCTCCAGTGTAAGCAGGGGGACATAAAGGATTCACAGAATAATAAACATGACCAGGGGGATACGAATAGGAAGAATGTGGAATGGCATTGGTCCCATAGCTCCCAGCTGTGGAAGCACCGTTACTATAGTAACTGTGGTAGGCTGTGTAGTGCTGGACTGAAGTGTATGTTGCAAGAGCATCAGAATTGTATGTTGGAATTGCAGACGCAGTATCAGGATAGGGGCCGTGATATTCCGGGTTCCCTGGAGACGGACGAGAATCAATCCTATTGTTGTCTCTATCACAGTCTCTCTCCCGCTCTCTCACTCTTTCTTTGCTTGTCTTTCTAGAGTGTCTGTATCTAGAACTTTGTGTTTGTTCTCTGCTTCTCTTTCTAGAGTGTCTCTGCTGTGTTTGTTCTCTGATATCCCTGGGGGTTTTGCTGGAAGAATGCTGGTGGCGGGAGGGACTAGAACAAGGGCTGTGAGACATTGAAGTGGATGAAGAGGAATGACTGTGATGACGTTTTAAGTGTTGCCGACGTCTCTCGCTCACCACTGTGCTGGAATCATCCTTTTGGCCATAGAGTCTCTTCTGTGCACATTCTGCTAGTTTGCACAGGTCATTCACCTCCAGGCTCAAACCAATTGTATTCAGAATGTTTTGCAGCTGTCCCTGATGCTGCTCCAGTTTGGGTTTCTTCTCATCAACAGAGGGAGACCTGGATCTTTGACAAGGGCCGCCTCCATCATTGTTGCTGGTGAATTTCACCTCAGGCTGGACATTTCTTGTACTTCCCACATGGGATATTTCTTGATTCTGTAGCTCAGTCTTCCGCTCTTCAGTGCAAGACAGACGGTCCCTCTGCCCAGCTCCAATTTGTAATTGTTGGCTGTCACCCTTGCACACTTCTGCCTTTTGCTCCGAAACAGGGGTTTGACTATGCAGAAGCTCCTGACGAGTAGGGGGAAGCTCATCGTCATCATTGACTATTTTAGTCAGCATGTCAATGTCCACCCCTTTGTTAAGTAAACTGATAAAACGCTGTAATCCTTTGACAACCAAGTCATTTTCACCAACTGTAGCACTAGGGCTCTGGCTGGGAGTGACAACAGGGCTCTGGCTGGGAGGGTGTGGTTTGAAAACAGGGCACTTGCTGGAAGGGTGTGGTTTGACAACAGGGACCTACCAAAGAGCAGAGGTCAAAGGTCACCATCGTACTGTCAGTACTCACAAGATTTGTTAGACATTATAGAAATACAAATAAAAGCACTAAACAATCAAACACACACACACACACACACACACACACACACACACACACACACACACACACACACACACACACACACACACACACACACACACACACACACACACACACACACACACACACACACACACACACACACACACACACACACACACACACCAGGTGTGTGTGTGAATCACCAGGATGGGTTGATTCTATGCTTAAAATAACTGATATAAATGTGTTTGTAAATCTCAGCCAAAAAATAATGGCTGATTCAGAAAAGCACATCCACTGCCATGCCCTGTATATATGCACGCGCGCACGCACACACACGCGCACACACACACACATAGAAGGAGCACCCAAACACGGAAGCCACGAGTGTCTTTCTGACAGAATTATCAGTCTGGTTACTGTCTTACAGAATTATCAGTAATTCTTTCAGAAATATCATCTGATTCATGCATTTCTGATAGAAATACAGTGTGATAAATTTCTTTCTGACAGAAATAGAAGTCTGGTAACTGCCTTTGACAGAATTACCAGTGTAGTAACTGCGTAACTGACAGAAATACCATCTGATTAATGCATTTCTAATAGAAATACAGTGTGATAAATAGCGACGCATGTCGGACATTACTAAAACTAACCCTACCCCTAACCTCACAGGGAAGCTACGGTTGAGTCTTAACCAGCCATGTATGTCGGACTTCGTTGCGGTCTAAAACTTTACTTTATCAGCAAAAAAAGAAGTTTGCGGTTGGCACAAAAATAGTGGCCCGGGGTCCACCTATGCTTTCTATGGCATAGGCAGCTCCCGGCAGGATCCGCCGGGAGAATCTAGACGCAGCTGCGCGACATGAGACTAATTAATTAGAGCGACAGAGAGAGAGAGAGAGAGGAGTGTGTGTGTGCACGTGTGTGTGTGCGTCAATTTAACAAAGGTGCAGACGATCAGAAAACAGCAGAGAGTGATCGACGTTTGCGCTACTCTATGCCGAATTGAAGTGGACTCTGTCCCAGATTTTCTGGAAATAAAAACGTCTGGGTTTCCGAGGCTACACGTCTATTGACTAACGAGCCATGCTACGAGCTGGCTGCCAGAGTGGGTTTTCAGGCTTTCAGTAGATTGAGTAGAATATGACAACACCCAACTCATGTAAAAGGAAAGAAAAGCCCCGGCTTCCCTCCCCGGCTTTCTGGCAGAAGCCGTTGGCGGCTGATTTGACCCTTCTGCTGGGTCTCGACCTGAAAGGTTTGGAAACGACTGAACTAGAGCACTGTCAAGTGTTTTCTCAGAGTCTCTGTGCACTGGTGCTAACGAAATCTCCCATCAGTGCCAAGATTCCCGGGCCAAGTATTCTATTGGCAGCCAAAACAGTCACCATATATATGTTCCTGGTGAACCTGACTTGTACAATAGATAAGTGACAGTTTGAGATTGTAAGAGTGGTTGTTGAGTTTGAGGTTGTTTTGTAACAAAACGACAAACCTCCCCATGTGAATCCAATTCGCCAACATTACGGTGCCTGTTCATCAAAGCTTTCACTCTGAGTTTTAGAGGATGGTCATCTTTGTTCAATGACGAGGTATTTGTCTTCTCCACAGGATTAGGTGATGGAAGGTGGTCAGATGGAGAGGAAAAGGCCTGCAGTTAGAGGACAAATTTGTTCATTACACCATTTTAAGCACAGAATGATATGCGTATATGTTACAGTAAAAATCGACAAACCAGCAAAATCTCAAAGGGACCCCGACCCGGTCTCCCACGCCGGAAAAAATGGGTGCTCCCGTTCCCTTTTTCTAGATTTTACTGGTCTCTATGGGGTGCATACTTAGTTTAGACTAGTCATTGGTTAGACATGGGTTAAGGTTAGGTTTAGGTGTGCTGCCCCGTGGGAGGTTAGGGTTAGGGTGAGGGTTTGAGACAACTATGAGGACTGAGGAATGTGTGGCTATTTCCTTTATTAGTTCGGTATGTATGTCATCGAGCAACTCATTAGGCGTGTGTCTTTTGTAGGGCCATTCGTCTGTGTATGGCAAGTACATCATTTTATTTATGGATTGAATATAATTCAGTGTTTTTTCAGAAAGCAAATGACAATATGTAAATATATAAAACCATCTACATCTGTATACCTTTGCAAGAAAACCATCAGGCCACCTGTGCTGCAAAATAACATTCACCCTCTCTTTCAGTGGTCCATTGTTGGAGGCTGAAGACCATTTACTGCAGGAGAAACCTACACCCTTTTCTAGTGTACTCATAAAGGGCTGAGTATTCTTCACATAACTGTCCACTTTGCTATGTGAGAGATCCTCTTCCCGATCTTCTTTAAACATCTGACATGGTGTCTTTGCTTTTAAAAATGTCTCAGTTCTTTTCATAGCAATGGTAGCTTTCTTCAGACTTATCTGCTCCTGAATCTGTTGAAGTTCTCTCCTCTTCCTTGCCAACTCCTTATCTTCCTTACTCAGCTCCACTGGGTCACCATCTGGGTCTGCAGTGGTCTTTTTTGGGCTGAAGTTATTGGAACTCAACCTGTAGATCCTATGGGATGAGGGATTATGATGCTCCATTTCTGCATTAGTACCCTTCATGGTATGTGACCTCATGTCGTTCAACGAATAATTCCCTTTCTTTTCCCTGGAGATGGAATCAATCCTCTGTCTTGGATCAAGGCTTTTCCATTGTCTCTGGTGAGTGTATTGCCAGTTTGTAGGATTCATTGTTTACTCAGTTCCAGTTAAAATGTTGGTGGGATGAGATCACTGCATAGCAAAAGAAAGGGGAAACATGAGATGCCAAAAACACCTGCCAAAAGCTTTTCTATTCTACAAATGTAAACATATGTCCATATTAAACCACTGATTTAAGTATCAACGGTGTTAAAACTACAGTCAAATCTGTTAATGTATAGCCTACATTTGTAACCTTGAGTGTAGCATACAAAACGGACCCGTAGTTTGTACAGTACTGTACTGTACTGTACTGTACTGTACTGTACTGTACAGTACAAACTACGGGTCCGTACAGTACAGTACAGTACAGTACAGTACAGTACAGTACAGTACAGTACAGTACAGTACAGTACAGTACAGTACAGTACAGTACTTCCATAGTTAAATAATAACATAACTCACTACCGACATTGTTTACCTATAGGACTGGAGTCTGGAGCAGATCTTCAGTCCAACGAAATATCAATGTGTGTATTTCACATCACATGTGGAAACAGGAACATTTAGCTGCAAATACGGTGCCACGGTGCTTGTAAAAAACGGAATTATCGCCAAATAACCATGAACACCTGACATGAAAGATTAACGTGAAGAATAAAGCTAAAGTTAGCCAGCCACATCAAACTTGTTCTGTGGTGTTCAATAGGACACTGCAAATACGACGCCACCGTCTGGACGGAGTAGGTTTTGTTTTGAAAAAACAGAACTAAACACACACACACACACACACACACACACACACACACACACACACACACACACACACACACACACACACACACACACACACACACACGCACACACGCACACACACACACACACACACACACACACACACACACACACAATACAGAAGTTAGCAATATGACTATGTTACAGCCAGGTAACTTCCAGTACCAGCCGTAAAAATACTCATTATGCAGAATGGCCCATTTCACAATCACATTATTTTAGGCCTACTTTTCTTTCACAAAGACTTGGCATAGGCCTATCCCCATATTTCTAAAACTACTATTAACTGATTTATTTGCTGATCATGGTAGCCTAGTACTGACCTGAATTTGTCTGGTGGTTCTCCCAAACATTGGGTCGTGGACACATTTTTATTGATTTGTTTTTGTTTCTTAGACATTTTCATTAATTAAAAACTAAATTCAATGATTCTTTCAGTAATTTCATTAAGAAATTAAAGAAAAATCAAAGAAATCCCATGAATTAGAAAACAAGAAGTAGTGAAAATAGCTGATCAATAAGTCCCGGGAAAAGGTTTGGGTCTTGAGCTAAAAGGTTTTGGAACCAGTGAACCACTGCCACATTAACCTCGCCTCACCAGGCTTTCCACCACCTCGGAGGAAAACTGCCACATAGACCCCTTTTCCACCGGTTGGTTCCCAATGGGAAGCGGTTCAGTTCTTTTTGGTTCTTAGTCCATGAGCCAGAGCTCCAAAATTGGAACGTTAATTATGAATTGAGTGTGCAAAACTATACCTATATTAAATTGTTTATAGGATCAATATAAGTCAATTAATATACGATAACACTTCCACAGTAGTAGATTTTTCATATTTTCTACTTTTTGCATATTTTCCTATATAATGCATCATTTGCATATTTATAAATTTAAAATTTGTAATACAATAAATCAAAAGTATTGAGTGCATAAATGAACATATTTTATTGCTCGGTCTTATGTAATAAATACTGGATTGTTTATTTTCATGAGCTGTGGGCCTATATGCCGTAATCATCAAGCTTACAACATATATGTGCAATGAATGTTGAATAGCCTATGAAGGTTTCTGATGAATTCTCTTGAATGATATAAAATTGGGAGGCATACTTTGGTTAGACATAGCATTGGTCTGACTGGCCGTAACTTTTCCACACTATTCTGTTCATGAAGTCCCTGTATTGATGAATGACCTGTAAATAAAAATTAAAATAGTCAAAGTAAAAGTAAATTGTAACTTTCAGTTACCAGATTTGAACCCGGTTTCCCGGACCCGTGCAAATCCTTTTTTACCATTGTGCTAATATAGCCTGCCTGCTTGCCCAGGGGATAAATGTAATTATGGCCATCAGGTCAAAATTCGTGTCAGATCCTGGGTCTAGGTTGAGACATGACCTTGGCTTTGACACAATCTAAATGTCCCAATAAAAGGGTATAATGCAATCAGTTAGGGCTTTTCTGTTCGGATGTATGGGCGGTCAAGGGCAGAAAGTAGTTTTTGCCACTCATTAGGCATTCCTGCATAATGTCTGCGTATAATGATGTCAGACGCATACCACAATCATAGAAGAGCAGGGAGACTAAATACAACCGCCCCATTCCATAAATTATATTGTATGAACATACTCGACCATACAAATTAGTCAATTCATTAAAAAGTTACATAGTGCCACGTTAAGTACAGTACTTGAGTGAATGTAATCAATCATGCCTATCCACTACACATGCAGACGCACTTTGAAGACATCACTTGGTTCTGTAATTATTACTCAGTGAATTATGTTACAGACTAATTGATTAAAAATGTAACACAACCACAATTTGTGTAGTCTTATAATCATAATTGTCTCAAATAATATAGGACTGGTATTAGATATTCATCAGTCTATTTGTGAAAACATATAATTAATAAACTTAAGGTTTGTCCACATTCCAAAAGGGGAAATTTGGAGTGGTGTTCAAATAGATTATAATACATTAATTATACATTTTAATTAATTATAAAGATGATCACAGTTTGTGTGTTGTCCACTCTTCAATTAATATCATACTGGTCCTAGCTATCATTAATAATTCACACCACAAACCGCTAGGTAAGCTGGTCTCTTTAGTTGATCTGGAAGAACACTGTGTATAGCATTCAGCCAGTGTTGGAACTAAAGTCCTTACATTAGTTACTTTACATAAAGAAACTACTTTTTGCTGTAACTTTTAACGTAACTCTTTACATTTTCCCATTCAGTAACGCCATTATAGTTACTGTGTTTTCAATGGGTGAGTAGTTACCCATGTTATGTAATGTGATCCAAAATAACTACTATAGAGTGTCCTGACCATATAAGGAGTTCCTCCCTGTCCCCAGTAAGCCCCTGGGGTAAAAAAAAACCCTAGTTTCGTGAGCGTGGGGGTTTTCAAAATCACCCAAATCACTGAATGCTCCTTTAAAACAAGCTGGAGCAGTGACATTAGGGATTTAACAGTGTCTGAATTGGAAAATTGTATTAAAACCTTTATTTTTTAGGGGCGCCCCTCCTATAAAAAGGTTTAATGTTTATTTTTAGTTCAATGTTTGTTTTAAAAACGCCATTGACAATGAAGGGAACATTTACATCATCTTGTCCTAACACAAACATTAAATGCCATTAACAATAAAGATAATTTAATTAGACTTTAATATATTAGCGCCCCTCACTTCACACAGGTGTGATTTTTTGTTTACTTTACTATATAAAAAGTAGAAAAACAAAGTAACTAGTAACTAGTTCATTTCATAATTTAGTAACTAGTAAAGTAATTAGTTACTTTTTCAGACGACATACTAGTAACTATAACTAATTACTTTTTAAATGTAACTGAACAACACTGCATTCAGCACACCAGTTTGTTTGAGGTTTTATAACATAATGCCAAAATACCAAAAAATACCAAATAACACACTTAAGACTTAACCTGTAATACAATGTCAAGATCAACACCCTCTAAGAATCAATAGTGTAAATAAGGATAATAGTTCTCTTTAAAAAATTAAGAAAATAAATCATTATGGAACCCCTGGGCAAATTAATTAAAAAATAATTCAAATTGTGCACTCGGGTAGCACAAAAAAAGTACCTGCTCACCAAGCATTTGGCTTGACGGCTTCGTGCCTATATGAAAATAATTGCCCATGTTCAGGGGAGGGGAGCTGGGCGGGAAGGATGAGCTTTGTCAATGCATGGCATCTGTAAATGGGTAATGTTGAGCAGGAGGAGTAGGAGAGAGGCGCCATGTCCCTCCCAGTGGGTCTTCACACTGGCAGGTGAGCCAGTAGGGTAGGATGTGTCCACGAAATGTGGGCCTGCGCATCAGACCTCTTTCTGGGGACCACTGGCCTGGCGCCGTGAGACATTCTGTTACATTTGTGTGGCCATGATGAGGAGGCCCAGTAGAAGTCTTGGTGAAGGGGAGGCTGTGTTCTGCCAGGAGAACACTTAATGTACACTCAATGCTGCTTCCCTGCTCACCACACCAGCAGCAGCAGCCTGTATGCGAGATGGCAAGTACAATAAAGCATACACTTTGAGTCCAAACAACACAAAACTTTGACAACGAGACAGGCTAGGCTGACTGACTCTGTGCCGTTTGAGTTGCATGGCGATAAGGTGGGTTATCAAGTTATAGTATTATCATTCCCTCTGTGTCAACATGGTAGGATACGCAATGCACCTGAACAAGCGCCGACTTTGACATCTTCGGGTGGTGACGAGAACATGACAGAACATAGTTATTGGGGGGGGCTGGCTATTCAGAGGGGGGCTAATGAATTTTGGTTTACATTGAAGTCAGTCAATTGGGTTTGTGGGGAGGGGGGCTTAGGGGGGCTAAGCCTCCACCAGAGGGGGCTAAAGCCCCCTGAGAACGGGTTGCCTCCAGATACATATCAATATAATAATAATAATAATAAAACTTTATTTATATAGCACCTTTTCAAATTTTCATTACAAAGTGCTTTACAACAACAAATCAAATATACAGCAGAAGACATTTAAAAATAAAACAAGAATTAGGAATTGGGAGTGAAAGCTAATCTATAAAAGTGTGTTTTTAAAAGGGATTTAAAAGAGGACACTGATTCAGCACGCTTGATGTGTAGGGGCAGTGTGTTCCAAAGTATTGGCGCTATGGTGCTGAAGGCCTGGTCTCCTTTAGACTTTAGCCGACAGATTTGAGGTTTAAGAAGGTCATTGGATGAGGATCTCAGGGAGCGGGTTGGGACATAGGGGGAGATAAGAGCGGCGATGTAGGGTGGAGCGAGACTGGACCTGGCCTTGAATATGGTGAGAAGGAGTTTGAAATTTATTCTGAAGGGAATTGGGAGCCAGTGCAGGGACGCTAGAACGGGGGTGATATGGTCAAATTTCCTGGAGCCAGTTAGCAGACGAGCAGCAGCATTCTGTACTAATTGGAGACGATTAATAGATTTTTTAGTGAGGCAGGTATACAGAGAGTTACAGTAGTCTAAGCGTGAGAATATGAATGCGTGAATTACTTTTGTCAGGTCAGAGGGGGATAGAAATGATTTTATTTTGGCAATGTTTCTTAAATGGTAAAATGATGATTGAGTGACTTTTTTAATGTGGTGTTCGAAGTTGAGGTCAGGATCAAAAGTGACACCTAGATTCTTAACAGTGGGCCTGAGATTTATGGTTAAGGGGCCAAGGTCATTTTCTATTTGGGCTCTGGCGAGAGGGGGGCCAAATACTAGCACCTCAGATTTTGAATCATTAAGCTGGAGGAAGTTTGCTAACATCCAGCTTTTAATGTCCGCAAGGCATTTATGGAGGGTGGATAGGTTGTCTTTATTGTTGGGATCAATGGGAAGATAGAGCTGTGTGTCGTCGGCGTAGAAATGAAAATTAATATTGTATTTACGGATGATCTCTCCTAGGGGAAGCAGGTAGAGGGAGAATAATATAGGTCCTAAGATTGATCCCTGGGGGACCCCTGACTGTAACGGGGCGAGGGAGGAGGTGAGTTCACCTATGCCAACAGAAAAAAGTCTGTCACTCAGATATGATTTAAACCACTGGAGGGCAACACCAGAGATGCCCACAACCTTCTCCAGTCGATGAATGAGTGTTAAGTGATCAATGGTGTCGAAGGCGGCTGTTAGGTCAAGCAGTATGAGAAGGGAACAATGACCAGCGTCTGCAGATAGCAGGAGGTCATTGGTTACTTTCAGAAGGGCAGTTTCAGTGCTGTGGCGGGTGCGGAATCCTGATTGAAATTTCTCAAATAGGTTATTATTATTCAAATGAGTTTGGAGCTGAGCAAAGACCACCTTTTCTACGACTTTGGAAAGGAAGGAAAGAATATATACTGTATGCTGCCAGCTAAATATTGTAATGACTAGAACGAAAATGTACGTGCTTAAAATGTCCATCAGAAATGCAAGGATACAGAGTGAATTCATAAAGTGAAAACATTGAAATGACTAAAAAGTGGTAAATGCTAGTTAGAAAGACAATACAATACAAATCTGCTCACCTTTTTTGCATTTATTTCCTCTTCTGTTGGCGATTCTAATTCTATTTGCTCCACATGTGTGCTAATCTGACTTTCTTTTGGTTTTTCCTAATTATTTCTCTTGCTTCTCTTGCTCTTCTCACGGATAGGGGCTCGTCCTGCTTTAGCATCATTAAAAGGTGCTGTTCCTTTGCTGCTAGGTGCTTCAGTCGCCACTTTGAATTATCCGAAGAGTCATAGTTTTCTCGAACTATACACTCTTTAACATACCTCAGCTGCTTCTTTAGCAAAGAGGGAGAAAGTCCATTTTCTTCTAGACATGAAATAAGACCAGGGCAATAGGAGGAAGAATGTAAGGATTTCTGTCCAGTTTGGCCTTCTCTCAGTGGCAGATTGGGGTTCTTTTCCTTTGTCGTCAGGTTTGCATTTATTTCCTCTTCTGTTGATAATTCTACTTCCAACTGCTGTCCTTGTATGCTTCTCTGACTTTCTTTTTGTTCTTTCTGTTGTGCCATTTTCTTTTCTTCTGTGTGGACTTTCGCTTTGGTGACAGTATTGACAGCAGATTTCTGTCCAGTTTGACCTTCACTCGGTGACAGTTCTGAGTTCTTCTTTAGGATCATTAGAATGTACTGTTCCTTTCCTGCTAACTGCTTCCGTCGCCACTCGGAATTGTTCGCAGTGTCACAGTTTGCTTGATCTATAGACTTTCTAACAAAGTTCAGCTCCTCCCTTAACCAAGAGTTAGAATCCCCCATTCGTACTGGACGAAGACCAGGGGGATAGGAAGAGGAAGAAGGTGGAATGTCATTGGACCCAGAGTTCCAAGCTTTTGAGGAAGCACTGTTACTAGTGTCACTGTGGTAGGCGGTGTACTCCGAGTGCTGGACAGTATTGATGGCGTGTGGGTAACAAAGGCCTTCACCCAGTGGCAGGTCTGAGTTCTGCTTTAGGATCGTTAAAATGTCCTGTTCCTTTGCTGCTAGCTGCTTCCGTCGCCACTCAGAATTGTTTGCAGTGTCACGGTTTGCTCGAGCTATACACTTTCTAACAAACTTCAGCTCCTTCTTTAGCCAAGCTGTAGAACGCCCTTTTCCTACTGGAAGAAGACCACGGGTACAGGAAGAGGAAGAAGGTGGAATATCATTGGACCCAGAGTTCCAAGCTGTTGAGGAAGCACCGTTACTAGTGTCACTGTGGTAGGCGGTGTACTCTGAGTGCTGGACAGTATTGATGGCGTGAGGGTGACAAAGGTCTGATTGCTGTCCAGTTGGGCCTTCACTCAGTGACAGGTTTGGGTTCTGCTCCTTTTTTGTCAGGTCTGCATTTATTTCATCTTCTGTTGGCAATTCTACTTCCAACTGCTGTCCTTGTACACTTTTCTGATGTTCTTTTTGTCCTTCCTTTTGTTCTGCCATTTTCTTTTCTTCAGTTTGTAATTTTGCTTTGGTGACCGTATTGATGGCGGATTTCTGTCCAGTCTGGCATTTACTCAGTGGCAGGTCTGAGTTCTGCTCTAGTGTCTTTTTCTTCCATTTTGTATTTTGCAAAACAAGTTGCTTTTGCTTATTTTCCATCTGCCTTCTATTTTCAGCATTGCGCTCACGCAGTGACAGGTCTGGGTTCTGCTCCTTTTTAGTCAGGTCTGCATTTATTTCCTCTTCTGTTGGCAATTCTACTTCCAACTGCTGTCCTTGTATACTTCTCTGACTTTCTTTTTGTCCTTCCTTTTGTTCTGCCATTTTCTTTTCTTCCGTTTGGAATTTCTCTTTGGTGACAGTAATGATGGCGGATTGATGCCCAGTTTGGCCTTCACTCAGTGGTAGGTCTGAGTTCTGCTTTAGGATAATTAAAATGTCCTGTTCCTTTGCTGCTAGCTGCTTCCGTCGCCACTCAGAATTGTTCGCATTGTCGTGGTTTGCTCGAGCTATACACTTTCTAACAAACTTCAGCTCCTTCTTTAGCCAAGCTGTAGAACGCCCTTTTCCTACTGGAAGAAGACCACGGGTACAGGAGGAGGAAGAAGGTGGAATGACATTGGACGCAGAGTTCCAAGCTGTTAAGGAAGCAGTGTTACTAGTGTCACTGTGGTAGGCGGTGCACTCTGAGTGCTGGACAGTATTGATGGCGTGTGGGTAACAAAGGTCTGATTGCTGTCCAGTTGGGCCTTCACTCAGTGACAGGTCTGGGTTCTGCTCCTTTTTTGTCGGGTCTGCGTTTATTTCCTCTTCTGTTGGCAATTCTACTTCCAACTGCTGTCCTTGTACACTTTTCTGATGTTCTTTTGGTCCTTCCTTTTGTTCTGCCATTTTCTTTTCTTCAGTTTGTAATTTCGCTTTGGTGACCGTATTGATGGCGGATTTCTGTCCAGTTTGGCATTTACTCAGTGGCAGGTCTGAGTTCTGCTCTAGTGTCATTTTTTTCCATTTTGTATTTTGCAAAAGAAGTTGCTTGTGCTTATTTTTCATCTGCCTTCTATTTTCAGCATTGCGCTCACGCAGTGACAGTACTGTGTTCCGCTTCTTTAGATTCATCACAAGGACCTGTTCCTTTGCTGCTAGCTTCTGTCGCAACTCAGAATCGTTCGTAGGGTCACAGTTTGTTCGAGCTATACACTTTCTAACATACTTTAACTGCTTCTTTAGCCGAGAGGGAGAACGCCCTTTTTGAAGAAGACCATGGTTATAGGAGGAGGATGAAGGTGGAATTTCATTGGACCCAGAGTTCAAAGCTGTTAAGGAAGCACCGTTACTAGTGTCACTGTGGTAGGCGGTGTACTCTGAGTGCTGGACAGTATTGATGGCGTGAGGGTAACAAAGGTCTGATTGCTGTCCAGTTGGGCCTTCACTCAGTGGCAGATCAGGGTTCTGCTCCTTTTTAGTCAGGTCTGCATTTATTTCCTCTTCTGTTGGCAATTCTACTTCCAACTGCTGTCCTTGTATACTTCTCTGACTTTCTTTTTGTCCTTCCTTTTGTTCTGCCATTTTCTTTTCTTCCGTTTGGAATTTCGCTTTGGTGACAGTTTGGCCTTCACTCAATGACAGGTCTGAGTTCTGCTCTAGTCTCTTTAAAATGTCCTGCTCCACTCCTGCTAGCTTTTCTAATTTCTTCTGTTTCTCCTGTAAATTGATCAGAGGGCAACAGTTTACTCGAGCTATAGACTTTCTAACAAACGCCAGCTGCCTTTTGTTTTCCTGCTTTGCCCGTCCCAAAATAAGTTGCTGTTGCTTCTTATTTTCCTTCTGCACGCTTTTTTTCCCAGTACCTCTAGACTTCTCAGTATTAATGACGTGGATGTAATGAGAGCCCGATTTCTGTCTAGTTTGGCCCTCAGTCTCAGTCAGTGACAGATCTAAGTTTAAGTAGGAATTTCCAAGTGCATCGTTGTAGCCAGCAGGTGGATGAGGATAGACCTTACCAAGTAAGGCTCCAGTGTCAGCAGAGGGACATAGCAGATTAATTGAATTACAAAAACCAGGGGGACAGGACGACGAAGGTGGGATGTCATTAGACCCATCATTCCAAGCTGTTGAGGTTGCACCTTTACTAGTGTCTCTATGGTAGTCAGTGTACTCTGAGTGCTGGACAGTATTGATTACGTGAAGGTAACGAAGGTCTGATTGCTGTCCAGTTTGGCCTTCACTCAGTGACAGGTCTGAGTTCTGCTCTATCGTATCTAGCTCCTTCTTCCCATTAGACAATTCTTGTCCATTTATTTGTACTGCCGGTTGTTTTGTTAGTATTTTCATATCAGTGACTTCTGTCTGACAATAAGGGTTGATGTGTAGGTTATGAGGTAATGACCGCTGTCCAGTTTGGCCCTCAATCAGTGACAGATCTGTGTTGAAGTAAGAATGTCCAAGTGCAGTGTTGCAGCCAGCAGGTGGATATGGATGAATATATGGATGAGGGTAAACATGGCCATACAAGGATACAGTGTCAGCAGAGGGACATAAAGGAGTCATCATTGAATAATTACAAAAAACAGGGGGATAGGAGAACAAAGAAGGTGGGATGTCATTGGACACACAGTTACTAGTGTCACTGTGGTACTGGTAGGCAGTGTACTCCGAGTGCTGGACTGAAGTGTATGATGGAATTGCAGAAGCAGCATCAGAATTGTACATTGGTATTGCACATGCAGCATCAGGATAGGTAACAAGATATTCTGGGTTCTCTGGATACTGATCTCTGGAAGCAGTTGTATTCTTATCTCTATCACCATCTCGTTCACTCCTTTGCGCTCTCTCTTTCTCTCTACTTCTCTGTCCAAAGTGTAGGTATTCAGAACTTTGTGTTTGTTCCCTGCTATCCCTGAAGGTTTTGCTGGGGGAATGATGATGGTGGGAGGGACTAGGACTAGGTCTGTCAGCCACTGAAGTTGATGAAGAGGAAGGACTGTGATCACTTTGTACATGCTGCTGACTTCCTTTGCTCACCCCTGTACTGTCCAACCTCTGTTTGGTTTCATTCTTTATCCCATAGAGCCTCTCCTGTGTGCGTTCGGTCAATTTGCACATGTCATCTGCATCCAGACTAAAACCAATGGTCTTCAGAATGCTTTGGAGTTCTTCCTGATGCTGCTCCAGTTTGGGTTTCTTCTCCTCCACCACTGGGGGAGACCTGGATCTACGACTAGAGCCAAAATGGCGGTCACCTCTGCTCTGGGCAGATTTCTCCTCACGCTGGATGTTTCGTTTACATCCCTCATTAGAAATATGTTGATCGAGTAGCTCAGTCTTCCACTCTTCACTGCAAGACCGACGGTCCCTCTGCCCAGCTCCACATTGAAATTGTTGGCTGTCATCACTCTTGCACACTCCTGACTTTTCCTTCACAACAGGGATTTGATTATGCAGAAGACCCTGACCAGTAGGAGGATCTTTGACTATTTTAGTCAGCATCTCAATGTCCACCCCTTTATTAAGTACACAGAGGAAACGCTGGAATCCTTTGACAATCAAGTTATTTTCTGTGGTAGTAGGGCTCTGGCCGGGAGGTTGTGGTTTAACAGGGACCTGCCGAAGGGCACATGACAGAAAACATCACTATATTAAAAAGTGGCGCATGCATCAGTGAATTAAAACTTTGAGTGAGCTTTTCATTACTTCACAAGCTTACTTTTTCTTTTATATTTTCAAGAAAGACATTATAGTTGCATGCCATAGCTGAGTATACATTTGTTAATTTATGTTATGTTGGACAAGCGTTCCTAATAAAGTGGCAAGTGCGTGTATAATATAGGCCTATTCATTTCAAATATAATGCATGGAGGTCAGGAATCGTAGCCTGGCTAATAAGCCAGACTAATATCACACAACACTGTCGCGGTATATCAGTCTGGGCTGGCTCCACTTGGATTTAATTTCCCGGGGAACATTTTCTCTTTGACGCAATTGGTCAGAGCTACTGTCAGTCAAAGGTCTCAAGCATTGAACGTCACTGTACCAAAGCCCGCCTATATTGCATACCGTGTCCCGATTGGTCCGACCCGTTCTCTGCTGTAGGAAAGAGGCGTGCTACTGAGCCTCGCCAGACCGTAATCCGCTGGTAGGCAACTTTTTTTTGCCAACGGCTGATTCGGTCTGGTTTATTAACCAGGCTACAGGAATCGTACAATAGTTAAAGTGCAAGACCACTTTCGTAGAGGTTTGGGTTGTGTAGTTTGCCATGATGGGGATAAGAAATCAAAAATAATTGCTCCAGTGATTAGAAATTGACAATTATATGCTATCAATTATCAAAATATGTTACTCATTGACTTACATTGTACACTGAAACAGCTCTCAGTCACTTTTTTATTAGGTAAACAAAGTTGATTCAGACAATATAGACTAGAGCATCACCAAACCCACTACTGTTTTTTTATATAAAAATGTTAACTTCCTGTTGTTTTAGCCATTTTGATTAGGAAGAAAATCCGGACTGGATCCATGGATCTTCAAATAGTAAATCAACAGTTCAACAAAAGAAAAAGAAAAAAAACAGTACTGGGTTTGGTGATGCTCTATATTGTCTGCATCAACTTTGTGTTTGTTTACATAATAAAAGAGTGACTTTGAGAGCTGTTCCAGTGTACAGTGTAAGTCAATGAGGAGAATATTTTGAATTATCAATTTCTAATCAGTAATCACTGGACCAATTCTTTTTTTATTTCTTGTCCACATTTGGAGTTACATCATGGCAAGGGTTAGAAACAACAACCCAAAACCTCTACCAAATAGTTAGGTAAAGTTAGCTTAAGTTGTGGCAAATCTGCAAAAGAAATGCTTACCACTAGCTTTCTTCACAGATGTGTTCATAAAGGTGTCTACTATCACAGAAAAAAATGTTCCAAGTCAACTCCCTTGGGAAACTTTGTGGGAGCCAATCAAAGTTGGGTTACCCAGAGGGCCTAGGATAAATACAGGAAAATGTAAAATTGGCCAATATGAGCTTGTGGGGTATGTAAATAGCAGTTACTTGGGGTGATGAATCCGTTCCAGCCATTACCTTTCAGTAAAAATGACTCCCTGGGCATCAAATCGGCCACGCCTACTTTTGTATGTCCCAGACATGTGTAATAACTAATAAGCTATTTTATGCATACTGTATCTCAATGCATACTGTATCTATGGTGTTCTTTTCTGTTTGTTTGTTGTGTGTGTGTGGGGTCACATCTTAAAACAATATTAACAGTCAAAGAAGGGTGAAATTAATTTGCCTGGGCTCCTCAGACTTTCAGTTCATTAATACAAAATAAATAAACATAATATGGCTCTAGGTGCTAAAAAGAAAGTATGCTTTTGTAAACAATAAATACACATGACTGACTAACTGACTAAGTTCAGAAGATAGTCTGGTGCTGTGAATCTGGAGCAACGCACAGGTCCTGGCTGCACCTGGTGAGAGCAGGAGTGGACCTGGTGAGGCGGGGTCAACCCAGTGCCGGATGGCCCGCCCAGTGCCCACCCAGTGCCGGATGGCCCGCCCAGTGCCCACTCGGTACCGGATGGCCCGCCCAGTACCGGCAGAGTATTTCTGGAGCAGCGGATTGTGTGTCCCTGGTTTTTCCCTAATGGGACTGATCGAGGGTAGCTACTGGGATGTAAGTCAGGACTTGATCACACCGGCTGGGTCACCCGAGTGAGGGGTATGGTAAATGGTGCATTTATATAGTGCCTTTATCCAAGACGCTTTACATAGATTGTGCATTACATTCACACACACATTCATACACCGATGGCGGCGGAAACAATGCAGGGCACCAACCAACACATCAGGAGCAATTAGGGGTTCAGAGTCTTGCTCAAGGACACTTCGACACTAACTCTGGGGGAGCCCGGGTTCGAACTGGCAACCTTGCGGTTACCATCCAGCCACTCTACCGGTCTACCCCTGAGCCACCGCCGCCCCTACCCGGTATGAAACCCAGAGGACCTTGGGAAACATCACTGAGGATACGTCCCAGGTGCATCCATGCGATGTATTTTAGTTCTGAAAATTTGAGGAGCCCTGGCAAATTAATTTCTTGTGTCCGTCTACTTCTGTTTCAACAGTTCGTTTCAATGAAGATGCATTTGTGACACACACACACACACACACACACACACACACACACACACACACACACACACACACACACACACACACACACACACACACACACACACACACACACACACACACACACACACACACACACACACACACACACACACACACACAAAGGTAATGGCTGGAACGGATTCATCACCCCAAATATAACCCCTATTTACATACCTCACTAGCTCATATTGGCCAATTTTAAAATGTCCTGCTTTTAGCCTAGGCCCTCCGAGTACCCCAACTTTGATTGGCTCCCACAAGGTTTCCCAAGGGAGTTGGCTTGGAACAATTTTTTCTGTGATAGCAGACACCTTTATGAACACATCTGTGAAGAAAGCTAGTGGTAAGCTTTTTTTTGCAGATTTGACACAACTTAAGCAACTCTACCTAACTAAAAATGGTCTTGCACTTTAAGGTCACATTCACACCTCTACTTCGATAGACTCGATGCGAATGGGCGGAGATTCTTGCATATTTTATTAGCTGCGTTTGCCTTCACACTGGCTGTGTCGAACCGCAGCAGGGAACTTATCAATGTGTTAAATTCATAAACTATACAGTGAAATATATGGTGTTCAAAAATATATACAGAGTAATAATTGGGATTTAGGACGTAAAGTGAGGGTTACGTGGATGCAGTGGGTCGCCGGGGACTGTACGTTGTGTGTGTGTGTGTGTGTGTCATGTCTATCCACGGTAACATAACATCTTTGCGCTGCGTAAAATATGCCTTGTCCATCTCCAGTTGTGTTTAGTTTACTCCTCATTCATCCGCCACATTGTTTGCTTAATTTCCTTTATTTGCCGCACAGCGGATTGCATTCACACCTGCAATGAATCGAAATCAAGTGTGATTGGAAGCAAAGTTTGGCGAAGTAGAATGTGGTTATTTGATGTGCATCAGGATTCGAATGAGCCTTCACACCTGCCAAACAAAGCGCACTTTCCAACAATACGCAGCAGGATTCGTTTTAATCGCACTATAGCATGCTAGTGTGAATGTGACCTAAGTGATAGTATGATAAGGCTGAACAAGTGTTCAAAGCTACAAACCTCCCCATGTGAATCCAATAAACCAGAATTATAGTGCCTGTTCATCAAAGCTTTCACTCTGAGTTTTAGAGGATGGTCATCTTTGTTCAAGGTCGATGAATTTGTCTTCTCCACAGGATTAGGTGATGGAAGGTGGTCAGTTGCAGTGGAGAAGGCCTGAGCAGTTTGAAGGAGAATAGTTCGTTACACCATATACAGACATCTACACCACTAGAAAACAAATGGTGTGTATGTCAAGATTCCTCAGTCCTCATAGTTGGAGACATTTAATCACACACAAATGTTTTAGCTAGAGCATTCATCAGGGTGATGATTCATAGCCGAAACAGTGCGTGATTAAATGTCACCAACTATGAGGACGGGGGCATGACGTACCAACAGCCCAACATACGTGGCCACACTGGCCAGTTAAGAAATAGCCAGATAAATCAAGCTACCAGATACCTTTGCAAGAAAACCATCAGGCCACCTTTGCTGCAAAATAACATTCACCCTCTCTTTCAGTGGTCCATTGTTGTAGGCTGAAGACAATTTCCTGCAGGAGAAACCTACATCCTTTTCTCCTGTACTTATAAAGGGTATATCGTTTTCTCCTGTACTTATAAAGGGTACATACTTTTCTCCTGTACTCATAAAGGGCTGAGTATTTTTCACAGAACTGTCCACTTTGCTAGAGAGATCCTCTTCCTGGTCTTCTTTAAACATCAGACATGGTGTTTTTGCTTTTTTGCTGCTTTTTAAGGATGGTCTTGTTGTTTTCATAGCAATTGTAGTTTTCTTGCGGCGTATTTGTTTCTCAATCAGTTGAAGTTCTCTCCTCTTCCTTGCCAACTCTTCATCTACCTTACTCAGCTCCTCTGGTTCGTTGTCTGGGTCTGATGTGACCAATTCAGGGTTAGGATTATTGGAATTCAGCCTGTATGACCTATGCTTGTATGACCTATGCCTATGGAATGAAGGATTATGATGCTCCAATTCTTCATTAGTAGCCATAGCAATCATTGTATGTGGTCGTTTGTTGTCTTTCACTGAATAACCACTATGTGTTCTCTGTATTCTCCCTGGAATCAGTCCTCTGTCTTGGATCAAGGCTTTCCCATTGTCTCTGGTGAGCCAGTCTGTAGAATCCATTCCAAACAGTTCATATGTTGGTGGGATTATTACTGCATAATAAAACAAGGGGAAAACATGAAGTTTAATCAGCAAACGTCCAACATAACACACATGCGTTTCTATTCTACAAAGAAAACTACAGATTTCGGTAACGACAGTGTTAAAATAAGCCAAATCAGTTGATTATTTTTGTAACTTTGAGAGAGAAACCCAAATTGATCCCTATTAGTTAAATAATAAACAACTCACAGCTCCTCTTCGGCTCTTCCGTCTCCACCAAAACATCATTGTTGTTGTGTCCATAAAACGGTGACATTTAGCGGTTCCACAGTGCTTGCTTGTAAAAACTATTACGGTAATTATTACTCAAACGACCATGTTGACCATAATACTAAAATAGCCAATAATATTAGCCATCCACATATTCCACACGACCCTTTCTTCTTCTTCTTCTTTTGGCTTTCCGACATATCCTCCGAGGTGGAAAGACCATAGAGTGAAAGGCGAGGATCAGGATACATTGCAAATACGACGCCACCATGTGGACGGAGTCAAATTTGTTTTGAAAAACAAAAAACACCACACACGCACTCGTGCATGCATGCGCGCGCACACACACACACACACACACACACACACACACACACACACACACACACACACACACACACACACACACACACACACACACACACACACACACACACACACACACACACACACACACACACACACACACACACACAC
Organism: Electrona antarctica; assembly: GCF_951216825.1. Taxonomy (NCBI): domain Eukaryota; kingdom Metazoa; phylum Chordata; class Actinopteri; order Myctophiformes; family Myctophidae; genus Electrona; species Electrona antarctica. The sequence goes on from NC_136809.1 coordinate 22,080,574, forward strand.
ACACACACACACACACACAGATTGATTGGAATATTTATTAACAGTTTGCAGAATTACAGTACATTTTATTTTGATAAGCCTATACTGACAATGTTAAAGGGATATTTCACTTTTGGAGTTTGTCATTTCATCTCTGCAGTCTTATGTGAACACCCAGACAGTTTTTAAGTTGCTCGATTCAGTATTTAGATATTTGATATTAATTTAGCTGCCCCGCCCCCTCCCTATACAAATCCATTGTAACTTTAAACCATTTTAACCATGATAGATTCATCAAAAACACCCGTCTTTTTATGGTGACTGATACTGTCAGCAACTAGGGGACACAGAGGCACCGGAAAGCCATAAACTGCAGAGTATAAAATAAGAAGAATTAACAAACACACTCAGACAGACAGGACCTATTACAACACCCTGCCATTTATTGCTGCGGAAAAACATATTTTCTAAACAGGGGAACAAGGGGGGAAAGCAAAAACAAAAACAATTTGTGTCCTTGTTATTAGCCCTGTCAACGTTTACATAATGTTTCTGTCCAGTGTCTACAAATATTTTGAAATGTGAAATAGGAGAGCTACACTGCCAATCAGTCTTAAAATGGGACTAGAGGCAAATTAGTATTCAGGTATAAAACTTGCACACAATCTTTCTCAATTGCAGATTTACAATTTGGAACCACAGAAGACACCACAAAGTCCTAGGTAGGTAAGCTGGTATCTTCGCTGTTCATTTTAGTTTATCTGGTTTTGTAACAATGCACTGAATAACACAATTAACATAAAAATCACACTTGTGTGAAGTGAGGGGCTAGCGCACCTCAAAAATTGATATTGAACCCCTGGGCAAATTCATGTAAAATTAAATTAATAATATTAGTCCACACCCGTTCAGGGATATATACCCAATCCCTACCTCCCAAACTCCTCCTGCCCCCCACTGGGTGTCCCCTGTGGCACACTCGCTATGCAATGCTCTGCCAATCGCAGCGCAGAATGACACACCTTCCAGCCAATCACAGTGCACAATATCTGAGGACTCATTCCGTCCACACATTTCGTCCTCAAATTTCGAGGAAGCAATATATCTAGAATAATTACTTACGCAAGCAGAGCGTGCAAGTAATGTTATCAGTCAGGTGCTACGATGCGTATGTCCCTTAGCAGCATATGATATGACATCATATGCTCATATGCTGGCACATAGCAGACCATGCACCAGTGACGTAGAGTCTGTGGGGGCCGGGGGGCCAGGGCCCCCATGAGGAATTGGACCAGGGATCTCGGCCCCCATGAGGAATTGGACCTGATTATATATTCGCCTCGGTTCGTCCTGTTTGTGCCGCAGCAGGTCGCGCCCGTTCGCACAATTCTCGTCTTGCGGCGGGCCCCCATGACGATTATAAAAACATTTCGTCTCTGCCTGCTCTCTGTGCTAGCTCTCCACTTACCCTCATCCTCCTACAGCTTCTTGGCGTTGAATTTTTTAACCGCTGCTATGTGTTTTTTCCCACGTCTGTGTTCCGATTTACATTGGGCAATGTTCTTGCAGTCTGCCGCGCACAGGATATGGTGGGAACAAAGTACACAGCAAACTAGGACTTTGCCTTTGTAGTTACGAAACTCCTCGAACATCCTCCAGTTGCGAACATCCTCCACGTCTCCATTGTCCATGATGACGTCTTCTTTTTGGCTCTCTCCCCCGGGGACAGTCGAGTCATTCTCTCCAGGTGTTGCCGTGTCCTCCTGGCGAGCCGTGGCGGCCGCTGTGTGGCTGTCCGTGTTGTTGGCAGGTGACTCCTGGGGACACGTGGATAAAAGCAAAATAAAATAATCAAAATATCAATCATCAATCATTAAAATATAATCAATTATTAGCACAATGTGTGCAAATATGATGTTTTTGTAGCCATGGAGATTGAGGATTTAACCTTTACTTTTATGAAATGTGCAACATCATTGGGGTTTTCTGGAATACTGATAATTTTGAGACAACAAAAAGACGGCGAGGGGCGAGCCACCATTGGCGAGATTCTGATTCCTATATCGGTTGTGATCGACTTGCACGGGTACAATGCAGGCTTCAAGCCGGCAGGCATTCGCAGTCACAACCATGCTAGTAAAAATAATGTCAACAACGGTGGTGGCTTACTCAGTGTCGGCTCCACGCCTCTACCCTCTAGCGGCCAGCGACCATGGCAGAATCCACGTTTCAACCCGCCAGGCAGGCTGAGGCAGCCGTGGTGTGACGCCACTTCCATTTCAACAAATAAGCACAAACAAACTACTTCACATGAACGATATTGATGTTAACAGGAGATTTGGTGGGGGATCCGACGTTCTCTCATCTTGGATGAGTCGGATCCTTCCCCTCCTGCTCTGGCTGGCCGCTGCTCAGCGAGCGAGGTCTGAGCAGACCCGAGAAACATACACTCCGCGGGAGGTTAGCCAGTAAGCCACCGTTGTGAGAACTGCTGCTGGATTTCAGACCAGGCGCTACATAGCGATTCCCATAATTTCGATAAATAATCATAAACATACTATTTTATGTTGGTAAAACTACGATATTTTAGGGGAAATATATATTGCGTGGCGCAATTTCCATTTTCATAATATAAAACCGTGCAGCTGGGGACTGGGGTTGAAGACACCGTCACACCCTTGCGCTGTTGTCACTCCCCCACTAACCCCCTTCTCCCGGCTGTAAACACCTAGAACTCAAAACAACCCAGAGGCTGCCTACAGGAAAACACCCCAGCATCATCAAAAAGGGGATGCTAAAGGGGGAAAAGGCCAAAACTATATATAAAGTTGTCTATATTACCTTTAACACACTAACTATTTCTGTGCCCGGGTTTATAGTGATTTTTCACCTACTTTTGAAAAATCACAGAATATTTTGCCTCGATCCTTTCCGTGCACGAATGCTCTCAAATGCTCTCTCAAACCGCGTCTGGATGCACCGCGTTGTGAGCTTGTAGATCTGCCTTTTCGATAGACTGAGAAGCGCGACACAGGCAAACGATGATGCACAACGCAACCACCCGTCGCGTCCCGGCCCCGTATATAGCGAGTGGCCCATGACGTCAGGACCCCAGGAAGACTAGAGGCTCAGGCATGTGTCTCTAATGGGGATCCTTCAATAAACATAAACATAAACACGTCAGCCGCTGTGGCTATACCCTATAACAGGCTCGTCAAGCAAATAGCTTATTGATACTCGGGTATCGATAAATGCCGAACCGGATGTGTAATGAACCTGATTTTCAGGCTCCATCCCTAAACGGGAGTCGGCTATCGATTACACCAATTTACGTGAAATAATTTATTTACGGGATTGGCAGGCGGCCAGACTAAAGCAGATTTACGGGATCTACGTGAGTGGCGCTTAGACTTGGAGATACGCTAAATAGGGCGCTCAATGCTGCCAGCTAAATGTTGTAATGACTACTACGAAAATATATGTGCTTAAAAGAAACGCAAGGATACAGAGTGAATTCATGAAGTGAAAACATTAGATTGAAATAATTTTAAAAATGGTAAATGCTTTACTAACTTTAGTTTAAAATGACAATGAATACAAATCTGCTCACCTTTTCCATCAGGGTTGCATATATTTCCTCTTCTGTTGGTAATTCTACTTCCAGCTGTCCTTTTCTCTGACTTTCTTTTTGCCCTTCCTTTTGTTCTGCCATTATCTTTTCTTCTGTTTGGAATGTTGCTTTCTTGATAGTAGAGACGCGTGCTTGCTGTCCAGCTAGGCCTCCATCTAGTTTCTTTAAAATGTTCTTTTGATCCACTCCTGCTGGCTTTTTAAAAATCTTTGGTTGCACCCCTGACTTGGTCACAGGGCCAGACTTTGCTCGAGCTATAGAATTTATAACAAACTTCAGCTCTTCTGACAGACTAAAAACAAAAACCTCCGTTTTCTTCACACCAGTGAGTTGTATGAGGTTATTATGAGGTAATGACCGTCCAGTTTGGCCCTTAATCACTGACACATCTGTGCTGAAGTGAGAATGTCCAAGTGCAGTGTTGCAGCCAGCAGGTGGATACGGATGGATATATGGATGAGGGTAATCTTGGCCAAACAAGGCTCCAGTGTCAGGAGGGGGACATAAAGGAGTCATTGCATAATTACAAAAACCAGGGGGATAGGAGGATGAAGGTGGAATGACATTAGACCCATAGTTCCAAGCTGTTGAGAAAGCGCCGTTACTAGGGTCACTGTGGTAGGTGGTGTACTCTGAGTGCTGGACAGTATTGATGGCATGAGGGTAACAAAGGTCTGATTGCTGTCCAGTTTGGCCTTCACTCAGTGACAGGTCTGAGTTCTGCTCTAGTCTCTTTAAAATATTGTGTTCTTTTCCTGCTAGCTCTTGTAAAAACTTGAGCTCCTTCTCTGAATTATTTGCAGGGTCACTGTTTACTAGAGCTATAACCTTTCTAACTGTATCTAGCTCCTGCTTCAAGTGCTCTACTGAAGGGTATTTTGGAATTGCAGAGGCACCATCAGAATTATATGTTGGAATTGCAGATCCAGCATCGGACTGGTACGTTGGAATTGCAGATCCAGGATCAGAATGGTACGTTGGAATTGCAGATCCAGCATCGGACTGGTACGTTGGAATTGCAGATCCAGGATCAGAATGGTACGTTGGAATTGCAGATCCAGCATCGGACTGGTACGTTGGAATTGCAGATCCAGAATCAGAATGGTACGTTGGAATTGCAGATGCAGCATCAGGATAAGGAACGAGATATTCTGGGGTCTCTGGATACAGATGGTGACCAGGAGCACCATCTCTTGAAACAATTGTATTATTGTCTTTATCACAATCTCGTTCTCTCTCTTGCGCTCTCCTACTCTCTCTGCTTCTCCGCCTAGAGTGTTGGTATTCAAAACATTGCGTTTGTTCTCTGCTATCCCTGAAGGTTTTGCTGGAGGAATGCTGATGGCAGGAGGGACTAGATCTAGGGCTGTCAGGCACTGAGGTGAATGAAGAGGAAGGACTGCGAGGACTTTGTGAATTCTGCTGATGTTTCTCACTCACCCTTGTGCTGGCCAACTCCTTTAGTTTAGTTTCATGTTTTATCCCATAGAGCCTCTCCTGTGTGCGTTCGGCCAGTTTGCACATGTCATCTGCATCCAAACTAAAACCAATGGTCTTCAGAATGTTTTGCAACTCTTCCTGATGCTGCTCCAGTTTGGGTTTCTTCTCCTCCACCACTGGGGGAGACCTGGATCTACGACTAGAGCCAAAATGGCTACTGCCTCTATCATCACTGCGGGTGGATATCTCCTCAGGCTGGATGTTTCTTTTACCTTCCCAATTGGACATTTCTTTACTAGATAGCTCAGTCTTCCTCTCTTCACTGCAAGACCAACGGTCTCTCTGCCCAGCTCCACTTCGCAATTGTTTGCTCTCACTCTTGAACACATCTGACTTTTCCTTCACAACAGGGGGCGGGCTATGCAGAAGCTCCTGACCAGTAGGGGGAAGCGTATTGTCATCATTGACTATTTTAGTAAGCATGTCAATGTCCACCCCTTTGTTAAGTACACTGAGGAAACGCTGGAATCCGTTGACAACCAAGTCATTTTCCGCCACTGTGGTACTAGGGCTCTCACAGGAAGGGGGTGGTTTAACGGGGACCTATCGAAGAGCAGATTAAAAAAAGATCAGTTCGCTAAATAGTGAAGTATGCCTCAGTTAAAAAAATAATGTGAGTGAGCTTCAAGCTTAGACCAGGCTTTTCAACGCACGTTTACGCATGCGAGCCCCCCATACGCGCACTTAAAATAGGACTGGATCTATAAGTGCGTGTGTGCGTACACGCGTAAACGCACGCTGAAAAGCCTGGTGTAGCTCGGCCGTCACTCGTTTATTTTACACAAGTCTAACCCGATAATAATGACAAAACTAATAACATATGGGCCACCTGTTTGAGGGTGGTGTACTAGTCCAGTGGTTCTCAGGGGTAGAGTGGCTGGATGGTAACCGCAAGGTTGCCAGTTCGAACCCGGGCTCCCCCAGAGTTAGTGTCGAAGTGTCCTTGGGCAAGACACTGAACCCCTAATTGCTCCTGATGTGCTGGTTGGTGCCTTGCATGGTTTCCGCCACCATCGGTGTAAGAATGTGTGCGTGAATGGGTGAATGTAATGCACAATCTATGTAAAGCATTTTACCATTTTACCAGTATGTATACCTCTAGGGGTATGTAGAGGTACTAAAGGGGGAGTGTGAGAGAATGTGGAACATGTAAAAACTGGACTAATTTTAAGTCTTTCACTGCTTCACGGGTTATCGTTCATTCTTACATCGGGTGGATATGTCATATGTCCAAAACGGCTATGTTTCAGGATTCAAATTCAAAAGTAACAAAACAATTGCAGATCTATATGTTCAAAATGTGTTGCTACTTCTGTATGACACTGTAGTATGGCAAAGTAGGGCATTCATTTACCATTTAAAATGTTATCTTTTTCTAAGTAACATGTAGTCCTGGTACATTGATGCAGAAACCAGGAAAAGGGGGGTACTGAAGCAAAAAAGGTTTGGGAACCACTGTACTAGCCTACTCTGTCTATACTGTAAGTATCAAGTGCAGTGTTCCATGCAGGCGCTAATGACATCTCTCATCAGCTTATATAATTTACAATGTTCTATCGTCGAGCCAAAACAGTCACCATAGATATGGTTTTCTTGATGTGGGTGATGCCCACATCAAGAAAACATTCCAATGACAATCAAGTTTAATGAAAACTAAATCTAACTGGCAAACAAACATATATAGACAAATATTTATAGATTTCATATCCAAAGTGGCAATTCAAATAAATATTATGCATGGAGGAATTGTACAATAGTTAAGGTTGGGTATGTGATATAAATATATATATATTTTTTTCTCTATAATTCTTATCCCACGATTTTGCAACTTAGTTTTTTCACCCAGTGCCAATTATCTAATGTAATCCTGGGCGCTACACTTCCTCTGCCAACCTGGGGATGTGATAATTTTGTTAAGTGATAGTTCTATACGGCCTTCTGATACTAATCATTGCTATACGTAGTTTGTGAGTATAGCGAGTGCTTTTTCAGTAAAATGGGTATCCCCGTCTTTCCAGCTCTGTAGCAATCTGAGAACCCATTGGCAAAACAACGCCCTCTTTTGCTTTGAAGTTGACATGATTCAACAGTGTCTCAAGAGACTAGCTCTGTTGTAAACCAAAAAAATGCATTTTCAAGTCGGGAATTAATTTTATCCAATCAGAAAAGATATCTCACACAATATACAGGAAAAAGTTAAATCGGAAGTGACGCAAAGAGATGATTGCCTGAAATGAATGGCAACCCACTTGAAAATGTATTTTCTGATTATTAAAGGACTGGAGAGACAGGAAAACCCCTATTGCTGAACACTCAATAGCAGTGATTACTTCATCAGAATATAGTGTGTTGACATTTTCCATACAAACCTCCCCATGTGAATCCAATACACCAGAATTATGGTGCCTGTTCATCAAAGCTTTCATTCTGACTTTTAGAGGATGGTCATCTTTGTTCACGGTATTCGTCTTCACAGGATTAGGTGATGGCAGGTGGTCAGATGGAGTGGAAAAGGCCTGCGGTTAGAAGGAAAATTGTTCATTACACCATTTGAGGCACATATACAGCAGGCATATTAAATAGTTTTTATTTTTACTTTTTTTTAATCACCTTTATTTTAATAATCATCCCATTGAGATTAAAACATATTTTACAAGACCAAAACAGATATATATGGAGGATATATTAATATAATATATTATATTAATAAATTATTATAATGTTCACACACAATACACCACAAAAATACATGCATGAAGGGCATGAGTAAATAGTAAATGAGAAATAGCCACACATTCCTCAGTCCTCACAGTTGCCGACATATAATCAAACACCAATATTTTGGCTATAATGAATTGCACTTTTATAGCGCTTTTCCAAGTGCTCAAAGCGCTTTACAATCGTTCATTAATTTATACATTGGGAGGTGAAGCGGGGAACAGTCGACGCCAGCGTCCTCACTTCCCATATTCACACCAATGGTGGCAAGCTCACACCGACAGACTCAGAGAGGCAATGCAGGGTTCAGTGTCTTGCCCAAGGACACTTCGACATGTGGACAGGAGGAGCCGGGATTCGAACCGCCGATCCAAGGATCATTGGACGACCTGCTCTACCTCCTGAGCCACAGCTGCCCTGTGAAGCCTTAATTTAGCTACTAATGGTAAATGTGTACGATTAGTTAACATAACTATTGTATTTATAAGGTTCTTATTTCAATAACACGATTCTGTTGTGCCTTCTGTAATCTCTGCACATACATGTAATCTATGTATTTCAGAGAAAATAAAAGGTTGAATGAAGGCTTCCTACCCGAAAAGTTGGTGTGTGATTTAATGTCACTGTAACTATGTGATCTGAGAATAAATTCCTTACCAATAACTTTCTTCTATGCGTTTGTAAATGTCTAGTAACACACCTGTGACAGCTGCTGACAGTTGGTGTACCATTAATAACCTATATGCAGGCAAAATTTGCTTTAATTCTGCTTCAAGTAGCATGCAAGGGGTCAAACTACTAACTAGGGTTTATTCCAAATCCATTGCATATGTATTTGAACACTCCTTGGCTAAAAACAGGAGTGTTTTTTGTGTAAAACAAATGCTTAGTTTTTGACCCCTCACATGATGCTGTAGTAAATAACCTATCACATACCTTTGCAAGAAACCCATCAGACCAACGTTGCTGCAAAATAACATTCACCCTCTCTTTCAGTGGTCTATTTTTGTAGGTTGAAGACCATTTACTACTGGAAAAACCTACACCCTTTTCTCCTGTATTTTTCACAGAACTGTCCACTTTGCTGTGCGAGAGATCTTCACGATCTTCTTTAAACATCTGACATGGTGTCTTTGCTTTTAATAGTCCAGTTGTTTTCATAGCATCCATAGTTTTCTTGTGGAGTATCTGCTTCTCAATCTGTTGAAGTTCTCTCCTCTTCCTTGCCAACTCTTCATCTATCTTACTCAGTTCCTCTGGTTCGCTGTCTGGGTCCGACTCTGATGTGACCATTTCTGAGTTAAGAATATTGGAATTCAGCTTGTATGACCTATGCCTATGGGATGAAGGATTGTGATGCTCTAATTCTTTATTAGTAGCAATAGCCATCATGGTATGTGGTTGTTTGTTGTCATTCACTGAATAATAACCACAATGTGGGACATTCTCTGTATTTTCCCTGGAATCAGTCCTCTGTCTTGGATCAAGGCTTTCCCATTGTCTCTGGTTCGTGTACTGCCAGTCTGTAGGATTCATTGTTTACTCCGTTCCAGTTTATATGTTGGTGAGATTACTGCATAGTAAAACAAGGGGGAAACATTAGATTAAAATAAATCAACAATGTCCAACGGAAATAACACATATGCCTCATATGGAACTTCTCCCTCCAGTATGAGCAGAGGTTCCATATAACACTGCTACTCAACCCACGGCTTACTCTGTTTACTTTTTAGACCAGTCGTGTAGTCCGTTACAAAATACATTTGTGGACTTGGACTTTTGCTGAGTGGCCCCTGAGCCATGCATGACACATTTCTCTCTACGACCATAATGACCGTATCATTTTAGGTAGACCTGACATTATTAAAACATGCTGCTGCGTTTCCGCTGATTTTCCGAAAAACGCGACCAGTCTGCAAGGACCTACTGTGTTAATTCAACAAATTGGACAAACGACTTTTACCTATTCCAAATGAAATATAACTATCCAGACGAGCCCATCTTCAGTCGCATCTCCAACGAAACATCAATATGTCCATTTCACATCACAGGTGTAAGCTGTTAAAGTGAGTTGAGTTTAGTAGAGTTATATGGGTTGCACACAACTAATATTCTTTTTACCGTGTCCATGAAAATGTACGTGAGGAAGCTAAGTTAGCAAACAACACATCCAACTTGTTTTGTGGTGTTCAAATGTTAAAGACTGCAAATAGGATGCCACCATCTGGACGGAGTGCGTTTTGCATTTCTGTCTGCGCTATCTCCACCAGGTCTGGTAGTCTATTCAGGAATCAGAATCTTGAAAACTAGTACAGTTAAGTTCAGTAACAATTGTTTTATACAAAATATCTATAAGTAGACAGACTAACATACTTGTTGTGCTAAACAGCCCATTTAAAATCCTATGGATTGTCTTTGTAATTCATTCATGTGTTCGCTTTAATGTAGAGGTAAAGATGGGGCTGATTTCAATTAATTCATGTATAACGTTTAATATTACATTATAATGTATCAGTTTAGTTTATTTTTATAATTTAAAGTATATATAATATTTGCTTGTAGTGGAGTAGATGTGTAGTCTAATGAACATATCTCAAATACGACTTTAATATGAATTACTCAGTCATTACTAATATGAAGTACAGACTCACAGTACAATCTACATCAGGTTTGTCCACTTACTAACAGTTGAAATTTCGAGTCGTGTTCATGGTTTCTGCCATTTCTGAATTCACTCAGTTTGTGTGATGAGTCAACACCTCTTGGTTCACTGTACTGCCCATATATATATATATATATATATATATATACACACAGACACACACACACGTATCCTCAGAAACATCTGACCCAGCCGGGGTGATCAAGTCCCGACTTACGTCCCAGTAGCTACCCTCGATCAGTCGCATTAGGGAAAAACCATGGCCACACAATCCGTTCCTCCTGAACTAATCTGGTACCATTCTGGGAATTTCTGGCACGTGGAAGGACTAGGCTCTGTGGGTTGACTCCTGTCCGGACCCCTCCTACGTCTCACCAGGTCCACACCTGCTCTCACCAGGTCCAGCCCCTGTGCGTTGTACCAGACTCCCAGCACCAGGCACTTCATTCAGGAATGGTGGATTCTCGAGCCACAATGGTTCCGCAGGCTCCACCTTGCCCATGATGGTGCCAGCCTGCGGCTTGAATGGCCCTCCTAAAGGCCTCACCGTGGGTTTGTTGGGCCTCTTCCTCATGGAAGACAAAGGGTGGGGTGCCATTTGTTTTAGTTATTCTATTTATAGTGACTATATAAAGATACAAATACTGCAGGAATTGAAAAGTACATTAAACTTTATTCTGCAAGGTGAGGTTCATGGGTTAAAGTGAGAAACGCCTGGTGAGAAGTACAATCTACTAACAGGTGATATTTGTTCAGGGTTTCTGCCATTTCTGAATTCTGTCAGACAAGTCAGTTTATGTGATGTCGATTTTGCTGACATTGAATGGTTTAGGTTTAAGATATAAGCTGAGATGTTTATTTTACTTTTAATGTATGTACAAAAATGTGTTATCTCCTCCAGTCAACACCTCTTGGTCGACTATGAAACTATGAAAAACATATTACAGGAATTGACAAGTACATTAAACTGCAAGGTGAGGTTCATGAGTCAAAGTGCAACATTGTTTTCTCACTCAAAGTGTATAAAAGGGTATCTGCACATTTCTAATCTAAGGGCAGATTCACAGTAACTATGGTCCCGGGTGCGCACTCGGGACCACTTGGCAGATGCTGTGGTAGTGTGAATGCTGCGTACCGTTCCCCAGAGGATCACCCAACCATTCCCCGGACCGTATGGAGGTAGTCTCAGGACCGATTGAAGTGTACTCGGATACGGATCGATGCAATGTGAAAGCATTGAACACAGTTGAATGAAGTGTACTCGGGTGTGGAAGAATCAAGGCCAATGTGAATCATGGACAGCAGGGACCAGGAAATCGCATTCGGGAACAGTTTGAATCAGTGTGAATCTCCCTAAAGTGACAATTGATTAACTTTTAAGACCTTTTTAATACCGTAAAAACATTATAAAAATGGTCAGATATTACCTAAGAAAGAGGAAAATATTGTGAAAATAGACAATCCAGTAGGGCCTACAATTCCAAGTGCTTGTCAGGGTGCAGGGACCAGGGTCCCCAGTTCAAATGTGATTCTTGTGGGGTGATGTTGCCTGAAAAATGGGGTCCTGGGGCCCCCCGGGGTTCCTTGAAGAAGATTAATGATGTATGTATTGAGTACAATGAACCACAATGGAAACAAGCCTCTTGGGCTTTTTGTGTTATCATTTTAGCATAACCTTTTGACTGTACTACCTGTACTGTTAACAAACCTGCTAATTAAGTATTCCTTCATTCAATCAATCAATCAATCAATCAACCAATCCATTGGGTGTCCAGCAAAATGAGGAACAGTTTAAATGCTTAGACTTAATTTATTTATTTTTGGCTATTCGAAACCATTTATTTTTTCGAGAAATGTTGACAAATCTAAGCACCCAAATACTGTACATAACAAATACCCAAATATTGTGCAATAACAATTAGGGTGCTGCCCATGAAGAAAGAGGCCCAGTAGGAGTCACAGTGATGGGGAGGCTGTGTTCTGGCAGGAGAACAGTTACACTTAGGGTTTGCTTCCTTGCTCCCCTCAAGGGCTAGCCAGCAGCAACAACCTGTAAGCAAGGGGGTTGCAAGCCATGGCAAGTAAGCATACACCTTGAGTCCAAATGTTTGACTGGCTCTGTATGATATACGGTATATAAAAATGAGTTGGTCTATATCTGGAGTTAGGCTGCATCAAGCTCATGCACCTTGGTATGAGCTATACGTTTTAAAAACACAAAAACATTTGACTTGGAATAATTCACTGAATGTGTAGTAGAGAGGTTTAACTTACATTCACCAGTCATTTGCATTAGGCCGAGTTTCTGTTGGTTTTTGGACCTGCTGCTTCATCTTCTGATTAAATGCTGCAAGCTAAACATTGGAATGACAAAAAAAAGATTCAATGTCAAATGATTGTCAATGTCAAATGAACCCCAAGTAAAGGTGTCATATTTCCCCACTTGGTCAAGGGCCTCAGGCATCACTTTACAACACCATGCATGAATTGTTGTTGTTTTGTTTACCAGAAAACAAAGAAAATCTATGTGCGGCACCCTATTCCCATGATGCATGCTACAACTGTTACATTCTTCTATATGAGCTCTGTCAAGTGACCATTAACGATGACGTGTTCAATGGTTAAACGTAGCACAACGTCATACTCTATATATTTCAAATCATATTATAAACTTCGGCTCATATTAATATGTCACTAGTGCAACATTATGAATGTTTTTAAAAGGACAAATCCCTATCGAGTCATTTGTGCAATACTAACTAGCAGATGGCTTGGATGAGATGTAGACACACCGTCCGTCATGCCTGATGTTAACTTTAAATGCTGAAGGAGGTCAATACTCAGGACTAGAGGACGTCTACAGAGGCTATGTGCATGACATCATCATCATACGTTAGGTGAGAAACAATGTTAAACTCACTTTGCCACTCACTTTATGCATGTGCAGACCCAAAAAAAACTAAAGTATATTTTGTTGTCCATGATTAAGATTTTGTCCAGGAGAGATAACAGGCAAACATTGACCAAAATAACAATTATTTTACATTCTCCAATTGTGTAGACTTCTTGTAAATTAACTTAGTAATACAGATGTTTAACCAAAATGTAACTACTTTCTATAATTTAGCTGGGGACCACCTGGTCCACTGGTGGTCCTCAGACCACTGATTGAAAACTACTGACATAGTGGAAACATTAACTCAGTTGAAATGAGGAAAATGTGTAAATGCTAGTATGAAAGAGACCATATAAAAAGGTTTGCTCACCTTTTTCTTCAGATTTGCCTTTATTTGCTCTTCTGTTGGCAATGCTCGTTCCATCTGCCCTGCCTCCGATTTATCCTCTCCAGGCAGCTCTGGAGAAAGGTTATTTGTAGTGTTCCCAGAAGGGAATTTACTTTTTCCAATTTGAGCTGGATCTTTTTCATCGTTTACAGAGCTGCAGGCTGCTAGAGCTGCTAGAGTCATTTCGTTTTGTTCTGCTATTTTCGCTTCTTTTCTTTGTATGTTCACATCGGTGAGAGTATTACTGGTGTGGCAATAACGATGGCCCTGTTGCTGTTCAGTTTGGCTCAGTGACGGATCTGAGTTGAACAAGACAGTTGGCAATTCTCCCTCCAACTGCTTTGCTTCTGTGCTAAACTTATCAAGCGGATATGAATTAAGGGCATCTAATTCCCGTTTATTTTCTTCTCTCAAAATATCAATTCTCCGTTTCCTCCTTAGAAGTTTTTTAAAATTCTCCTGTTGCGCCGATTCAGAGTACTCCTTACGGTTCGATTTTGCAACTCGAATATACCTTCCAATCCAACTTGCTGTGCTCTCTAGCTTCTGCATTTCTTTATTTTGTTTCCATACTGCATTTTTATATGCTTCAAATGTGGAGAATTCCATCTTGTCAATTTTCATCTCGGTGAGTTGTGTCAGACAGCGGGCAGTTCCACTAGACTGACTCCGAGTATTGATGACGTGGATTATATCCCTTTCATTTTCTTGTACTTGCACATCAGTGCTAGGCTGTTCCTGCCTTTTATTCATCCTGTTACTTTTTTGATTTGCTTTACGTATTGATTTTTTTGTTCTTTTTGTTTTTTTGTTTAGTTGTTGACAGAAAACAGTTCCACTAGATGTCTCAGTATTGAGGACGTGGGTTGCTGTCGTCTTCTGCTGTACTTCTGTGCCAGCCTCTTCTGGTGGCTCTGGACAAAGGGTATTTGTAGTGATCCCACAAGGGGAATTACTTGACTGCATTTGAGCTGGATCCTTTTGACTGTTCTCAGAGATACTACCTAGAGCTACAGCTGGAGTCATTAATTCCCTTACTTTAGATTGTTCAATTTTCCTCTGCATTTTTTTAATTGCTTTTGCTTTACGTTTTGCTCTTCTATAGCTCTTACTCTTAGTAGCTGTTTTATAGCTGAAACTAGACGTCTCAGTATTGATGACGTGGGTTGCTGTCTTCTTCTGCTGTACTTTTGTGCCGGCCACTACAGGCTGCTCTGGACGAAGGGTATTTGTAGTGATCCCAGAATGAAAATACCTTGTCTGCACTTGATGCATTTGCCCCTGCGGTTTTATGTTGACTTGTGTCAGATAGCGGACAGTGTCATTAGACCTCCCAGTATTGATGATGTGGCGGTACTGAGGGCCTGATTGCTGTCCAGTTTGGCAGGAAAGTGCATTGTTGGGAGCAGCAGGCAGATGTGGATGAGGGTAAACCTGGGCAGGCAAGGCTCCAGTGTTAGAGGGACATAAATTATTCACTGAATTACAAAAAACAGGGGGATAGGAGTAAGAAGAAGGTGGAATGGCATTGGGCCCATAGTTCCAAGCTATGGAGGGAGTACCGTTACTATGGTAAGTGTGGTAGGCAGTGTACTCTGAGTGCTGGACAGGACTGTATGTTGGAATTGCAGATGCAGCTCCAGAATTGTAAGTTGGAATTACAGATGCAGCATCAAAAATGTATGTTGGAATTGCAGATGCAGCATCAGGATAAGGTACATTATATTCTGGGTCCTCTGGAGAGGGATCAGGAGAGACATCTTTGGAACAAATTATATTATTGTCTCTATTACCATCTCTCGCTTGCTCGCTGCTTTTTTGTCTAGAGTAAGAAGTTTGAGTTTGTTCTCTGCTATCCCTGAATGTTTTGCTGGGGGAATGCTGACGGTGAGAGGGACTAGAACTAGGGCTGTCAGATACTGAGGTCGACGAAGAGGAACGACTGTGATCACTTTGTACATGCTGCTGAATTCTCTTACTCTCCCCTGTACTGTCTAACCTCTGTTTGGTTTCATTCTTTCTGCCATAGAGCCTCTCCTGTGTGCGTTCGGTCAGTTTGCACATGTCATCTGCATCCAAACTAAAACCAATTGTCTTCAGAATGCTTTGGAGATCTTCCTGATGCTGCTCCAGTTTGGGTTTCTTCTCCACCACAGGGGGAGACCTGGATATACGACTAGAGACAAGATTGCAGCTGCCTGCATCATCACTCTGGACAGATTCCTCCTCACGCTGGATGTTTCCTTTAACTCCCCGATGGGAATTATCTTGATTGCGTAGTTCAGTCTTCCTCTCTTCACTGTAAGACTGAGAGTACTTCTGCTCAACTCCACGTTGTAATTGTTGGCTGTCACTCTTGCAAACATCTGACTTTTCCTTCACAACAGGTGGTTGACTATGCAAAATCTTCTGACCAGTAAGGTGATGCTCCTTGTCATCATTGACTATTTTAGTCAGCACTTCAATGTCCACAACTTTGTTAAGTACATTGAGAAAACGCTGGAATCCTTGGACAACCAAGTCATTTCCCACAACTGTGGTACTGGGGCTCTGGCTGGGAAGGTGTGTTTTCACAACAGGGACCTACCGAAGGGCACATGAAAGAAAACATCACTATGTTTGTTAAAGAGTGAAGCATGCTCAGTTACAATAATTAACCCATTTAGGACAGGAACCCCTGTTATGTACAGTATATTGCAACATTGCAGAATTGAACAA
The DNA here is from genome assembly GCF_951216825.1 of Electrona antarctica. Lineage (NCBI taxonomy): Eukaryota > Metazoa > Chordata > Actinopteri > Myctophiformes > Myctophidae > Electrona > Electrona antarctica. The sequence continues at coordinate 22,097,066 of NC_136809.1, forward strand.
TAGATAAGTGTTGGCATGATAAAGTTGTTGGTGTGTTCAACAAAACTACAAACCTCCCCATGTGAATCCAATACACCATAACTACGGCGCCTGTTCATCAAAGCTTTCATTCTGAGTTTTAGAGGATGGTCATCTTGGTTCAAGGTCGACATATTTGTCTTCTCCACAGGATTGAGTAATGGAAGGTGGTCATATGGACTGGAAAAGGCCTGCAGTTAGAATGAAAATGCTTCATTACACTATTTTAATAATAAACTTTATTTATCATCATTTTTCGACCACGGTCGAGATCATGGATTTCACAATGCACAATTAGACTTTATTTATAGAGCACCTTTCTTGACACGAGTGTAGCGTAAAGTGCTTTACAAAACAAATAAAGTACAAAAAATATACAATAAATAAAAAGCTAAATATATCAAACACCAGAACAATCGAGGCACAGCCAAAGTACCATAGATGCTAAAAACATCAAACAACATCACAATCAGAGCAAGGTCAGTAAAAAGCATTAGACAGAGGCATAAAAAAGGCAACAAAATAGGTAGAACAGTGAGTCTAATAAGAAAAATAAAAGGTAAAAAGCTTAGCCAAATGCAAGGGTGAAAAAGTAAGTCTTAAGCTGTGTTTTAAAAACATCTAGAGAGGGTGCCAGTCTGGCCCGTGGAAGCAGAACGCTGCTTCGCCATATTTCTTAAATGCCATTTTTTAGGCTTTTCAAGCAGGCCAGCAGTGGCGGACCTAAGGGGGCGGTTTGGGAGTTTGGGACATACCTGGGCCTGCACATTGTAGTGTATACACTGTGTAGGGGCAATGGGGCATGTATTAAATAAATAGATACTGTATGTGTACATCATATACACCACAAAAAAACATGTGGTGTGTAGAGCATGTAATAATCAAAGAAATAGTGACACATTCTTCAGTCCTCATAGTTCTTGACTAATCACTCAATATTTTAGCTATTATTTACAAATTGAATATATCAAACAGGCAGTGTTCTTTGATAAAGCAAAATATGTAAATAAATACAGTATATATTAATGAGCTGTAGTCCCAGATTTCCAGAAGGTGGCATTGATTGGCTTGGCAGCAGATTTGACCGAAAAACACAAATAACACCTTCATGTGTTTCCCTTTCAAATCTGCTGCCTAGCCATTTAAATGAAGCGATAGGGCAATGAACTGGAACTTGAAACAGGTATGGAAACACAGGACTACAGTTATTCAGAGCCTGTTCTGTCTCCATAGATACAAATCAACCTACCACATACCTTTGCAAGAAAACGACCAGGGCACCTTTGCTGCAAAATGACATTCACCCTCTCTTTCAGTGGTCCATTGTTGTAGGCTGAAGACCATGTACCGCAGGAGAAACCTACATACTTTCCGCTGGCGCTCATAAAGGGCTGGGTATTTTTCACAGAACTGTCCACTTTGCTATGTGAGAGATCCTCTTCTCGGTCAATTTTAAACATCTGATATGGTGTCTTTGCTTTAAAAAATGGCTCAGTTGTTTTCATAGAAATGGTAGCTTTCTTCAGACTTATCTGCTCCTCAATCTGTTGAAGTTCTCTCAACTTCCTTGCCAACTCTCCATCTACATTTCTCAGTTCCACTGGTTCACCATCTGGGTCTGTGGCCTTTCCTGGGGTGATGTTATTGGACATCTCTGTCTTTTGCCTGGAATCAGTCCTCCGTCTTGGATCAAGGCTTTCCCATTGTCTCTGGTGAGTGTATTTCCAGTCTGTAGGATTCATTGTCGTTTACTCTATTCCAGTTCATATGTTGGTTGGATTTATTACTGTGTAGTAAAGCAAGATGAAAACATGAGGTGAAGTGTAATCATTTGTCAAAATAGACAATTTAATTGAGGTGCCGAGATGTCTCTAGTGCCTATACCTATCCTATTACCCATGATATGATTGTATTCTGATCTCCAGCAGAACATAAGTCATCACATTGCTAACCCAGTCTTCTCCCATAGGTGGCCATTCTTCCAGAAGACTGTGCACCTCTAGTAGTTCTGATCCATAGCGTAGGACGTTAGTAAAAACAGAGAGATGTGTTGCGTGAAGCGTTGCTCCTTCTTAAGACTAGAAGTTGCTAACGCTAAGGATCAGAGCTTCTCACCCACAGTGCCCACTCTTCTCTGTCTTCCCCAAACATGGTGCCCAGATTTCCCAAGTGCCCCCCCTTTCTGTACTCGCGAGTCGCGACTAGGGTTAGTGGTTATTTAGATATTCTAATAGTCTAATTAACTCAATAATCTCTATTACATACCCGGTAGTCTCTTTAAATGAACTCAACTAAGACGGTAACGACCGAGATTATTGATTATTCACCTTAACTGTCCAGACGAGCCTCTTCAGACTTCAGTCGCATTTCCAACGAATCATCATATTTCCATTTCACATCACAGGTCAGGTGAAAGCTCATTATAGTTACAGTTGCTTGCACAGTAAAAACAATGAATACCGGTAATTAACCCGCGTTGATTATATATAAGATTAGCGTGAGGAAGAAAGTTAGCCGTTAGCCCTATGGCTATGAGTTAGCCATAATGGTGTTGAAAGAATACAGATTGTAAATAAATACGACGCCACCATCTGGACGGAGTGCATCTTTGTTTGCGCGCGCGCACGCACGCACGCACGCACACACACCCACGCACCGTAGCGTTATTATTTATCCCACCGTCATTATACTGTACTCAAGTAGTCAACACTGTTGATTGGATTGGATACAATTAGTATCCCGACCTGAAAATTAGTGTTCTGTTTACCAAGGAACTGTTACAAAAGGAGTTGGAGAGGGAGAAACTATTGAATGATTAATACCGGAATATAGCTATTTAACACTTAAACAAAAACAAAGATGGGACAGATTTGAATTAATTCAGGTGCTGCTGGGTAGCCTTATTAACCTAGTATATTACATAATCATATCAGTTCATGCATGTTTTATATTTATCATGTAAACCTGAAAAGGAAATACAATATATTTTGTCTTAATTGTTTTTGTTATATTAATTGTAATTGGGTTTTTTATAGACATGACAAACAAGACACCAGACTAATGCATAATAAACGAGTGACAGGAAATATACAATATTTACCTCAGATGTAGTGGCGTAGATAATGTATAAAATTGGAATTACCCAAGCTGTTATTCAATAGTAATTAGTTACACTAGTTGTGAAATGTATAATAAATAACATTTAACAGGTGAAATGTGGAGTGGTGTTCACTGTTTTTGCCATTTGACTGAATTCTATTGAAGACAGCCAGTTTGTATGTCGTCAATTTTTCAAATGGTATAATACAAGTTTAAGATAACATTGATTACTCCGAGATGTTCATTTTACCCTTTTATTTTACGCTTAGGGCTTCTTCATGGAACGCAGCAAATCAGGCTGGAAAACAGGCTACCAGGGATCCGATGAGGGTTTTTGGAACCAGTTATTACATATTATTAATATTTACTAAACTTCTACACCTTATTATAAAACAGAAATTGATTCATGACCTAAATATACAGAAACATCAAATTAAGTACCCATCGCATTTGATGGAGATTTGTCAATTATTGTTATATTTCCTAGTTTTTGCCTAGCTATTACAAAGTTGTGAAAATTATGGCAATGGCAAAATATGTGTTTATGATAGATTAATTGCTTGATTTCATCAGAATAATAGCCATTTCCAGTTTTAGTGATTAATTATGCTAATTCCTCAATTTCTTCTTTAAGTATAATTCCTATCCCACGATTTTGTAACCCATTTTTCACCCGTGTCAATTATCTAATGTGATTCTGGGCTCTACACACCCTCCGCCAACCTGGGGAGAGCAACGGACTTGAACTCATGCTTCCTTCATGCCTGAGTGTCCAAGTCACTCCTTTACACCTGACAGGGGGGGGAGTTTCCCTGGTTGGACGTAACGCGTGGAAGGAACACGTTATTCCAACCAGTTCCTTTCCCCTCCACCAGGCACCCCGTCTGGCCAGGGGGAGGCAATTTAGAGACCAGGATTACTGCATGTTTTTTGTGAGGGTACCTACCCTAGGGGACACAGGGAGAACATGCAAACCCCACACAGAAAGGCCCTTTCACCAACATAATTACTCAATTTCTGACGAAACAGAATTTCTGACACTCGGCATACGGCAGAAATGGATTCAGCACATAAGAATCATATAGAAACAACACATTATTTCCTCAAGAATGCCTACAGGCCCATTTTCTAAAGGGTTTTGTTCCATTTGGGAACCTGACTAGAGAGTGATACAATCAAGTCTTGATGCTTCTCTTCTCTCAGAGATGCAATTCTTTCTTGCTTCTGTTGTAGGCGCTTCAAAGTCTTTTGCTGCTTCGCATCAGAGTAGTTATCACGGTTTGAGTCTGCAAGACGTATGTACTTTCTAAGCCACTTGTCAGTTTTCTTTAACTTCCGCCTCTCTGCTCGTCCTTGCCGTATTATCCTTTTCTCTTCTTGGACTCTTTTCCTTGTTTCTTTTTTCTTAGCAATTTTGATGGATTCGCGCTGTGCCTGGGAAATAGATTTGTCGAGGCCCTTTGGCTGTGCGACGAATGAACCCGTACAGTGATTTGGCCTCTGATTCAACCTGGGAAAGGTGTTATTTTTGTCCTGGACTAGACCGGCCGTTCGGGAGTTGTCCAAGATTTCCGTAGTACCCGTAGACTCCTCAGTATCAATGACGTGGAGGAAACGGCTTGAACTCTGTCCAGTTTGGCCCTCAATCAGTGACAGATCTGTGTTGAAGTGAGAAAGTCCAAGTGTAGTGTCGCAACCAGCAGGTGGATGAGGGTAATCCTGGCCAAACAAGGCTCCAGTGTCAGGAGAGGGACATAAAGGAGTCGTTGAATAATTACAAAAAACAGGGGGATAGGAGGAAGAATTATACGTTGGAATTGCAGATGCAGCATCAGTATTGTATGTTGGAATTGCAGAAGCACCATCATGAGAAATGTATGTTGGAATTGCAGAGGCACCATTAGAATTATACGTTGGAATTGCAGATGCAGCATCAGAATGATACGTTGGAATTGCAGATCCAGCATCAGAATGGTACGTTGGAATTGCAGATCCAACATCAGAATGATACATTGGAATTGCAGATCCAGCATTAGAATAGTACGTTGGAATTGCAGATGCAACATCAGAAATGTATGTTGGAATTGCAGATGCAACACCAGAAATGTATGTTGGAATTGTAGATGCAGCATCAGTATTGTATGTTGGAATTGCAGATGCAACACCAGAAATGTATGTTGGAATTGCAGATGCAGCATCAGTATTGTATGTTGTATCAGGAAAGGAAACATGATATTCTGGGTCCTCTGGAGAGGGATGGGGATCAGAAGAGCCACCCCTAGAACAAATGATATAATGTTCTCTATAACCACCTCTTGCTCTCTCTCTCTCTTGCTCTCTGCTTTTTTTATCGAGAGTGTTGGTATTCAGAAGTTTGTGTTTGTTCTCTGCTATCCCTGTAGGTTTCACTGTAGGAATGATAGTGAGAGCGGGACTAGAACTTTGGCTGTCAGACACTGAGGTTGATGAAGGGGAATGACTGTGATCAGTTTGTATGTGCTGCTCAATTCTCTTGCGTTTGGTTTTATTCTTTCTGCCATAGAGCCTCTCCTGTGTACGTTCTGCTAGTTTGCACAAGTCATCTGCATCCAGGCTCAAACCAATTGTCTTCAGAATGTTTTGCAGCTGTCCATGATGCTGCTCCAGTTTGAGTTTCTTTGCCACCACTGGGAGAGACCTGGATCCTAGACTAGGGTCAAATTGTCTACTGTCTCTATCATCAGTCTGGGCAGATTTCTCCTCAGGCTGGATTTTTCTTTTACATCCCCCATGGGAAATATCTTGATCGAGTAGCTCAGTCTTCCTCTCTTCACTGCAAGACCGACGGTCCCTCTGCCCAGCTCCACATTGTAATCCTTGGCTGTCACTCTTGCACACACCTGACTTTTCCTTCACAACAGGGGTTTGACTATGCAGAAGCTCCTGACCAGTAGGATGCTCATTGTCATCATTGACTAATTTAGTCAGCATCTCAATGTCCACCCCTTCGTTAAGTACACTGAGGAAGCGCTGGAATTCGTTAACAACCAAGTTATTTTCCACAATTGTAGTACTAGGGCTCTGGCCGAGAGAGTGTGGTTTAACAACAGGGTCAGGAACCTACCGAAGGGCACAAGAAAGACAATATCATTATCTGTTCACTTTCATGCATCATGTAATTCAAAACTACACAAAACAATGAACCATACATACAAGTGGGATTTGTTTGTGTGAGTTGTTAAACATTAACAATGTCTAATGACCAGGGGTTACCAACATGTCTGTCTGTGGCAGTGACTTGGTCTTGTCCATGGCAAATTTTAGGTTGTCTGTGGCAAATTTTAGATTTTCTGTTTTACACACCATTATAATGTTCTCATTTTGACACCCACTTACTGAATGTCAAGTCTCCAGGGTTTCTTCAAAATATGTATGACACTTATTTATTATGACACTATGGCACATTAGCAGTCCACTAATACTAGTTGTTCTCAAAGACCCCATAAGGGTCCATTTGGCCAGCTTTAAACCAGTGTGCGGATAAAAGTATCATTATATCAAAAATGTTGATTTGAATTTTAAAGATAGAGTGCCGTGATTTTTTTGTTGTTGAGTGCAATGATGTCTTCCTTTTGTATTTAGGGATTCTTCCTGGAGGCTGAATCCTTGACAGTCAAACGTGCCAATAAAAATCACACCCGTGTGAACTGAGTGGTGCGAGGTCTTATATAGCCTGATCAGCTGTGGTCTGACGTAATGTCCATAGCAACCATAGCAACCATGCTCATTTGTTTGGTACGAACACGGGTACACGGGTACAAAGCCAGTTGTTGGAGTGGTTTACACCACTCAAAAAAACAGTGACATAGTTACATCACAATATCATCCCTCCCTCTTTATCATATAACTGTAGGCTGTAGGCATGGTTTCAGTTCAGGTGGATCACTACCTGATCCATCACCACCTACCAGGCAAACCAGGCATACTTAATGAACTGGTGGGCATGTCCACATCAAAATGACATTTTAACAAATCTGTACACTTTTTTGAAAAAATACTTCCTCTTTATACAATAATAAATTAATAATGATCCTTTTTAGGGTGGAAAGAAATCACGGCACTCCATCGTTAAAGAAATGCATCAAAATGTGTATTCTGTATCACATTAACATTTAACACATTTTCATAAAGTTGTAGGAGTGTTAAACAAAACTACAAACCTCCACATGTGAATCCAATACACCAGAATTACAGTGCCTGTTCATCAAGGCTCTCACTCTGAGTTTTAGAGGATGGTCATCTTTGTTCAAGGTCGACGTATTTGTCTTCTCCACAGGATTAGGTGATGAAAGGTGGTCAGATGGAGTGGAGAAAGCCTGCACAGTTTAAAGAAAATTGTTCAGTACATATAAATTAGAAAACGGAAAACGCATGTTGCTACCTGGGGTAGTTCGTTCGAACATATGGTGTGTACTAGTGTAGGACATGTATTAATCCAAGAAATAGCCACACATTCCTAAGTCCTCATAGTTGCTGACATTTAATAATCATCACCCATCAAAGTTTCAGCTATGAAGCCTTAAATGTCAGTAATTATGAGGTCTGTGCAGCATGTTTTGATTACTTTATGCATTTTCTATAGCCAGAAACTCATTAGGTGTATCCTTTCTGCCATTCGAATGTGCCATCCGACTTTGTGAGCAGTTCAAGTGGCCAAGTCATAGACTGTGACGTACTATGCGGATTATGCAGAAGTGCCGTTTACGCCTGTACTTTGTGGCCGCGACACGTCACTGACTCTACCTCTGCGTTTTCAACCCAGCTTTGTGGGTCTTCAACTACTCCATTTATCCATAATAATGCATAAATATACAGACAGCAGACACGTGATATTCACGCAGAAACAACACGAAACAACACAACCTGCCCAGCACGGGCAGTGTCAGTGGCCAAAGATAGATCGCTGTCTGCCTTCGTTCAAAATGTACGGTTTGTGTGCGTCTGTCTCACTCAGATCGCACTGCCACATAGACGTGTGGCGTGCTGACCATGCACTCTAGTCTCTACATGTGTGCGAGCTTCTAGTATATTATAACCGGGCCCGGGCCACAAGCAGGGTTCTTTAAGAAAGCAAATGTCAATATATAAATATCTATGAACTAGACTCTAGACACAGCGGTCCCCAAACCTTTTTGGCCATGCACCCCCCAACACTCAGTTTCATTGTATATGGCCAGAAATTATCTTTTTTTTTGAGTGGTGCAAACCACTCCAACAACTGGCTTTGTTCCCGTGTACACATTTATTGTTATAGTTACTGTACATTAGAACCAGGAAAGCATCTGTGTCATAAGTACTCTCCGCATGAATTAGTAGTATGTGACGTCACATACTAACCATAGCAACCATGCTCGTTTTTTTGGTTGCTAACCATAGCAACCATGCTCATTTTTTTGGTACGAACAAACACGGGTACAAAGCCAGTTGTGGTTTGCACCACTCAGTGTGATTTGTTATATGATTATGGCAAATAATCACAGAATGTCACTGCACTGAGAGACATGCAGCTGCTGTGCATTTGTGCACCACAAACACCATAAAACCGCCATTACCCTTTTCATGTCACGCACCCCCTAGAGGGCGTTCCCGCACCACAAGAGGTGCACGCACCACAGTTTGGGAACCCATGCTCAGTCTAGACGTTCACAGCTTCAAGCGCCTTCACGCTCACATCTAGCACCACCATAGCGTATTAAAAGGAGTGCCACGCATCAAAAATAAATAAAAATACTGTAACCCTATATATAGATAAGAATTGGCTCTAGTCCCAGGTTTCCAGAAGGTGGCATACCAATTTCCTGTTTCAGTTCAGTGTCTCATAGCTTCTTTTGATTGGAAACCCGAGACTACAATTATTCACAAAGCCTGTTCTGTCTCCATAGATATAACAAATAAATCAAGCTACCACATACCTTTGCAAGAAACCCATCAGGCCACCTTCGCTGCAAAATAACATTCACCTTCTCTTTCAGTGGTCCATTGTTGTAGGCTGAAGACCATTTACTGCAGGAGAAACCTACATCCTTTTCTCCTGTACTTATAAAGGGTATATAGTTTTCTCCTGTACTTATAAAGGGTATATAGGGAGTATTTTTCACAGAACTGTCCACTATGCTATGCAAGAGATCCTCTTCCCGATCTTCTTTAAACATCTGACCTGGTGTCTTTGCTTTTAAAGATGGTCCAGTTGTTTTCATAGCATCCGTAGTTTTCTTGTGGAGTAATTTCTTCTCAATCAGTTGAAGTTCTCTCCTCTTCCTTGCCAACTCTTCATCTATCTTACTCAGTTCCTCTGGTTCGCTTTCTGGGTCTGACACACATTCTGGGGTGGTGAAGTTATTGAAATTCAGTCTGTATGACCTATGTCTATCATGGGACGAAGGATTATGATACTCCAAATCTGCATTAGTACCCTTCATGGTATGTGACCTTTTGTTGTTCACTGAATAACCACAATATAGGACATTTTCTGTATTTTCCCTGGAATCAGACCTCTGTCTTGGATCAAGGCTTTCCCATTGTCTCTGGTGAGTGTATTGCCAGTCTGTAGGATCCATTGTTACACAGTTCCACTTCATATGTTGGTGGGATCACTGCATAGTAAAAGAAGGGAAGAACATGAGCTTCAGCAAATTTCCAATGGAAAAACAACACCTGCCTATAGCAGCTGTTCTATTGTACAGCTGGTGTAAACAGTAACACATGTCTAGGTCCATAACCACTGATTTTAGGTAACATTACTAAAGCATGCAACAGTATCAAGTTAATAATAATAATTACACTAATAATTATTTGGTCCCTATTCGAGGAGTATAACAAATATCCTACACCTTGTTCCTGTGTCAGGAACACAGGAACAAGGGAGAGAAACTGATAATTTCGTAAAGCATGAATGCTTTAATACAGTCTGGGAACCCATCGGCCAAAAATGGAGTAAACAGTCTGTCTCGAGAGGAGACAGTAGACAGACATACATTCATGTTAGACCGTTGCTCCCTGTCTCAAACTCGTTTTCTCTTAGCCTTAGCTTTGCTTATGCTTACTACAAACTTACATCAGGGCCTTCTCCCTCCCTCCCTTAAATACAGTAGTAATAGTGTAATACACACATGTGTGACGCACGTGATATCCCAAACTGACAACAAGCTGGCATTTAGACTAAAGACATTGATGTATTTGTAGTTCTTGTTATGTCTATCTGGTCGCCACAATGTCTCACTGACAAGCAAAAGATCTTGCTATAGGGGTTAAAGGGAAAATGAGAATACACACATAGGTTAGCTAGATTAGAAGACAGTGACAGAGACTGCATGGTTACCTAGTTATTACAATGACTTAAATGAAATTAGAGGAATATATTTTTTTCGTTAAAACAAAACGTTTTTTGGTTAAAAGGTTGGGAGCTCTATTGTGATAGTAATCATTAGAGTGGTTGTCTCCCCGACCCCAACCCTTAATAAACAAAAATACATTTTCGGGTGGGTTGCCCATTTCATCCAATCAGGAGATAGAACCCATTTATCAGGTTTAATTTCATAATCGTACAGTTCCAATATGCTGACACATATATTTTCATCATGACACCCCCTATGCCCACGTAATCGTATCGTTCCCTAACTTCACTACCCCCTACCAACTCGTTAATGGGATGTCGACCGACCCCTCTGAAAATGTAGAAAGACCCGGCCGGCTGTTACTGACACTCATTCAGTGATTACCATGATTATCAGAACATAGCTCTGTCTGGTCCATGATAGCACTAATGCCCGAATGAAGGCATTAGAGCTATGGGCCAGAGCTATCAGAACATAGACCTAGAGAGAGAGACCCAAAACTGTAACGACCTTTTTTTGATTGATTGAAATATGTATTAACAGTTTGCAGAATTACAGTACATGTCAAGCACAAACTCAATACAAAGACTGTTAACTGTGAGTGGACGACCCAATTAAGCATTACACTTGTTTACAAGAGGGTCCACCTTGTTCAATTCATCAAAACATTTAGAGACGTACAAATAGACAAATAGACCGACATGGTTTACCTATTTTTAACTGTCGAGTCCAGACGAGCCCCTCTTCAGTCAACGAAACATATGATTTATCCACTTCACATCACTGCCACTGGTGAAACACTAGTAAAACAATAACATTAACTGTTACAATGCTTGCACATTAACAAAAAAAAAGGAAGGACAATGTACATGGAAGTTTAACGTGACGTGAGTAAGAGGCTAGCTAATGTAAATGTTAGCAAAGTTAGCCAACACATCGTCCCATCTATTCTTATTCTGCGGCGTTCAAAAAGAATGATGACGCAAAGGCGCAAACAGGCCTAGGTTGCCACCACATGGGCGGAGTAGCCTATGTGTCTTATTTGTTTTGAAAAACAAATCTTTCTCTCGCACGCACGCACACAAACGCGCTCATATAAAAGTGCTCAAAATATAATTACAGTAGAATAACCAAATGTACCGTAAAAGCATATTATTGTATTGTAGCATTAGCAATGCAGCATTATGTTCATAGAATCATAACTTTCATGTTACAATAACTAAAGGTGGGCCTGATTAATATGCTGCTGGATACATCACTGTATCCAATACAATGTTATGTTAATACGTTTTTTATGAATACAGCGTAATTGTACCAGATCATTATGGTAGAGTATGTTAATACAATATATTATACAATTGGGGTGGTTGTATTTAGTCTCCCTGCTCTTTAATTGAGACATTTTAAACTGTGTCAAAGGTCATGTCTCTATATAGACACAGGATCTGACACAAATTTTGACCTGATGGTCAAGGTTCAATAATCCCCAAAAGCAAGGAGGCTACAATATTAATATTATAATGTTAAGTTACCATTTGAACCCATGTGTGTGTGAGTGAGCAGGATATACATGATTACATATCCTGCTCACTCACACACACAAATGCATATCATTGCTGTCAGGTTTAAACCTTTTGTCCAAAACAGTTTATTTTTCATTACTATTTCAAAAATATTTGAAATGCATTATTATGCAATATTTTCACAACAAAGGGTGTTAATTTACGAAAAACCAAAATATTGAAATATGGAGATGCAAGGTTTTTGCCAGACAGCAAAACATATACTACTAAACATTTAATTTGAATTGCCCTGACAGAGTAAAGGGACTCAATTAAGCCATGTAAAGTATTTTTTGCTTTTATTACGAAACTGCCCTTTACAATTTTTCTCAACCACTGGTATTGTATCATTTTAAAGGGCCCAGTGATGATCACTGATTAGACTGTAATAGTTGGCTGGTGGCTCAGACCATATTATATGAATATATAGTGAGCATGAGGACCCGTGTTCGAATCTGACCAGTCTTATCTTGCATGTCTCTTCTTACTCTTGGTTGGTTTCCTACACTGACTGACCACTCTAAAATAAAGCATAAAATGCAAAAAACAAATCTTAAAAAGAAAAGGGTAGTACGTCCCATGGTGCAAAAAGAGGATTTAAACCATATTCCCAAACAAAAGTCCACTCCCCACTTACAACAGGGTGATCCTATTAATAGGGTCAAACCATGCCAATTCAAATCATAAATTAATTTGCAACCAGTTTGTTACACATGTCAGACGATACTTTGTTCCATTAAAAATGTGGGTTTTCATACCAAAATACAGTATCAGATAGTAACGGTAATGATGACACAGAAAATGAATCTCAGGTACTTTGATACGATTCAGGCACATATCTTTCAGTGGCGTTATCACCGTTATGGCAAGCTGCCCCTCTTAATATGGTTGCGGCATTGATGCCCCAGTGGCTTCTACACCTTTGTCTAGGTGTTCAAGCACTTGCACTTACCAACCACATGATCAAGGTCTGTCAATGGAATCAGGACTAAACATAGGCCTACGTACAATATCTCTAATACAGTCAAATTCAATACTGTTGCCACATACCGTTGTGGGCAACAGTTCGATGTGCACACTGCACAGTACATGCTGCTGCCGAGTATTATTTTTTTCTCTTTTTAGCACCAGCTAGAACACTAGCCCCCATCTCCCTCCCCTCATACTGTATCTCCAGAGATACAATATCAGGGTAGGGAGAGGTATGGGGCTACGAGAAGACAAGACTAGTCTAGGCCAGTCAGTCAGTTAAAACTGTTTAGGACATCTCGTGGCACTAGGCCTGTCACAATTACTTGCAATTATTTTTCTATACTAGTAACAATTGTCACCATTACTATGTACAAATTAATTAGAAAATTAAGCTCAACTGCACCATGATGCATAGCTTTCCACCAATTTGATTATGGGTACAAGTCCGTCATTTCTTTGTATATTTAAGTTATGTCACATTTGTTTACAATGACGAAAAGGCAAACAGAAATGTATGTTTTATTTATATTCCACTGTTCAAAGCCAAATAAACAATTTCTAATCGCAAATATTTACATGACAATTAATCGGCAACAATATATCATGACAGCCCTCTGTGGTGCAGGGGGAAAAGTACCTGAACACCATTGGAGTTGTTTTCCTCCACCGTGCCTCCAGCTTGGCCAGGTGCTCCAAACACACACATTTGACCATGTTTGTGGGTGGGAATTCAGCACGGCGCAGAACTAGGAGTGCTACTGTTCCTCCACAGGGATGTTAATTAATCAAAAATCGACAAAACAGTTAATGAACTGAAAATTCAGCAATTTTCTGTGAATGTAATGCTGTCTGCACGCGGTAGAGGATCGCACGCGGGTTAAAAGTCTCCACCACCTTGGTAGCCACAGAAACGTCTCTGCTTTTGCATGTGATGCGACAGTGTGACCATGCACTTTTCATTTAATTTTATGCCTCAAAAGATGCCATTGCCTGGCCCTGTAACTCAAATGGTCAAATAAAAAAATGATTAATGAATATAACATGCCTTTTGTATTCTTTCTGTATATCAGCAAAATGTTGATTTTGATGTTAGACAGGGGAGGTAAATGAAGATTCTTAGATTTAAAAAAAAAAACACGGCTTATCAACTAACCGGTTAATCGATTGATAAGGATATCAATTAATTAATCGATAATTTGCACCCCTAGTAGTGGAGGAAACGTGGTTGCCTAAGTACACCTTCAATTAGTAGTGGGTGCAATGAAATGGCGTAATTGGCAATGAGAAAATGAAAAACAAAATAAAAACATTGATCAAAAGCACTTTGGTCACATGGGGTGTAAAGAAGCAGACATACCCACATCAGAACGCCACCTTCGCTGCTCACAATACTTGGTCATCTCAGTGCTGAAGGGATATTTCAATACTGCCTGTGTGGAACTCGGTCAAACCAGTGCACTAGGTTATTAGCTAAGTGTGTATAGTCTAGTCAGATTCTATTTCCTTCGTTTACCGTAAACTGCTCCAGCACAGGTGATTCCCCTCAAAGCCTTTACATCTTGTGATAAAAATGAGGTCATATGAATCCATGATTTGGTCCTGCCTCAAAAGGCCCTTCCAAACATCCTGGAAGTCAGTCCATTTGTTCCTGTTCAGGTAGCAACCTTGACTCAATTCTCTTCTGACATTGTTGTTGTTGCTTAATTTTTAGTTGATGCCTGGTGGGAACATTTTAAAAGTTTAACAGTACTTGCAATACATTTCCATGATGCTTTTCTGTATCAGTAGCCTCTAGTCTGTTTTTGTCTCTACATTTTGCAAAAAGCGAGGCCTTGACATTGCCTGTGTTTTTTTCGGTCGAGGCTGAACTGGGTTTTGATTTTGAGTTGGACAACTCAAATGAATGAGCTGACGAGTTATAGTAGGTTGGTATGGTGTGTTCACTTGGCTAGATGGTGCTTGGTAGGTGTTTAAAGTCGATACACTTGGACAAGGGGGGTATCCAGGAGGAGGGACAGGAGGCATCATTCCAAATCTGATTCCCCAGGTAGGAGGCATGGCAGGGGTGGCTGTTGAATATGTATATGGAAAGAACGGAGGTGGAGGGTAAGCTGGCGTAGGAGGTGGTTTAGACATATCGTTGTAAGCTGGCATCACAAGCGTAGGAGGTGGCTTAGACATATCGAAAACTGGCATCAAAGGCGGTTTGGATACAGAGTAGAAAGGCTTTGCCTCTTTTGGAATCTCCTTTTTCTGAGGACCATAACTAGATCTGCTTGATGACAAGGATCTGCTATGATGACGAGAAGACACTCTTCTGTCCTTTTCCCTCCTCAGGTCACTATCGCTTTTCTCAAAGTCATCCTTCTTTCCATACAACCGCTCCTGAATTCGACTTGACATTTGGCCCAGCTCTTCAAACCCTAGATCCATACCAATGACCTGCAATAGATCCTGCATTTGCCTGCTCTTCTGCTCATCTACAGGTCTAACAAGAATCTTTTCCACCAATTGGGGAGACATAGCTCTAGAGCGAACAAGATTGCCTTCTACACTACTCTTGTTCAGAGAGATCTCATCAGACTGAGAGCCTTTTTGAAAACTTCTGTAGGATGAGTTTTGACGGGGCAGTTGACTGCCCCCGTTCCCCTTTTGGGGAACTTCACTCAGGGATCCCCGACTCTCACTCCAGGCAAGCTTATCTGGCTGTCGCTCCTGTCGACTAGTTGTCCTGTCAGACCACAAAGGCTTCTCAGCATTCAGGCGAGGAGTCTGAGGACATGTCGGGCCATCAGCTGCAACAGTAGACTGACTAACAATCTTGATGAGCTTGTCAACATTCACCCCTTTGTTAAGCAAACCAAGGAAACGTTCAAAACCCTTTTCAGCTGCATTGTGCTCCTGTGCTGGCCTTTCACCAAGACCAGGACCTTCGCCGGTGACATCAAGCTCATCCTCAAAAGCCTGAAATGAAAAATAATAAACAGAACGAAGCAATCAATCACACATTAAAGGACAATACTAGTCTATACTAGTCTAATTTTGACATATCGCCATGAGCAGAGATTGCCCCATCTTAACAAATGTGTATGCACATAATTGTATGCACTGCAATGTATCTACTATATAAAGTTCAAAATGTGGTGGGCAGGCGGCCAGTGTCTGTCTGTGGAGGGTGCGCAGATATACCCATTTATGGACTGGACATTTGCACATTAATTACTCCGGCAACGGCATGCAGATATGCCGAAATATGAACATGTGCAAATCGGCTTTGCTAATGATTATGCCGAAATATGGACTGTGAAAGAGAGGGGCATGATCATCATACCATTTAAAAAATAAACAGTATCATCATCTGTTAAAAAAAAGGAACTTGTTTTGAAGGCAAGAGAACAGAATTAAGCAACCATTATCTGCACAGACGTGGATGTGAGTAGATGGAGATAAATATCATTCCTAAAAGGATCTCGTAGAATAAGCCTACCTGTTCATAAGATGTATTCCTTTCATATCTCAATCTATTTCGATGATGATCTTCATAGTCTGAGGAAGGACTGTAATCTCTCTCTCGGGGTATGGCATCAACCTGATAAAAAGAAATTGAAGAATGTTGCAATGTTGAATAAACAAAAAAGGAAATGAAAAGTTTAAACTTTTAAATCACAGTTGAGTTCATCCAACCTAAGCACAATACAAATGCAGTTGGAAAAGTGATCATTTGCAATAATTAAACAAACCAGTTTGAATCAATCGTCACAATAACCTTGAAAATAATTGGTAAAATTATGCCACTGCAAAGATGTGGATAGATAAGCATCAATGAGCATCTTGTCAAAGAAGAGCTTACCTGTTCATAAGATGTATTCCTTTCATGTCTCAAACTATTTTTACGATGATCCCCATAGTCTGAGGAAGGACTGTAGTCTCTCTCCCGGGGTATGGCATCGACCTGATTCAAAATGGAAGAATAGTGATAAAATAGACAAATTAGGAAATGTTTTAACTTTAAAATCAAACTTCTGAGTTAATCCCACAATACAAATGGATCTGGAAATTAAATAAACAAAGGTGAAGACATAAACCACTTGTCACAATACCGTTGAAAAGAACTGGGTAGATTGTGTCTCTTCATCATTGCTGCAGTCTTGAAAATGTCTCTCTTTGTAGTGTGCAGGTGATTTTCTGTATGTGGAATCATCAGATGGTTGGTTGTATGTGAAATCTTCAGGTTGGTTCTTGTGTGATGAATCCCTAGATGTTTTCTTGTAGGATAAATTATCCCTAGGTGGTTGTCTACATGGGAAATCATTTTCCCTGTACATATGATTAGATGATTGCCTGTATTCAGAATCATCTGGTGATTGCCCATATTTGAAATCGTCAACATCCTCTGTAAACCTCCGTCGTTTCTTTTCAGAAAGGCATCGCTCTGTCTCAGAAGACAAAAATTTGATGGCCGATTTCTTGCGGGCAATCTCTTCCTCGATCATTTGAAGCTGTCTCTGTTTTCGCACAAATTCCTCGTCCATCTCCTTGAATCTTGGATATTCCCTGTCCATGTATTTTACAGGGGAAATGCTACCAAGACTGTCACTGTGCCTCTTCAATGGGCTTCTTCTAGTCTGGTCGCTGTTCGACGATTTTTCAATGAACACCTGTCTCCTAGGGGTGTCACTGTGCTCCCCATCTCCTCCGGACCTCTCCATACTACTCGGTTCCTCTCCACCATACCAGTTGAAGTTATCCCTTTGTGTATCATGGTTATGTTCTTGTCTTTCTTCCCATCCGTCATCATAATAATCCTCATGTCTTGTGTCTCCATCTTCCTCATGTCTTGTGTCTCCATCTTCATACTGGGGATTTCGGTAATACGTTGATTCCCTTGAGTTCATTCTCTCAAGATGACTCTGGTGGGCCTGGCTGGGTGTTTTTCAAAGGTGTACTGCAACAAAAATAAAAACAAAAACAATTACAGTACTACACTTGGCCAATCTCACAAAAAAGGTCAAAACAATCCAGTTGAATCACAGACAGCGAACAAAATTCAATTACTCCTCGATGCATTGCACCCCATGTCCAATTCATACCACATTTACTACGCAAAATAATGTCTTTGGGTCCATGCCAACTTTGCAAAGCTATTTACTATGTCAAAAATGTTCACCAAAACACACGTTTAAACTAATGACTGCCATTTTAGCATTTGGCCATTTAAAATGTATATAATGCAAAGAACACGATCATATTTCATTGTTTGAGGACAGGTCTGTTTGGGGGTAAGTGCTATGTTCCCTCAGCACGCTCCTATCAGTTTTACACCAATATTACTAACATACATAAGGCCCATAACAGAGCAAGTACATATGCAGCTAGTGTAAGAAATATTTTTGGTTAAAACAAAAGTTAGATGTTGAAGCTCTACATTCTCATTGCAATACAATTAATGCCCACTCTTTTAATCAAGTGACCAACCCACCAGCTTCAAATCATAGTGTTCTACTAGTTCCAGTTTGCTCATTTCTTTGTCATCCAATTCAACTTGTTTATCCTGTAGGAGTTCTCTCTCCTGATAGGATCACATTCATATCATGACCTGCTGCAAATGCATTTTTATTAGGAGTCTAGGAGATGGAGGGAGGGTGTCCATATTTAACACTACAAGCGAGGTGTTGTCTTGGTGACAAAAATAATAACTTGTCTCCATTGATTGGAATAATACTCGTTTTTCAACGAGAGGATCACTCACTGGCTCGGCCCGAGCGAAAAGCCCAAGTTAACCTTAGCAAGTCAACTCATTTATCTTAGTTAGTGGTGGTCGCTACTGTTGCTTAGCTAATGAATGGTGGTATGTATTACCACTAGCTCTCTTGAAATACATGTTAAAACTATGATTTTAAAATGATTTGCGTTTGTGCAGATTCAGGCTACACAACGTTAACGTTAACCTAGCATAGCATTTAGCCCCGATACGTTCCCTCAGTCGCTACGCTCATTCGGAGCTACAGAATGAGCGTAGGGACTGAGGGAACGTATCCGGGCTAGCATAGCATCAACGTGCACTTAGCTGTTGTAGAATGAAGTTACCTTCTCTGCTGCTTCCGATCGTCATAGCAATTTACAAATGCATGCGTTTACTACAAGAAAACAATGATGGAATTCTTGTTTTGTGAAATGACTTTTTTGGATACAAATAAACCGCCTTTAAAAATGTTATGTGGCGCTCGCGCGGGACCGGGTATGTGACAGTGAGCTAGTTGCTTTGCTATCCCAAAAAATTCTGTCGTCTACTGAAAGTCTAACCTCGCGTCACCAGGCTTTCTGAAAGTCTGGTGACCATAGACTCGAGACTAGCTATGCTCATGCTGGTGAGTGGTGACGCGAGGTTTAATCGACTCGACGTCGACGTCTACTACTGTGTAAAGGCCGTCAGCTTACTGACTGTTCGGACTTCGGACGGAGTGTGACATGAGTTGCACTACCTCCACCCACTGGACGGAGGCTTAAACGCCAAGCATGTGAAGTAGTCACACTCACTATTCATCGAAATGTCTTTATATTTCTAATTAATAAACGACAGATCTCCTCACTGGTCAACAAGATACAAGAACACCCTGAAGAACCTTACAGGAGCCCTCGTACAAGGTTCTTTGACTATGCATGCACCTCTTGGTACCACGGCACTACGGCAGTGACGGCACCTCAAAGGCCCTTAAAACAAGGCTCCAGACTTCTCAAAACAAACTGGTCAGGCTACTACTTGGCCTCACTCCCCGAACCCACCTCACCCCTGCCCACTTTGATATAGGCTGGAATGGTTTAGGGTCAACGACAGAGTACAGCATCTTTCTTGCAATTGGTCTGGTCCACAAGATTCGATACACCACCAAGATACCCTAACCCAGGGGTGCCCACACTTTTTGACTTGAGAGCTACTTTCAAAATGACCAGCTCGGCAAGATCTACCCACCAAATCAATTATTATACCATTGCTGAAAATAGTTTAAATATGTACCTGAGGGGGCTTCGTGTTACATTCTGTACAGTACAGTATAAGACAAATGCACTTGGAATGGGAAATGGAGGGGGAGAAATGTTTTTTTTTTTTTTTTTATCGTTTTTTTTTTAAATGAAATACTCTTTAGGGGCATGTCATGTGATCTACCTGCACAGCCTTTGTGATCTACTGGTAGATCGCGATCTACCTTTTGGGCACCCCTGCCCTAACCCATGTGTCTAAATACTTCCTTAATGTCAACAAAGTCCACACCCATAACACCAGAGGAGGTCAACAAACCATTAACCCAGATTCAGCACAAACAAGGGACTAAATTATTTTTGCTCTTATGCCACCAAAATGTGGAACGCCCTACCAACAGTCATTATGACATGCGAATCCCTTGACTCCTTCAAATGCACATTGCACTCTCAAAGGGCACCTACGGACAGCTGCAATTCGAAGCTGGCCCCCATAAAATCTGATTCCCCCAACCATCCCTTTTTACCTCCTCTATGATGATTTCCTGTTTCTGAATATATATAGAAGTATATATTTGTTGTGCTTGAAATGTACTGTAATTCTCCAATCTGTTAATCACACACACACACGTCTGGGCTCTATGCTATTAGTGACATTATACTTGCTCCTGGGCTCTATGCTATTAGTGACTTTTCGCTCTACGTTAAATATCTTCGGTTTTGCCCCACAAAATTGATGCTGGGATTTAAGTGTTTAAGCAGCAAGATAGTTTTACGCATACATTACATAATAGTAATATACTTAGTTGACACAAACAGTTTGACAGTATTTTCTATTTGAGTTTTAAGTTTTTGGGGGAATATCCAGCACCACAGTATTCATCACCTCAAATGCTTTCATTGTTATGCAATTTAACTAAAATGATCAATAATTCCTATCCGTTGTAGGCCTATACATAATGTTAAAAAAGCACAACACACAACTGAGTACAATCTTTATTAAATCTCTCCCCTAGGGGTGTCCATCGAATGAGCCCATTCACTGGCAACATAAATAGCAGGTTAAACAAATAACATACTGTACTTACAATATTTGTGCAATGTCATATTCATCTCTACATAGACGCCTGTGTAATCTACAGCATTACATTCACTCACTAATGAGGTGCAGTCATTGCTCCCCGGAGAGATACTGACGATAATATGCTCCAATCACGTGGAGCGTTAGACCAGTGGTTCTCCCCTCAGGGCTCCTTGAGGGGGTTCCAAAAGTACTCTTACAGGTCTGTAACAGTTATAGGGGTCTTTGAAATGAAAAACAATTAAAGAGAGAGAGAGAAACAATGGTTGAGACATTTAGTCTGTGTTAATGATGGAATGATGACGTCAGGGTTGTGTGTTTTGTGAGAGGGAGACAAGCTGATCAAACAGGAACAAGGAGCGTTAACAGTCCCAGGGCCGTCTGAGAGCACTAGGGATCTCCACTTGGGGGCACTGTAACAAAAGACAATTTAATACAGCAGATGTTGAAAAATGACCAAACAGTCTGGCATAACATTTGGGCAATATGTTACCACTACTTTGAACCTGGTGTTAATATTTTGGGCATATCAGTATAACTATAAGCAAACGTTTTCAACATATTTCAAATATTTTAAACAAATGAACGAACAAGAAGGTATCAACATACAGACTGGCAGAAATTGGCAGAAATGTGCACGCTCACATGCACTCCCACTCGCACCTACCAGCTACAACAGCACGCACGCACGCACGCACGCACGCATCCATGTGATACTCACATAAAGGTACACAAAAGAGAATGTCTGCTTACCTTCTCACTGGTAAAACTTTATCTCTGTGTCCACACAGTCGAAGAACAAGTCGCCCAGTTCATCCCCTGATATCTCTCCGTTCAGCATGGCTGAAATTTCACTCAGACACTGGACCTCCAGCTCTCTTAGGATTTCATAGACAGCTAAACCCTCTTCCTGAAGGACACAGGAAGTGGCCGGGTCAGAGAGATAGAAAGCAGAGAAACAAAGGTCATGCCACACATTAAAATAGTGTTCATTTAACTCAGAAGAGCGTTCGAATTGTGCAACCAAATGAACCCTTAAAGGACATCACCCATTATCAACGTTTATTCATATAATTGGTCCTCCTCATTCATTTATAATATGGTACCATTTTTGCCAACTCAGTCGGTCTCATAGGAGGGCTGTGGATGGTTCAGAAACCCGCCTACCAGTGACGATCGATGGGGAATCCAAGTTAATAGAAACTGCAGGTTTTCTATACCTGGACAGTTAGCATGCTATAATAGAAGTCATTGTTCTCATTCTAAAAAAATGCAGTGAAGCTAAAACTGGAGTAATATGTTCTCTCATCTTAGTTTTAGTTAAAACTCTGGCTGTCGCATTTTGGACAAGTTGTAATCTGTCAGTTGTTTTTTAAGATTCATAGATCGAGTAGAAAATAACCATTTTATCATGAGTATTCCTGAGGATCAATTATACAAAGATAGGTTGAAAATGGGTGATGATGTCGTCCTTTAACTTCCAATTGTACACTCTTCAGAGTTAATCAGACTTACTGTACAAGTCTTTCAACAGTACTCACTGGGTTGGTCTTCATAGTGTTATGAGCGACCTGATGGGCCTTGTAAAGGTCATGTCGGCGCTCCACCTTTTTCTGGAAGCGAGGCTGCATCCTGACTGGGTCGTCAGGTCCATAATGTGGGGAGACAACCCTCGAAACTGGGGTGATACAGTCAGTGAAGACAAAAGGCTTGAATATAGACCTACAGAAACACAAGGGGACAACAAGGTAACCACGACATACAGGCACGAACACAGACATAAAAAAATAAAAAAACGTTGTTGTTGGGCAGAAACCATGGCATGTATCTCCATATGCCACCATTTTGTTTTTTGAGGGACGCTAGCCCCTCCTATATCCAGCTTTTTGTGTCTGTCCACAAACTTTGTTCTACACAAACCTATTGACAATAAATTAATGGAGAATCTTACATCATAGTGTGAGAAAATAGTGCGCGCCTCACTTCACACGGGTGTGATTTTTCATAAATGAATGCCCTATTTTATACTTTGTTGTATGACAGTGTCACGCAAGAAATTTGCCAACACACAAGCTCATCACAAAGAAAGATTTTTAAAACACACTTTTACTGACACCCCCAAAATATGGATGTCAGGTTGAAAGTGGTTAAATACTAATATTAATACAAGCTTGTGACTTCAGATTTGAGGTCTATAAGATATGAGGTCTATATTTAATGAAAAGTAACATTTTTGGACACATTGACACGTTGTGAGCTTGTAGATTGGCTATTTTAACTATTCAAAAATGTTTTTCAAAATAATAAAAAAAAAAAAATCTAAAAGTCCTTGTAGTCCAAATAGGACAGGCTTAGATACATCAGACTAAGAAAGTTGAAGTGTGTATTTAGGACTGGGCCAGTGACAAACCTGGAAGGGTTTGGGGTCCCAGTGAGGAAGTGAATGCAGGGCAAGCTTGGGTCCCTTGGCAGGATGGACACCATGCTGCCAGTGGTGCAGAAACCTTCTGAATCCATGCAAATGCCACTGGGCTTGTCCCTTAGAATAGACATCATTACTTCTGCTGTCACTGAGCCTGTAGATAAAACAAGGTAAGGCCTAACTTATACTTTGTCGTATGGCTGTGTTATTCACAGAAAGAAATAATTCAGTAATTGGGCATAAGCATTCTCTGTTGCAAACATCCTGATCCTGTGAGGTGTTGCTGTCCTGTGTGTCCCTCACCATCATGTTTTTGGAGAAGCTCTGTGCCTCCACTGTATCGCTGCTTGGCCAGTTCCATTCTTGCGGGGGGATTCTCTGGGCTGAATACCTGAGAAAAGTTGAATTGTCCCACTCCGTCCCACCAGCCATGGGCCTGGGCCACAGACCGCAGCTCTGGGTGCTCTACTGTGATCTCAGTGCCGATGGTCAGTTGGTTGGAGATGTTTTTCACACCCTCTGAGAGAAACAAGTAGTTAAATTCTGTGTAGAAATCCCAATGAACATGAAGTCAACTTTTCTATACAAAACTCAAAGTCACAGTTCTGTACATATCATCTACAGACATACTTACTGTATGGAGTAACTAATCTATCCAAAGCCATGTGTCATTGGGCAAATCAATAAACTCCTGCACTTATTTGAATGAATGAAACCTTATTTTAACCAATCTGTATGGTAGAGTATTTTAATACAATATATAACGGGGACTAGTGGAGATCATAGACACCTACAAGTACCTATCGCTATGTGTACACATGAACAACAACCTAAAAGGGACAGACAACACAGTGGCCCTCTCTACAGGAAGAAACAGAGCAAGCTGTTCTTCCTAAGGAGACTCAGGTCCTTCTACATACAGCAATAGGATGCTGCAGAGGTTCTACCAGCATTTAGTGGCCAGTGTGCTCTTCTTTACATAATTTGCAGGTGGGTAACATCAACACAATGGACATTAACAGATTGAACAAGCTGGTGAAGAGGGCCAGCTCCATCGTTGGTGCTAAAATGTATGGTGTGGAGGTGGTGGTGGAGGCGAGGAATAGAGTTCTCACCTGGCCTGCGGCCATAACTGGGCCCTAACTGGGCTGGCCCGGCCCGACAAACATTTGCATTTTCCATTATCTACTGTGGATAGACTGTTCATATTTTCCATACTGTCAATAGATTGTTTGTGGCCGCAGGTCGCATTTACTATGAAATCGTGCATTTCCCGTCAGTTGTCAGAACATCAAAGTTGTGGATTGCAGCTTTAACACAAAATTCACCTGTGACTTTCTGTGCCACCCAGAGCCTGCCAGCAGTTTCCAGAACCCAGGCCTCATTGCGGTCCACCAGGAGATATGTGTTGTGGTAGCTGAATGGTTCAGGATCCTCTCTACAAGGTCCTCCTTGGCCATACTGCTCCAGGAGGTCAGTGATCACTGTCACCGCCTCCCATGCACTGTCTCCACGTTCCAGTCCCAAGCTGCCAATTATGAGAAATGCTGGTTTATATTGAACAGGAACAGGACAAGCTGGTGCCAAAACACTGTCATGTTTAGCACTGCACTTTTCCTCTGGATGTTTTATGGGGGAAGGATTGTGACTTCTACATATTAAAGAAGCTACATTTTCCCATCAAGGGGTTCCTAATAAAATGTCATGGGCTGATCTCTAGGACAGTGATTTATAGCTTGGACATCATCCAGGGATAACATTTTGTCTGACTCATTTCTTTGACTGAGAATAATTTATATGATTAACTAAACAGAATTACAGAACCCTCTGCGGAAAGGCCAAGAGTAAAACATCAGTATATATTTTTGGAAACAAATTAACAATAGACTAATTGTTTAGGCTTCACAGTAGGATTCAGGATTCAGTCAAGTACTGTCCTTAGTTACAAATTGAAGTACTTTTCCAATTTTCAATACTTTTACTTGTACTCCACTCATCTCAGAGACAAATATTGTACTTTTACTCCACTACAATAATATGAAAACTTCACTGTAAACTTCAGCCCCATTTAAACTTTGGCTGTTTTCAAAAGAGTTTTTATAAATCATATAACTTGTGAAACGGGACATTCTCAATAATAAGTACGGTACTTTTACTTTCGGTACATATATATATATATATATATATATATATATATATAGGCTATCATTATTGGATTTTACATACATATGTTCAACACACATACATAATATAAACATAAAAACAAACAAGAAAACAGCTCTGAGGAATTGCGTCCTAGCTCCACTGATAGTCTCTCAATAGAGGTTTTTTAAGTATTATATTTTGATAATTGATTTGCTTTAGTACAATAATTTCGAATACCAGATTTTTAATAACAGAGTATATTTCTAAATTGCAGTATTGATACTTGTACTTAAGTAAAAAATAAATAAAAATAATTAGTACTTTTTCCTCCATTGTTCAATACTTACCGGACTAGGTCCATGCCCAAAAGAGCCTCCCCAGGCGTGACAGGCTCACGGGTCCACACAGCCTCATTCCCAATGCAGACCCCATGGTCATTGGCACCCATCTCAGCACCCCATAACCAGGAAGGTCTACTGAGGACCACAGCATGGGTGTGCTCTACCTGAGGGATCTGAATGTATGTGCACTACACAGAGAGAGTGAGAGAGAAAAAGAGAAAGATTTGTAGCAGTAAAAATGAATGATTTTCAAGTGCTATACGGTATTTTATACCTAAATGTGGATATAATACCTAGTAGACTGTAATGTGTATTGGTTGACGACCAGCTTCAGCTTGTACAAAATAGGCTTTTCAATGTCTCATATTTGATTGCTTAAGTTAATTGACAACAATCAGAGGTCCCACAATGTCAGTGTAGCCAAATAAGCTTTCTAACATACTCAATCCATGCCATCAGTATACCACTGAACAAATTATTAGCATGAATGAGTTGTGATATAGCTATACAATTTTCACATTTACCATATAGATACCAGTCCAGATACAATTAGATATAACATCCATGAATAGTAAAATAGATTAGCATAGATTAGCAACTGTGTTGCAAAGATTGACAGCTATGAGCTAATAGACAGCTTAGCCTGCCTACAGTACCTCCACCACGGAGCTTGTCGAGTGAGAGGCAGCGGGGAGGTACACCACCTCCTGAACCTCATCCCTGGGACGATCAGAGTTTTTCCCAAAAATGACATGATCATCACGAGAGCCAGGTGGCAAGGACACAAAACAGTCACATGACAGGGGGGGCTCTGCCATCCTAGAGAACTGAACAAAATATAATTCCAGAGTAGAAAATGTATCTATTACATTTTTTTATTAAAATAATCTTAACAGGCATGCATTATAATGATACATGTGATGTGACTTTGTTTGCTCTTTGATTATATATCGGCCAAATCACGCACGTTTTATAATGATGACACAAATAAATAAATTGACACAATGGCGACATTTATTTTTCTGTAATTTGTTAAGTGTGGGCTTGCATCTAAAATCACGTATGACACCCAGCATACATAGCCTACAGCCAGGTTTGGTTAGACAAATCAGAATGACTCATCTCCATTCATTCATGCTTCAAATCTTCACCGTTTTGGGAAAAGTCAGATTGAACCGGTGCACTGACAGTCAGTCACTGCCCAACCCTTTCACACAGGGATTAGGAGGCAGTCTTGTGCAGAGCACTTTATTGACTGTAATCTTCACAAATCCGACTCGACAGGTCCTTGTCATATCATTCTTGCCGTCGATATTGTTTTCTGTTCATTGCGGAAGGAATAATGCAGTCAAATGTGAAATAATTGCTGGCATTGATTGATTCTACTACGACGAGGTGTTTCAATCAATGTTTATTATGAATTCAGGCCTACAGTCGGAAGGGACTCGGGAGCGATGTCTGATCGTTTCCTTTTTGGAGAACGAAAGAAAGCACGCGTGCCATTTATTGTCAATGCATGGGGCGTTTGGCTCTATACAAGTGTGAGCGATAGGGCTACTGTGACAACTACAACTAAATTATAATCCTCAAACCTGGCGGAGAAAATGTTACCTTTTCAATCGCAACACACGGACCGGACAGCTAGCTGGGAGAAGGCAGGTTGTAGCGCTAGTACTGTATCACGTGACCCACTGTGATCCATCCACTCTGGTCTGTACTTAAAGGTCTCGTCTCGTCTGCCCATTGCAAATCACTGTCTGGAAATAGAACACATGGTTTAACAACCCATGCAGTCTCAGAGAGCACAGACCATGTGTAAAAATGTAGCCTACTGTACAGTAAATACACAGAACACAGGTTGTTTTAACCCAGTCCCAGAGTAGAACCTGATAAAGATGTATGTCTACAGTAAATACATATACACATGGTGGTTTAACCCAGAGCAGAACCAAAAGATGTACAATAAATAGAAAGCTGTGGTTTAAACCAGATAACAGACCTGTGTAAAAAACTGTAACAGGACAGGACATCTCCTGTTACTGTAACATGATTAAACATTCGATTAAGGTCCACCAAAATGTGGAACGCCCTACCAACTGTCATTAAGACATGCGAATCCCTTGACTCCTTCAAAACCGCTCTCAAAGGGCACCTACGGATGGCTGCAATTCGAAACTGGCCCCCGTAAAATCTGAATCCCCCCCCCGCCCCCCCTTTTTTTCCCCTCACTGTATATATTTCTTTTCCCTTTTTACCTCCTTTTTGATGAATTCCTGTTCTGTCTATAGAAGTGTCTATTTGTACGTCTCTAAATGTTTTGATGATTTGAACATGGTGGACCCTGTTGGAAACAAGTGTAATGCTTAATTGGGTCGTCCACTCACAGTTAACAGCCTTTGTATTGAGTTTGTGCTTGAAATGTACTGTAATTCTGCAAACTGTTAATAAATTCTTCAATCAATCAATCAAAGTCTAATATGGCTACAAATTGCTATACAAAACCTGTATATCCAGTCATTTGGGGGCTTGAAGTTGAAGGATGAAACATGTTCACATCATGTATATGCCTATACTTTACATTACTACTACTTTTGTATTGTGAAATGGGCCATGGGCTAATAGGTACTTCTACTTTGATACTGTAAGTATATTTTGATGCCACCCGTAACTGTTATTTTCGTACTGTTGTGGAAGATATTGATTGATTGATTGAAGTATTCATTAACAGTTTGCAGAATTACAGTACATTTAAGCACAACTCAATACAAAAACTGTTAACTGTTAGTGGACGACACCATAAAGCATTACACTTGTTTACAAGAGGGTCCACCGTTTTCAATTCATCATAACATTTAGAGACAAATATACACTTCTATATAGCCAAAAACAGGAAATCATCATAAAGGAGGTAAAAAAAGGGGGAAAAACATATACAGTGAGGGGAAAAGGGGGTGGGTGGGGGATTCAGATTTTACGGGGGCCAGTTTCGAATTGCAGCCGTCCGTAGGTGCCCTTTGAGAGCGGTTTTGAAGGAGTCAAGGGATTCACATGTCTTAATGACACAGGCTATATGTAGACAAACGAGTCGGGTTTTTTATTATCTTTCATGAATATTTACACTGTACCTCCACACAAAAGATCTTTATGTAATCTTTCCTTCTACCTCATAATGAAACCAACAGTCTCAAGGACACATGAATCCAAACAGAAACACTCTAAAATATATGGTTTCACCTATGTGAACCATGGGTTTTGTTAAGGATCAATGTGGTTATAAATAATTAAACAAAAAAACAAAAAAAAACAGTAAAC
The DNA here is from genome assembly GCF_951216825.1 of Electrona antarctica. Taxonomy (NCBI): domain Eukaryota; kingdom Metazoa; phylum Chordata; class Actinopteri; order Myctophiformes; family Myctophidae; genus Electrona; species Electrona antarctica. The sequence continues at coordinate 22,126,369 of NC_136809.1, forward strand.
CTGCCCAACAGCATTGCAGTCTTGGTATGTCAGTCACCATAAAGACTAAGCTGCCTGCAGTTCTTTATTCTTCTGCAATATATTTGAGCCTGAAGACAGATGTTATATCAGTCTAATTCAATACAACTGACAGTAACTTGACAATGTTTTACAGCACAGACTTAATGGACAATGGACAATTTTAGATCCTGCTTTTGACTTTTGGCCATGTTTCAAGATTCCACTGAGCACCTGGACCTATAAGTGGTAGCAATATGCCCAGCTTTGCAGGGTGTGTTGAGTTGTTTGGAGGAGAGAATATCAAAGTGGCATGGTGGTGAGTGGTGTTTCCTTGTGGCACCCTGCAGTACACACTTGGAATGCTGAGGACAACATGCTTGGATTCTTTAAAACATTTCTGAGTAGACAGTCTGTTACCTGAACAGCACTTGGCTACTTCCACACCCCCTCCGGCCTTTCATCTCCTGGAGCGTGCTGAAAACAGCCGCACATCCTGTCTGCCCAAAGACACAAACACTTAAATACACCAGGAGGAGTAAACACCCACCTGAGCCAAAGACAGTCACACCCTAGTAACACCTTGCACATACTGTACGTACAGACGGTCGAACAAGCACAGAGTGAATTCATTTAGAAATTAAACAATTTATATCAAGTCATCTTCAAAATAAACACTTACACTGTGACGTGGTTCATGTGACATGATAAAATCAGGTCAAAATAAAGAAATAATAATAATTATTGTTTAATTACCAAAACATTGTACATTGACAATCTAGCCCAGGGCTACTGAATTTAAGATGGCTCAGGGGCCACTCAGCGAAATTACAAAAGTCCAAGGTCTGCACGCTAAAAATGTCAGTATTATTTTGAAACGTTTACAATGTGATTTTGTAACAGACTAGTAGCGACTAGTATAAAGATTAAGGAAACACACAGTAAAAAGCCACATTTCCATCTATAAGGACAAACTTCAATAAACAAAAACATTGTGATTAATCATGATGAAGTTACAAAATGAGGCTTCATTCACAAAATGTGAAGAGAACATATAATGAACAGATTATCACAGGTGAATAAATAAGTGGTTAATTTAATACTCAGCTGACATCAGGCCATATCACTTTCTCTTGGAACAAACAATACAATACCTACAATTTTGTTCAAAACAATTAAAATGACTAATTATTAATTTGTATTGGTAACCGTATGACCATGACGAGCCGCAGATACAAACGGGTTGAGTAGCACTGATCTAGCCAAAAACTAAAATAAAAATAATTAGCACTGCAGATGTACGTATACCTCTCAAAGTCCATTTTAATGACTCATTTCAGCTGTTACTTGACTGCTTAGATTATAGAAGATGTGAAAACCTGGTTAGACAAACCATTTCGAAAGCTCAATGAAAGCAAACTAAGAATCCATCAATTTTATTTTGTCCATGCAGACTCGACTACTGCAAATACACTGGCACTGATCAGTCCTCACTCAGGCATCTTTAATGGTTCAAAATGCAGCTGCTCGCCTTTTTTTACTGGCACAGAAAAATATGACCATATCACTCTGGTATTGGCCTCACTTCATCTTCATTGACTCCCTGTCAGTTTTAGTTGATTTAAACTTAAGCTTCTATCATTTGTTTTTGTGTCAAGTGTCAAATCACAACAAGTTGTCTCAAGACACTTTACATATACAGCAGAAAACCAACAAAGATCCACCCAGAGCAAGCAATATTGCGACAGTGGTAACGAAAAACTCCCCTTTAGGAAGAAACGTCAGGCAGAATATTTCTGAACTCCTGCACCACTACAGCCAGTCAGAGCTCTGAGGCCTGCTGACAAATTGCTGCTGGCTGTGCCCAGAACCGGTCAGAAAAGCAGGAGTGACTGTGGTCCGTACGTGCCCTTGCGGCCGCTGACCCCAAGCTCTGGAATAGCCATCCCGGGCCATCCCTATGTAACAGATCTGCCCAATCCATTGAGATTTTTAAATCTGAAGACTTAATTGTTGTTATGAAGCATGTTGTTGATAGAACTAATATTAAGCACCATCATTAAGCACTGTCCCGCCACTATATAGAACAATATAGAACGTTTTGCGTTGACACTTATGCAGTGAAATAACAATACAGGACTTTTTACCGTGTAGGGTGACATGATATTGTTGGTACAAAATAGTCTTTGAATGCATACAATACAATACAATACAATACAATACAATACAATACAATACAATACAATACAATACAATACAATACAATACAATACAATACAATACAATACAATATTCACACATAAAATATGCCAGTGAATTGCCAGCATTTCAAGCAAGTGTGAATGGGGTTAACGTGCACCCGCCCGCACGAACGCATGCACGCACACACACACACACACACACACACACACACACACACACACACACACACACACACACACACACACACACACACACACACACACACACACACACACACACACACACACACACACACACACATGCACACACACACACAGTTAAGCTGTAGATGGTCTGCTTTAGCCTTCCCAGAGACAGGCAGACGTTGTGGCACTGAGGCCCAGTCTTTGAGCCAGCCATGTGAAGCTGTAGGCTGGCTGGAGGAAGATGAGGGGTGTTAAGGCACGGAAACAGCTGGTGGAGAGCCCAGAGGATATTAATCTGGGGGAAAGACAGGATGGCAGGAGAGGCCGCCTAATAAAGCATGGTATTACTGCTGCAGAGTTGTGTGTGTGTGTGTGTGTGTGTGTGTGTGTGTGTGTGTGTGTGCGTGCGTGCGTGCGTGCGTGCGTGCGTGCGTGCGTGCGTGCGTGCGTGCGTGTCTGCCTGTCTGTCTTCCTGAGGTATTATGGTGATCTGGGGACAAAATGCCTGTGTTTGTGTGTTGTGTACATGTGTCAAGGGGGCTGTCTGTCAGTCTGCTATGAGGTTTAGGCCCGTCTCTCTTAAATATTTACTCAGCCAACAACAAGTCGGGGAACATTTCTGCATGATGATGGCTGATCTCAGAGTTTCAAACTTGCAGAAAGCCAGTGACGCGGCCTTTAGTGCTCGTCTGACTCAACGGCTAAAACTATTAAGGAATTCAAAGTTTTACAGCTCTGACTTTTAGAGCTTTCACAAGATGTAGGCTATGTTTTGTGAAATTAATGTATTCTGCAACACAAATGAGAGAAAATTAAATTTGGATCTAGATTTTCTCTTGAGTGATTAAATTTCTGGTTTAAAGGAAGAAGGTGGAAGGTGGGAGGGGAAGTCGGGCTGCATCAGTCGCACAGACAGTAATGACGGCGCCACTGCTGTTTAACAATCAAAGATGGGAGGCGGGGGCTCGCAAGGAAGTCTCTCCCCGAAAATACAGGTGTTTGGTACAATCAAAGTGCAGCTTGCAGAAATGACTGGGTTTGAAGTTGAAAGGGGAGGCAGAAGGAGAGGAGGAGGGGTGGCGTGGGGGGGCACTGTGGTGAGTGAGTGCCTGTATGAGAAAAAAAAGTGACTCATAAGACAACTGTGGGCCGGTCCCTCCTCTGGGATTTTGAATAATCAACAAGGATAAGGAAGTCGACTAGGCTACTGGGTGCTTACTATTTACTTTGTTTAGATTTCTTTCCCCTAGCCTCCTGAGGGGAAGTGAGGCTTTAGCTGGCCTACCTCTCTGGAGGCAGGCGTGTTGGCAGTAGGATTTGTCTGGGACACCACTGTGGTTCCCGTGGGACAAGAGCAAATCAGACCAACAATAGACTCTATAGCCGCTAGAGAAGCAGTACCAGAACCACCTTGAGTTAGCATGTACGTATATTTACAGTACAACACATTTATCTCAAAAAATAAAAAGATTCTAAATTATAATCTGCCAACATGTATGAACAGTGAGACATAAACTTCTAAATGATGTGCATTGCTACAAAAATCTCAATAATTGGTATATCTGCCTCATATTTATAATTACTCTTCAAGGTAAGCACTTTCGCTTAGAAAAGGTGTGTTGACCAAAAATGACTTGATGTCAAAAGAGGAATTGTTCCTCATAATGTTACATGTATTTTATAAATACAGATTGCAGACCCTTAATACCTGTTTTCGTATCATATTTACAATTACAAATGAATGGGCTATACCAATAAAGAGCAACAACGTGTGGCGGTGTATGCACACAGACAGTAGCTGGAATTAAATACAAACTTATCCTCCTTCTATTCTCACTTCAAAGGTGGTCACATTAGCACCAGTGTTTAAATGTATATTTATATTAGCTGACAGTGAAAGTAATTTAGGTTGAACAGGTCTGTATGACAGGCCTTGGCAAAGATTTAAAGGATTTGAGTGTCAGACCTATAGGCTGTTCTGCAGGTTGGATGAGATGTGAAGACGGTTCACCTCAAAGAAACCCACATACTGTAAGTATTCATATTCACACATTTCAGTGTTATCACTAAAACTGTAGTCATATTTTGTCATCATTTTGTTTCATCTTGAAAGATCATTTGAACCACAAACACAAGTAAACAATTTAGAGTTAGACATACACTTAACTTAAACACATATAGGATATAAGGAGAACACAACCACTGATAGGGGGGGGAACTGTCAAACAAACCTTCTAAACAGGCTAAAAACATTAGGAGAATTTGTAAGCCCCACATTTAATTGCACTGTAATTAAATGTTATTAAATAGTCTCTTTCAGATTGCGTAGCACTTTATCCATGAGAAATATGCATGACTATTTAAAGGCATTGGTAAACACCATTTAGACTTTGTGTGTGGTCTTCAATTCAGTGGCTTGATCTCCCCATGTGTACATGTACATTATACTGGGAAGAGAACAGCAGATCAAACCTCAAATGGACCTGATGTATTTTATTCATGCCAATTTTCTTTTTAAAGAAGAAAATGTACAAGTTGTGGACTCAGAAAAGATAATAACACTTTATTTACTTTATTTGACTTTTTTTTCAACATTGCTCGTTAAGTGGGGATATTGAAATTATTTATATCTGTTACCTCCACCATGTGGTGTGACTTTACAGGACTAGCCTACATGTATTTCTAATCAGATATTTTATTCACATCTCAAAGATAATAGTGTCATCTATGCACATGCTGAGTCACAATTGCGCCAATCTGATCACAGACATTTTTACAATCACATATTGAAAACTATTTCAGTCTGTGACTGAATAAGGAGGTGCAACTCAGTCCAGACTTAGACTTAATCACTTCAGGAGGTCATATAAAAGCATTATATTTGGGAGGTACTTGGACAAGGAGGGGTGGTTGACCCATTGAGTCAACACAGCTCTCTCTGGCTCGACTGGCTGTCACAAGTCCTAGCACCTTTGCTGTAATCCAGCCCGTTGTGGGCCTTTGGATGTTTTTAAAGTACCAGTTTTACCAGTTTTATTGATTTTATTTCAGTTATTGCTGAGATTGTTTTTATTTGTTCTATTTTCATGTTTTTCTTTAAGAAAAGTAGGTTGTTGTAAATACATTCTGTTGAAAAGTAATAATTACCAGTGAATGCTGCATTGGTAAATACTTCATATACTCCTTATCGGACATTGTCTCTTTTGTTGTTGTATTTTGTTTCAGTGTTGTTTTAATGTATTTGTTTTCAAATAATGTTCGAAATAAAACTAATTTATTCATTCGTTCATTCGTTCATGTGTTCATGCGTTCATTCATTCATTCATTTGCTATATCTCCATCAGTCCAAGCTCAACATTTTTACTGTGCTTCTTCAGGGAATAAGGAGGAGATGGGAGAAACCCACTTCCCGCCGGTCTGTCTGTGGTCTGTTTTTGTCAGTTGATTTGAAGTTGCTCCACCAACATGCTGTGACAGGAAAGGAATTAACTCAGCAAAGGAGGGAAAAAATAAAAGCCTCAAATGATCAGACTGATAAACTATTAAATGTGTGATGTAAACGTAACAAAGAAATAATATAGAATCAGTAATAGTAAGGAAGGCCCAGGCGGTGGCGTAACCGCCTGGGCACCCGACTGGTAATCCAGTCGCAGTGTGCCGCGGGTTCGACTCCCGAGCCCGACACGGCCTTTACTGCATGTCTTCCCCCATCTCTCTCCCGTTTCCTGTCAGCCTACTGTCAACCTTCAAAAACCAATAAAAAAGGCGTAAGCCGCAAAAAAAATATCTTAAAAAAAAAAAAGTAATAGTAAGGAAGAGAATAACAAAGTATGTACATTGGTCTTACATTGGTCATAGCACACTTTGAGACGCTTGAAGGTGCTGCTGCGTGCATGGTTCCTACATCTAAATGTTGTCCATTTGCGTATGTGTTCACTGCACAGTACTGTGTGTGTGTGTGTGTGTGTGTGTGTGTGTACTTTTACATTTGGCCAAAACAAGTTTTACTCTTATGTACCTGTCCTGTACACAATAAAGTATATAACCTTGAACCTTGCAGTGGCTCTCAAAGTGCATGGGGTCCAGGGAAGGACTCTCAGGGTTCCTTGTGGGGGTTCCACATGCAGGAACCTTAACGGTTTGGAACTCTGAGAGTGTACAAATGGAACCAAATGGGTTCCATTTGCACACTCTCTGTAAAGTTATGGGGATCCTTGACATTAAAATGTTACCATGCAGGGGCATAACAGGTTCTTTAAGGTGTCTCAACCATCCCAAAGAACTGCAGAAGAACCGCTCAAGAACCATTATTTTTGTGTTGTGTCCTTACACAATAGATTGATATGTTTTAATTTGCTTTACTCACTGTAAACACCAATACAACAAATCTGATGACATGCCACACTGGCACTGGCAGTGGAAGTTGAAAAAACTTTGAAGGACAGGAAATAGGTAATTAGGCTACTTTCTGCAGTGTGATATACTATAGTTTAATTTAGGCTACTCGTTATTTGGCGTATAGGACAAACATGCTGTGATGGGGCTAAGCAGTTGAAGGATTTCAAGCTGATGTATTCTCAACTGTGTTTCACTAACCTTTGACCACTACCTGTCCCAGATTATAGCATCAACATGTATAATGTGCATGTTTAACGCCTGGGAATCTAACCCATGCAGGTCTCCCGTGTGTAAAGCCAACATCTTAACCACTAGCCTAAAGGAGGATTCCACCTTGGCTGGAGGAGATATTAGGCTTTTGGTCATCAGGCAGAGGCTCTGAGCCACTATACTGCGTGATACAGTACACATGCACTTTCCTGCACCACAAGTAGGCCTATGCAACCAAAACCAGCACTAGCTCACCTGTGTTGTAATGTTTCTCTCTCATGCAATTTGCAGACATAATATGTATGAAAATTGCTTTATAGGACAAAGTAAAGTTTAGGAATTTGTTTTAAGTTACAGTAGGCCTAATTATTGAAATCAGGCTATGGTGATGAATGATGATGACCATTGATGATGATGAAGATAATTGTATTATTATTACCATTATTATTATTATTATTATTATTATTATTATTATTATTATTATTATTATTATTATTATTATTATTATTGTTATTATTGTTATTATTATTATTATTATTATATCCCATAAATCAGTTGATGTGAGCCGAATGGCCATCTTCAGAAATGGTTTAAACTTTAAGAAATTGCATTAATTCCCCCAGCCCCATTGATGATTGCTGTGTGAGCTCCTGAGTCCTCACCTCCTGTCGAGGGCGCATCCTCAAAGGGCAGACTGACACCACTTGAGGGTGGAGCTCTAAGGAAGTCAGGATACATAGCCTATCATAAACTTTGTCACTGTTGACTTTACCTGTGCGCGAAAACGTTATCGCTTTACCTGGACCGTTTGAGATGGAGCAAGCGACATGAAATAATAAGGATACAATTTTATGACAGTCAGGATTTTTTCTTTTTACATATATATATATATATATTTAATGGTGGGAATCAGCAGTAGGCTAGAACTTAACTGAGCCACTTCAGCGAGTTAACGTAAAAGATAATAGCACGCAGTTGGACTAGCAGCAAGGAGAACAGGTAACAGTATAATCATGTTCTATGATAGATGATTGATTGATTACGTGTTCGTGTTGTACACAGAAACAAATAGATCAACCGAAAAATAATGCCATGGATTATCAACTGAATTAAAAACCACATGAGCGACGTAGGCGTAGGCTACAAGAGGCAATAAGAGACCAGGTTGTCACTGACAGGTTAATAGCCTAATTTATAGCACCACCAAGTGTAAAGCAGCGTTACAACTTTGGCTAACAGAAGTGTATTGATTTTATTTATACCGTCGGCTAATCAGTTAATTTAAATGTTTTGCTTTTCGTGTATTTGATTTACATCTTGATATTAATAATTGAATCACAATGAATGGTCGATGATGACGTGAATAAAACATGTTTGGCTACATAGCCTCCTAGAGTAGACTCGTACAGCCTAGCCTACTAAGTCATAGATCAACAGGGTCTCTAGGCTACTGGGTCAGTTATTTTGAAGTTAAGTTGTCTACTCCCATATTATATTATTTTAGGACTATTCGATTTTCAAGGGCAATGCCATAATGCTATTTTATGATCCTTGTAGTTTTTTTTAGCCTGCACATATTGTCATTTTGTGATTCAAAATAGATAAGAAGGATATATATTAATTATATTAAAGATATATACTAATTAAAATGTGTTCCAATAAGATTTATGGAGGGGTTATGTTTATGTCTGACAGAACCACTATTATTTGTGTACAGTAAGGCACTTAGGAAAATGATTGATGATCATCAATCATTTTCCTAAGTGCCTTACTGTACACAAATAATAGTGGTTCTCCATCGGTCCATCAAATGTGATAAACTCGAATCTTCATGCACTAAAAGAGCAGAAAGAAAAAGAAAGAAAGAAAAGAAAAACAACTCAATTTCACTTTAGCACGTTTTATGTAGTAATATTAGTAATACTATGTAATACTATTTAAAAGAATGCAAATCCTGTGTAGCTGCTGTTGGGGGGGGGGATTTTGAGTTTAGAGAGAGAAAAAAAATGGTCAGCATGGATTTGTGCATGGACCTTGTCAAAACAAACAAAAACCAAAGAAAATCACAAGGTGTAAGTGGTTAGTGGCTGTGGTTTTCCAAATCGTCTCTGTCTCATACTTCAAGCCAAGGTGAGATTTATGTGTCTCTCTCCACTGACATAAGTGAGGAGGGGAAAATAAACCTAAACGCTACTGAGGAACTATAGCCTACTGTACATTGCAGTTGATTATACCAGAGAATATTTGTTATTCAATAATAAACCCTAACCCTAAATTTCACATCTACTATCAGCTATATTTAAACTATGGTGGATGGATACCATTTTCTAATCATAAAAGCAATGCATCTTAAGTTCTATATGTTAGCCATATTGTCACATTTGGCCACAACATTTTCCAAATTATAAAACGCTGCAGATTATTTGTTGACTCAGTATAGATAGAGCATCAATGCATCATTCATCCGTGTAAGGAATATGGGTCCTAGTTTGGGTGAAATATACATAACTCTGAGAGCGTTAAATGGACACAAATGGAACCCATATTTAACACTGACGAGGATCTCACATTAAAAAACGGTTTAGTGTTTGTTATAGCCTGTTTTGAGTATCAGGTGGGCTTTGACTGTAACCAGCAAATTATATTAAGTTATCTGAATTGTCCCATGATGTTAAATTCATCCTGTACCCTAAAGAGATAAAAAACTAATGCAGAGGTATCAGAGACAGCATGATCCACAAACATTTAGCTGCACACTAAGGCCAAAAGAATAGGACGCAAACAAGGATCTTACAGTAGATGCAACATAAAACAAGTAACATGTTTCATTTATAAGTATATACAGTTTGGAACATCCAAACATAGACATTGTTAATATAGTAATTGTATTTTGTACTGTATATTGTTTAGTATATTGAACATATTTTCACAACACATATACTAGAAACAACTGTAAATCAAAATGTATGTTATGCTGCTGGTGTTCCTGTAGTATAAGGTACACTGAATAAAGCTATTGATACTTGTTTAGCAACAACAGGATAAGTTTAGTTTGGACAGGTACACTCAATGTGCTTGCACTCAATGTCCTGTTCATCACTTCGGCAGTTTTCTATTTCACATAGTCAAACAATCATCTAGGGGAACTGTCTCCCCCTTCCTCAACATGTCTCTTCCTGATTGCAGACTTGTAAACCAGGGACTGTGCTGGGTCTTGGTTGAGCAAGTTTTATGACCAGAGCGCTGTCGTCGCCCTGTACCATCCTCCTCCACTCTGTCTGCCGTCCCCTGGGGCCCACACGCCAGCTGTTTCCCCAAGGAACTCTAGCTACCAGCACTATTTGTGAATGGAGGAGGATGTCGTTCTCTTTGTGTGTTTATGGTTATGTCAGAGAGTGCAGGGGAGCAAAAGAGAGGGACAGATCCACTGTGCGTCTAACTTACATTCCCAAAAAATTACAGAGCTGTAGCTCTGACTCCAGGGCGACATGAAATAAATCAGCTTGACCTTTAACACCAGACCTTTCATTAAGGAATTCCAGGCTAATTGCTTTACGATTTCATTATGACTAGAAGGCTACTCGTGTAGTGGGTTTGAGTAAACCCTTGAAAGGCGAGTGTGATGCATTGCTCACAATTGTGCTGACCTTATGTACTGACTCAACAAATTTTGATCTGCAGAGGGGATTATTGAGAGTCAAACTTGGTGACACCACGTCTTTTCCTGCACATTCACGTTGAAGCAGTTAGGGCTGAGCTCATCCTGGCTTTGCTGGTTCTAGATATGAGGCACGGTGTATGTCCACCATTAAAACTTGATCTCTAGGGCCTGGGTGACCACAGTTCTCTCAGATATGATCAGAAAAGAAGATACAAACGTCTAAAGATTCAGGTTAGTTTACCGTTTCCTGCAGTAAAGATAATTGCAGATTTTCATGAGGATGGGATAGGATGGGGGGAGGACTTTAAAAGTCAGCAGATTGTTTACGGCCAGGAAATATTTCAAGCCTCCTGTAGGTTGGGCTTCGTGTCATAAATTTCTCTCCACATCTTGAATGCCATTGGAAATTCCAAGCCAGGCCCTTGTGCAGGATGTGTACCTGACAGACACCATTCAGGTCCATTGTGTTGCAGTTAACAGCGTATCATGGAAAGGATGCTGTTTTGGAGCGTGTGCCCATAATTACATAGATAAAGTAATTGTTCTCTTGTTATTGTTGGACTTCTGTTCTCAGGCTCCTGAATGCCGTCAGTCTGCAACTGTTGATGCTTTCTGCCGCCAGTGTGTAAGAGGTGGGGCATTTTATGGGGCTCTTTTTTGCAGCTTGCCCAGAGGGGTGTTGTTGTAAATCATGTGTGATTCATAAAAAAACAGGTTCCACTGTCTGCCAGGCTTCATCTCCACAAACCTCAGAGACGTACAAATAGACGTTGGCCTGCAGCCATACCTCCCTGGATACCCTTCCTTTACCAAACTGTTCATCTGTCAACACTCCCCCTTCGCTCACCTCCCTCCCCCAACTCTCTAGTATTTATCGCACTCCGCCTCTACCTCTGCAGAAGACTGACAATGTTGTTTTCTTTGCACTTCTCTTTGACTGTCCTCCATGGGAAGTACCTGGCAGCGGATGCATGTGGCAAGTTTCTGCCTGGACACGTCTACCCCCCCCCCCCCCCCGAACACACACAAACAAACACATACACGCACACATACACACACACACACACGCACACACACACACACACACACACACACACACACACTCCCCTGTCTCAACGACCACGCACCGTGAGAACTGCGGTATCCATGGAAATGAGGGAGGTGTGTTCAGGGTGGTTATTTAAATGTAGCGGATTTGGGCTCACTGATGTTTGAACATTTTAGACTTGTGTAGGTTTACCAGTTCTTCAGCCAGATTGATTATGGTGGCGGGGGGTTGGACGGGTATGACGTCACCTCAAGTTTCAAAAGTCTTGCATGGGGTGGAAAGATCTTGCTGTACGTGTTTCTTAAACTGCAAGCAGGTCAGAAAGGCAGTAGAATGGTGGATCTTGTAGAAGAAATAACAATGTCTATTCTTTGTTTTATACTTTTTTTCAGATATTTTCTCGGTGAAACTAATAGACCATGTGGTAATCTTCTCAACTTAACCGTGTAAACCACAGCCAACGTATTCAATCTGCTGTCCTCAACATCATCATCATCATCAATCTCACACCTGCAACAGCTACTACCATCATGGCCCACCCATATGAGCCCTGGTTACGAACAGCACCCGGTGGTGGCAGTTCAGAAGACATGAACATCCCTTCCTGGTGGGACCTCCACACTGGGCCAGGGAGCTGGATGGACCTCCAATCAGGGCAGGGTGTTGGGTTAGCCCCCGGCAGCTCCATGGGACTGCAGCCTTCCTTAGGACCTTATGGCTCTGAGAGCCAGCTATGTAACCTCCCCCCAGCTCAACTGGCCCCGGGTTCACACTCGTCTCACCTTTTCCCACAAGATGGCTTCAAGATGGAGCCAATGGGTCCTGAAATGCTACAGCAAGAGTCATATTCCCTGGAAGAACCTCAGGAAAGTCCTGCCTCCGCTCGACCTAAACCTCAACGACGCTCCTCCTCCAGGGGGTCTGGCCAGGCTGTGTGCCGCTGCCCTAACTGCGTTCACGCTGAGCAGCTAGGTCAGAGCACTGACGACAGTAGGAGGAAGCACATGCATAACTGCCATATTCCTGGATGTGGCAAAGCCTATGCCAAGACCTCCCACTTGAAGGCTCATCTGCGCTGGCACAGTGGAGATCGGCCATTTGTCTGCAACTGGCTCTTCTGTGGGAAGCGATTCACTCGCTCTGATGAACTGCAGCGCCACCTACAGACACACACTGGTGCCAAAAAGTTCAGTTGTGCTCTATGTCCCCGTGTATTCATGCGCAATGACCACCTGGCCAAGCACATGCGCACACATGAATCCCCACCAGGAAGAGGGGAAGACAGAGTGAATGGTGAAGGAAGGATGGATAAGGGCTTTGATACACCCACGCCTCCTCATGCAGCCTCCCATGTATCTCCAACGGATTCCACAGAGCCACCGCTTAAGCTGAAATGTGAGACTGACCCTTCAGTCTCGAGTGTATCAGGGCAGTCCACATAATTGCATAATTACTTTAAGAAGAGACTTTTCAGCTAGCAGTTGACTATGAGCCTACTCTATTAGTTGTAGGGGTGTCATAGTATTAAGATAGGCCATAGAACAAATATTTTTTAATAAATTCTGGACTGAACAGACAGCTTCTTTCTATTTTCTTGTGCATCTGTGACAGCACATGGAACAATAAGCTTAGACAGAATACAGGTCTAATAAGGACTCTGTAATTCTCTAAATGTAGTAGCACAGATGCTACTACATTTAGAATGCTATCATAATCAGAATGCTATCATAATCAAATATATTGTACTGGATTACACACACATCTGAAGACAAAGGCAATCTTCAGTGTTCATGTCCGATTGGAAAGTGGAGCAACCAAGCTCGAGCTAAACGCTTGCTGCTAGTGAAGACTATCCAAAGACATTTGGAAAGACTTAAACTGAAGAGGGCTTGTTGTCATGTTTACAATGTTGCCAAGTAACAAAATGTGTTACTTGATATTTTGGAGATAATTCAAATCTTCAAACAGCCATTTTCTTTGTCAGTGATCTTTTCTTTTTTTTTAACAGCATGAATGGAGAAATAAGACAGGGGCAATTTCTCTATTTGTTCTCTGTTCTAACATCTCTTGTCTTTTGAGTAGCCTACTACTGTACACATGATAAGACACTGGAAACTGAAGATTCTAATTCAAAGAAATCAGTCAATTTGTGTCACTGGCACAAAATAGCACACAAATTGGCAGTAGTACATTGCTGCAAAATGGTGAAGTGAACCTGGTTTGCTATTGCAGTGTGCTGTAGTGTCAATATACACGTATATGAATATATGTTGGACTAAGACTCAACTGAAATATAATTTGTATTTATGCAAACATGACTGAAGCAATATTAATTCTGACTGCATTATCAATATCATGGCTCTAATCGCTCAAGATCAGCACCACTGCCCTAAACATGTAGTATTATTCTTAGTAAGAATAAACACAAGCACCCAGGAGAAAGTGGACGAAGACAAAAAGGAGGTGGTGCTACCTATTTTTGAGTGGTGTAAACCACTCCTACAACTGGCTTTGTTAGTTTGTCTGTCTGTTCGTACCAAAAAATTAGCATGGTTGCTATGGTCACCCAGTTCACACGGGTGTGATTTCATTACGTCAGACCACAGCTGATCAGTCTATATAAGACCTTACACCACTCAGTTCACACGGGTGTGATTTTTTTTTACCGAATGGGTTTCCAGATTGTTATTGCTCTACAAGTAGATGTTCATGCCGTGATAATTTAGGGATCTCTACCTAAATTCCATCTACTGGATATGTTTATATGCGTTTGCCTGTCAGATCAAATGAAAGTTAAAATCCTCATCAAAGGACTTGAAGGGCCTCATCTCTCAGCAACTTTTATGAAAAGCTGTTTTGTTTATTGTGCTCTTCGGTGTTCTACAGCTACACAACGTGAAATGATATTCACCTCAACAGCTCCTTTTGTGGTGAATCAACATGTAAGCAAAAAAATGCACATGTATGTTTGCAGTCTAAATAAAAGAAAACATGACTTCATATAATATATGCCATTTAGTGGATGCATTTTTCCAAAGTGCCTTGCAGTACCAAAAATGCATATTTTTTTTTAGCATAATGTATCCAGGGAGTCTTAAACCCCTAATCTTTGTGGAGTTGATTCATACTAGTACGACAGAGTATACTATACTCCCATGTTCCACTTTATATGACGTAAAGTGTTATTAATGTGAGCATAACCTTATTCCAGTTAATGCATAATACACCAACTGCATTTATGTGGTTTGCTTGCTATGGATAGATAAACATTCGCCAATAAGCAAATGGGTATGTACAATTAGTTCTGTAGTAAACAATACAACACTATTAGGATGTACGTAAATCATCACAGATGTTAGGTTGAGATTTCTATCTGATATGTTGGGGAATTCAAATTGTTTGAGGCTCATCATTTCTGTATTTCTGTATAGAATTTAAGCAATGAGAGAATTATTATCTATTAGTTATTGTCTATTTACAATAATAATGTCTATTTTGGTTGACTTATTATAAATAGACAGTTTTCTCTTTTGTTGGTCAATTGGACTAGATTGAAAACAGTTTTCCCACAATTGTATAGTATAATGTTTTAGTAAATAAATTTCAAACATTATATAATTTAAATACCACTATTTAGTTTCTTGCATTGAATCTATAAATGTTCTTTGTGTAATAAACAGCAATATTCTGTGACTATGTTTCAAATCTTTATTTATATAATCATCGACACCAACATCTTAACACTTTATACATAGATTATCAGTTTACAAGATGAAATCAGTCATCATTAGCAGCAGTGATGGAAGAAGTATACTCACATATTTTACTTAAGTAAAAGTATCAATACCTTATTTTAGAAATAGTTTATTACAAGTGCAAGTTCGGTATATTCAAAATTCATTAAAAGTACAATAGTATTGGCATCAACATATACTTAAAGTAAAAGTACTCATTATATGCAAATGTATTACAAAAATCTTTTTTATCCCACAATTTTGCAACCCATTTTTTCACCTAGTGACCTAGTGTCAAATATCTAATGTAATCCTGGGTGCTACACTTCCTCTGGGGGGGGGGGGGGGGGGGGGACACTGACCTAATGCTTCCTTCTATGCATGAGGAGTCCAAGCTGCTTCTTTTCACCTGACAGGGGGGAGTTTCCCCGGCCGGTTCCTTTCCCCTCCATCAGGCTGGCCAGAGGGAGGTATAGTTTAGAGACGAGGATTACTGCATGTTTTTTGTGAGGGTACCTACCTACCCTAGGGGACACGGGGAGAACATGCTCCACACGCTCAACACTCCACACAGAAAGGCCCTTTTACCAACCCCGCCTCGGGTATGGGCACTGATGACGCGGACGGAACACGCCCCCAGCGGGAATCGAACCCAGGACCTGCTGTGAGGCGACAGCACTACCGACTGTACCACCGTGCCCCCCATTTTTTCTTTTTAACATAGCTTATTAATGCCTATCTTTATTACATATTAACAACAAAGAAAATGTAAAGAACATACAAAACAAAAAAAAACAATAACAAAGAAAAACAAACAAAAGACAAAAAACTGAAAACAACAAACACAAAACAAATGCATAATGTGCATACTTAGATCCCTAGTCTTTCAATTCTACATTTGTCACATTAACATGTTAATCAAGCAATCAATCATTCCATTTGGTACTTTTCCAATAGCGTCAGTTTTAGCCTTTTTTTAATTGGATTAGATTTATACTTTGTTTCAAATTCTAGAGACGTGTTTTGGCCATGTTCAGAATAAGAACATTTTAAAAACTGGATCCCCAAACTGTGGTGCATGCACCCCCTAGTGCGCGAGTGCCTTCTAGGGGGTGCATGCATGAAAAGGCTAATGGTTTATGGTGGTGCAATGGTTTTATTTTAAATATCTGATTATGAACATATATGCCAATATATGGCAAGTATGCAGAATATAGGCTATATTATGCTGCATATATGCCATGAACCATATTCGGGTTCATGGCATATGGATATATAGGAAATACACCTCATTCCATGTAGGTGCGTCAGCTAGGTCGGGGGGGTAAGGTAACAGGGGGTGCACGCCGCACGGCCTAAAATGTTTGGGAACCGCTGCTGTATACAATGATGGGGCAGTGGTTCTCAAAGTGGGGTTAGGGGACCCCCCACAGGTCCTTGAAGGGTTTCCAGGGGGTCCCCAGCGAAATGAGTTAATATAGCATCAAAATCAGTATAGCCACTTACCCACTTTGAACCAAGACCATTTAAAATTAGCCGATATAAGGTCGTACAAATTACATTTCTATTAAAAAACGGGAACTCATCATATAAAGAAAGTAAAAAAGGGGAAAAAACATATAGGGCCTACAGTATGGGGGAAAAGAGGTGGGGGGAACTCAGACTTTATTTACGGGGGCCAATTTCGAAATGCGGCTGTCCGTATATTGAGAGCGATTTTGAAGGAGTCAAGGGATTCACATCATGTCCTCTTAATGGCTGCTGGTAGGGCGTTCTCCACATTTTAGTGGCATAGGAGCAAAATTAATTTATACCAATTTAATGTAATTCCTGTGCTCTTGGAAGACCTATAAAATACATTCTGAGATCCCTGTAATTGAAAGGTGAACATTTCTGTCTTATATTACTGGGAGTGATATCTTCCAGGATGACTATGCCACCATCTACAGGGCTTCTGCAGGTTTGACGCCTGAGTAGCCTACGAACATTTCTGAAGGATGCTGCTATGTCAGTGACTACATCTCACTGCAAATTCAACAATTTTACTTAGTATATGTTGACATATTCACATATAGCCTACCTATTAAAATAGAAAGAATCTAGGTATAGGCATACTCACATAAACTATTATTATCCCATGATCATCATCATCATCATCATCATCATCAACAGACTACATGAATGAATCACATTCAACATTGTTACAACTTTGAATTTATGCACCAATTTGAAACCAATGGTGCCAAATTGCTATTGTAATAAGATTAGCCTACATAGTAACTGCATGGTTGATTCAATCAATACATTTTTCAATCAATCAATCAACTTGATTGATTGATTGAAAAATGTATTCAGTTTGTAGAATGGGTACAGTTCAAACGAGACAGTACAGGTCAATACAAAATCTGCTACAAGGATTATAAACCAGAAAAAGCACTAAGACTTACATCAGTCAGGGTCCTGCATTTTCAATTCATGAGAACATTTAAAGTAGGCCTATATGAGAACAAAAGGGGAAATCATATTGAAATGTGTAGGCCTACAGTGTGGAAAGAAAGGGGTGGGGGGACTTTGACTTTTTACAGGGGCCAGTTTTGAATTGCAGCCACCTGTAAGTGCTCTTTCAGAGCGGTTTTGAAGAAGTCTAGGGATTCATATTTCTTTATGGCTGGTGGTAGGGCGTACCACATTTTAGTGGCATAGGAGCGAAATACTGCTGCATGGTTCCCAAACTTTACCGGAAAAACTACTTCATAACTATTTAAACTATTTCATAAATTGTGACATTTGGTATGTAGCCTATCATAGGCTATAATATTTTTTTTTAAAACACAAAGAAGAAAAAAACACAGAGAAAGAAAGAAAGAAAGAAAGAAAGAAAGAAAGAAAGAAAGAGCCGATCTACAAACTTACGCGTCTGATTTTCAGAACCTTGGAAGTTGGTATGTCCCCTAGTCTCGCGTATAGCCCATAGTATAGCCAGACAACTATTCCACAATCTCCGAATGTATAAAATGATGAAGCGTTTGGAAATCGCGGAGGCGACAGTCTGGTAACGCGAGACTACACGTCCCCTAGCAACAAGACCCTCCCCATCCGGGAAGTGAATCTAGTCTACAGGAAGTAAACAAAACAACACGGACGCCGGACGGTCGTCGCTGTTAGTTTTGATTTTTTTCTATTCTAACTACATTTACACTATTTCCGTGACGGTGACATTGTTACAGGTTTTAACGACGAACGTGTAGAAGAGCAGTTTTGTCTACCGGTATATCTATTTTCTCTTGGACGGATCGACGATCTTGCCAAGATGGGAGGCGGTGACCTCGTAAGTATGAGCTACCTACCATAGCAACAAAAGCTAACTGTGTGATTAGCTTAATGTTGCAATCACTAATTCTTTGTTTTTATTCCATTCTATCTAGTCATAGTCGCGAAATTACTTCCACGTGTGAATACACCCATTAGAGGAATTCAAATTTGATGAAAAAACGACCCATTATGAATATAAAATGATATACTCTGTGTGTGTGTGTGTGTGTGTGTGTGTGTGTGTGTGTGTGTGTGTGTGTGTGTGTATGTATGTATACACACACACACACACACACACACACTACAGTTATGTGGTAAGTGTATTCTAAAAATAATCACACCACACAGTAAGTGAATTATTATTATATTGTCTAGTACTTACTACTTACTAGAACTTAAACCGCTTATCCGTAGTTGGGACGCGGGGGCAACAGCTCCATCAGAGATCTCCAGACTTCCCTCTCCAGGGCAACATTAGTGACTTCCTCCTGGGGATCCTGGCACCCAGACCGCCCAGACTATGAATAACATTTATTATGACAATTATGTTATTGTCTACTAGAACTTTAAGAAAATCGGTCAGTTTAGTTGACACAAGTCAGCAGTAGGTTGTGCGCTCTGCTCACGCACCGTTTGTGTGCAAAGCGCAAGTTGGCAGCTCGACAGTGCATTTCTGTTTAAACTTTTTAGGGTCCCTGTGATGTCATGTGGGTCAATACAGTAACATCATCATCATACTGTAAATTATGAAAGACTCAAAGCTTGAAATTGTCGGTGCAACCACAATTGCAATTTCCCAGAATTGAGCCTTTCTAGTATTATGTTGTCTACTTGAACTTAGTCTCACGTTGCCAGACTGTTTCCTCTCACAATTTCCAAATGCTTTCGTTATACAGTCTGGAGCAACGGAAGCTCTATCATGAGTAAAATATAAAGTGGAAGTGGAGCCTCCTCCCCACTTCCGTTTCGTCTTTACAGGCATAAATCTAAATCATCTACGCATATATAGCTTGCTGCTTAGCAAAAATAATAAAATAAGCTCTAAAGATATTTTTAAATATATTTTCATGAACGGAAATGGCAGCTTCCTTACTCTGATTTCAATATAGCATTCAGAGATTGTGGAATAGTTGTGTGGTGAGAACTTGAACTTGAAGAAGAGCTGGCACCCCCAGACTATGAAAAACATTGAATTATTATCATTTTCTTGTCCACTAGAACTTGAAGAAGAGCTGGCACCCCCAGACTATGAAAAACATAGAGCGGGTGTGGAAGGCTGAACAGAAACATGAGGCAGAATGCAAGAAGATCGAGGAGCTGCAGAAGGAGCTCAAAGAAGAACGAGCGCGAGAAGAAATAACCAAATTTGCACAGGAATCTGGTGCTCTCAAGTAAGTTTTGAAACGTTTCCAAAACCGGGTCTTATCACACTGTCAGAGTTGGTTATGTATTGTAGACTGCACTTCTGATATACAGTTACAATACCGGTGGTTCTCAAATGTACCCTCACGGGTACATTTGGTTCCATTATAATTTGGAACCCCCTATAGGAATTGATAGAGAGAGGGAACTGCTAAGGAATCGGTCCCCAGACCGTTTAGAGCTGTGGTTCACAAACTTTTTAGTTTGTGACCCAAAAGAGAAATGTGATGTCTCCCCGGGACCCAAACTAGTGAAAATAGCAGATATACAAGCTCCTAACACGTCGAGGAGCTTGTAGATGGGCTTTCACTAATTATTTAGAAAAACATTGAATTTGTCTCTAATTCATGAAGAAAAAAATATTTTTTGGAAATGTTTTGAAATAATAATTAAAAACAAAATAAAGGGATATTTATTTACTTGTTATTTACTTGTTGTTAAAAATATGTCCGCAACCCACTTCCCGACTCAGTGTTTGGGAAACACTGTTTATTACAGGGAATTGCTAAAGAATGAGAATCGTTCAAATCCTAAAGGATCCCCACCCTATTTCTCACAGTGTGATATTTGACTTTTTTTCTTTTGTTGCTTGCAAACCGTTAAGGCAAGTTTATTTCAGTAGTGCGATGGTTAGGTTCTAATATGTGACTTTTATTGGGTGGTATAGGAAGAAAGATGACCGCTTGGACTGGATGTACCAGGGCCCAGGTGGTCAAGTGTCCCGGGATGAATATCTGCTGGGGCGTCCCATTGACAAGCAAATCACTGACCAATATGAGGAAGCTGAGAGTGGTCCTTCTTCCCAAACGGGTCTCCTGCCTGGATCCATCTTCAACCCCACTACTCCTGCCTCTAACCTTGACCTGGCTGCTAAGATTAGGGAAGACCCTCTGTTTGAAATCAGGTTAGCACCCTCTTCGGTATTAATCATTAGCATTGCTTAGCTCTGGTCCATAGCCTTACTGCTCTTGCTGCCGTTAAGGCTATGGAACTGATTGGCTTCCTGCCTCACATGAAATGCAGACCAGCCTCTCCTCTGTAGCGGAAATAAAAATAATGTTTTACCTACTCACCAATACAAAGACGGGTTGTGTAATTAGAAAGCCTACTTTCCTTAGTGGACGCACTTTGGGCCCCCCACCACAGATTTTTCCTTCGGGTGAAAAAAAATCTCTTTCTCTCCAAAAAGTGCATTTATACGCAACCTGTCTTTGTATTGGTGAGTAGGTACAACATTATTTTTATTTTCGCTACAGAGGAGAGGCTGGTCTGCATTTATGAGAGCCCCAGAAGTTGACAGTAACATAGCTCTAAATGCGACAGCATTAGAGCTATGGACCAGAGCTAAGCATTGCTAAACCTTTTTTACATTCTTATCTTTTGTCTGTACCTAAGTGATTGAAATGGTCTTGCATTTACCTGGCTGTAACATTGATTAAAGGAAACGAGAGGAAGAAAAAAAGAGAGAGGTCCTCACCAACCCAGTGAAGATGAAGAAGATCAAAGAAATGGTGAGATAATGTGAAGGGGCAAAGTTTGTTTTCTTATGTTACACTACAGTTACATTGTAGAGGTCATATCCATTTCAAATTGTAGTACTGTAGTTTGCAGAAGGCATGTTGAAGCGTTCAGTAGCCATAAGTCAATGTGTAGCAGTGCGACAACTGACAAGTGAGCTTGAAGCCCTAACCAAGTACAACTAAGCTTTATCTCTTTATAATTTGTCTGTGCATTTAATGCCCCAATAATACTTTCCATGTGCTATTTTGTCAGCTACGCCACAACCTTGAAAAGAAAGATAAGAAAAAGAAGCGAAAGAAGGAGAAGAAGGAGAAGAGAGCGGAAAAGGAAAGGAGAAAGGAGAAGAAGCATAAGAGGAGGAGCACCAGTTCAAGCTCGGAGGCAGAGGAGGACACTAAACACAGGTGTACTGTGCAGCATGACACCAGATTATTACCATTTAGTGAAACAATATTTTATACATGTATTACACTAGAATTTCGCGGGCCTTCGGCCCGCTCATCCCAGAGTTGCGTTGCCCCGCGTTGCGATACAGAAGTCCACAGATACAGAAGTCCACAGTGACACGCGTTTTATGCAGCTGTTTTGTGTTGCAGCGCGTGCACGCGCGCGCGTGTAGTGTTGTTGTTCTTATCCATAACAATAAATGGATCAAATATGCTCTATATTAGTTATGTATAGATTTAAAGCAGTGGCTGTCAAAGGTGTGTTCCAGGGACCCTCATGGTTCCTTGAGGGGGTTCCAAATGGACCCATTATAGGTGTGTAACTCTGAGAGTGTACAAATGGAACCAAGTGGACCCTACAGGTCTGTAACTCTGAGAGTGTACAAATGGAACCAAATGGACTGTTTTATAACGTTTAACTGTGATACTGTACAAATGGAATCAAATGGGACTCTTATGGGTCCATTTGGTTTTACTCTCAGAGTTATGGGGGTCCTTGAAATTAAAAAGGTTGAGAACCTGTATGCAATGGCTTATGTCTTGTAAAAAGAGAGAGCAGCCTATTCTCCAAACCATCATATCTTATGCTTTGCTAGGTTGTACAAATTAATATAGGGTCAATATAATGTGCAGGACTCACGTGTGTGCTCTCTGTCTCTCTCGCTCTCTTCTCTCTCCTCCGTCTCGGTGGTGTGTGGGGGGGGGGGGGGGGGATTAGTTGCGCTGCCTGCGACAGTGCTATACTTCTCCAGCAGCGGTGCAGAACCGAGAGAGTGACACATTCGTGTGGATGTAAACTGCGCAAGTTGTAGCTTGAAAGTTCGGATTGTGTAGTCGCACCGGTGGTACAAAGTGAATGTTACAACTCGCACGGTGATGTTGTAAGGCGCAAATGCGAGTACCTAGTCGCACTGTCGAGCCCTGTGTAGTGTAGTGGCATTTGCGCTGCATCGCGAGGCGAGCCAAATTCCCCCCCGCGCACGCACGCACGCACACACACAGACACACACACACACACTGTACGTAGCTGTGTGTTGTTGCAGCGCGCGCGTGTGCGTGTAGTGTTGTTGTTGTTGTTGTACCACGGCAGGTTTGCACAGTGCGCTCAGTGCGATATTTCCGAACGTGGGCGTTGTGTGTGTGTGTGGGTGGGTGTGTGTGTGTGTGGCTGGCTGTGTTTTGTTGCGTGGGGATCGCCATGTGAGGGGGCTAGCCAATAAGGGCCCTGTGTTGCATGTGGAGAATGGTGTAGGTTAGTGTGTGTGGTGTAGCCGAACGGGGTGGTGAGGACATGAGGGGGATGTAGCACAGCAATCGGTGACCCCTACATTAAGCTGTGTTGCTCCCAAGATGCAGTGCAAATGCGTGTTGTAGCAACCGTAGCCAATGGGAAAACAGGATGCAGTGTTGCCAGGTCCGCGAATTGTAAGCGAGTTGTAAGTAGCGTGTTGAATGGCATTTTTTCTGGGCTAGTTTTCATAGACCTGGCAACAAATTAGGCGGGGGTGTCGGTGCTTGTGGCGTGTTTGTGTTTGTTATTGATATTGATGTTGTTTGTGAGTGTGGACGGGAGGCGGCTGTAGTGGCAGTGCAATGACAGTTTTTACGCGGGTGTTGTTGATTGTGGGCGTGCGGCGCGACATGAGGAGATAGCCGTGGATCGACGCGGAGGGTAAGGCTGTGTCGTGTTAGTGTGTTGTTGCAGTGTGTGTTGCAGCGTGTTGCAGCGTGTCAGTGACGTAGTAGCTGGTGCCTTTTGTTCCTGTGCGTGCTTTTGGGGACATGTTTTCAATTGTAATATAGGATGCTCAGTTTCACGCTTTCAGCCTGGCACCCTTATTTTCATTGTCATTCTATGCAAATATTTTGTTTTAAAAAGTCAACAGGCAAAAATAACAGATATACAAGCTCACGATACGGTGTGTTTGTACACATTTGCTATTTTAGCAATCTTTCATGTAACATAAGTGCCACAGCAAGGGCTATAAGGTGCCTGGTGTTGTGTTTAGCATAGTGTTTTAACTAGTAGAGTGGCTGAGCCACCAGGCACCCCAATTGTCCAAATATTATTTGTAACTATCAAATGTAAGAATTTAAGACATGCTTACAGTGTATTATTGAGTGGTGCAAACCACTCCAACGACCAGCTTTGTCTGTATGTATCTGTGTATGTGTGTACCGAGCATGGTTGCTATGGTTAGTGTGTGACGTCACTCAGTTCACACGGGTGTGATTATATAAACATATCAGTGGACACGGTCTAATAACTTTCCAATTCACCTTAACAAACATGATTGGGATGGATGATTTTATTATATTTAATTTATATTATATTTCATTCTATTTAATTGAATGATGGATTAAATTTGTTTTTTTCTACAGAAATGACACACGCTTGTGTTTACTTCATGTGGAAGCTGAATTATCTATAATTTTGATTTACTATTTACTTTCAGGGCAAATTCAAATGAGGATTCTTCAGCAGATACAAAATCTCATTCACGTCACCATCCTGGTTATGGGCTACTGGTCAGTACGCAGCACATCTTTGATAAGAGTACTGATGTCTTAAAGCAGTGGTTCTCAACCTTTTCAGGCTGTGACCCCAAACAATAATCATATTTGGTTGTCTGGGAGACCCCCCCCCCCCCCCCCCCCCCCAAAGCCATATGGGGCAAATGTTCATGACTTCGTCATGGTGATGCAAATATTGTCCAGAGAAGCAGTTTTTAAGTTTCTGTTTCTTCTCTCTTCAGGTCCATTCTGGACGACCTCATCAATCCTCAGCTACTTCCAGTCACTCAGGGCGTCAGGAGGAGCGGAGACGTTCTCGCTCACCACAGAGGAATGACAGAGAAAACCACTCCTTGCAGAAGGTCCAAAAAAGAGCACCAAGTCCACAGAAGGAGCGTTACCACAGACAGAACAACCATAGATCCAAGTAAGAGAACACAATTCTCCAATAAATAAAATTAAGCAATGTGACTCGCATACAGCTTGCCCTTAGCTGTGTATCACAGCTTTGTTTGGCCTGATGCAAAGCAGAGATTTTTCAGTCACCACGTTGTCCTTTTTTAGATGGATCTTGTCCTGGAAAAATGCACTTCTTTATTGGCAGCAGAGTGATATCAGAAGACGGTTTTAGCGTTGTCCCTGCAGTGTGATATGTCTTGTTGCACGTTGACCCACGTTGACCCTAGTGATTCAACACATGGAATTCAATGGCCCAAACCACACCAAAGCAAAGGGTCAAGATGGTTTTTAACTCCTTGCAACCGTTTGGACCCAAGGAGTTGCATGGTGACCCTTTGGTGTGGTTAGGGCTTAGACTTCATAACTGTGGTGTGGTATAATGATTATATAAAAAACAAACGGTATCATCAAAAATGAATGTATTTAATCTATGAGTACTCAAAACCAGCAAAACTAGAAAATCTAAGGTTGTTAACATATTGGGAACATAAGTCACTAATTCATTTTGGACTTCTAGTTGCTGTGGACACAAGTGACATTTGTTTAACCTGCTGCACTTAAGGATTATTTGTGGCAAATTGCAACCACACAGAGTCTATAGCATCATTTTTAATGTTACCTTCTGTCTATTGTAGACAACTATCTGCTGAGGAACAGGACCGCAAGAGGCAGGAGATGATCGGCTTTGCCAAGGATAGAGATGAGGAGAGGGAAAATAATGTAAGAAGATACAAGAGACAAGATGAACAGGAGAAGGAGCGAGAACGAGATACCAAACATGATCGTCATGCTGGTAGTGGCTTCATCCAGTAAGTTTTCAATTACAATGACCTTTTATTTTTTTATTGCATTCCGTTTAGAATATCAATTTTTTAGACACAACTTCATATCTTGTATAAGGTCGACTTACCTGCCTTGGTCTTGATCACTTCCCTGATGTGTGCTTATTTTCACTGTTTGATCTTTCGTTCTTGCAGCAATATGAAGTTGGAGAGTGCTTCCAGCTCTTCCTTGGAGGACAGGGTGAGGAGGAATATTCACTCCATACAGAGGACCCCAGCTTCTCTGGAGAAGAACTTCATGAGGAGATGAAGGCAAAAAAGAGTTGTATATTGTAGTGTATGAACTGAAAATAAAGGTGGAGTGAGATGACACAATCCACTCTTCTTTGCATTTTAACTTTTTTGTTTAGGAATTAGGAACGAAGACTTGGCAGGGATCATTTTTTATTTAAGCAGGGATACTTTTCATTCTAGAGACAGAGATCTTAACATATCTCTCTGGTCACAGCTTCCTTGTTCAGAATTATTTTCTAAATTTTCAGATGTTTTCTTCTTTTATTTCAGATGTTTTCTTTTGTAAGAGTATGCTAATGTGTACTGTACTGTTTTGATCTGAAATGTAATAAAAGATGAGACGACATCATCACAATCTCTTAACTCACTGATTTTCGGTTTTGAATATATTTTGTTGGCAACATATAGGCTAATAGTATTACTGTTCAAACACTCATTTACTCTTATCGCCTGAGATCTAGCCTATACTCTTTGTGTGTCTGTCTGCCTTCTAGGATGGCGCAGAAGCAGCATTCTCTTGCATTTGAAAATGTAATATTTGCAATATTATACAGTGGAATGAAACTTAATTTTGCACCTTTATAATTATAAGGATTTAGCTTGAATATTGTCGCTGTTTTGATGGAAACCTCATGTCCAAAACCCCTGGCATTGTGAGCTTGTAGATTGGCTACTTTCACTACTTTTGTGCGACACTCTTGTATGATGAAGGGTAACAAGACAAATTCAGGGGGAAAGAAACAAAAAGTTGGAATATGAAGATACAAGATTTCTGCCTGACAGCAACGGTATAAAAGTTAGGACATGGACAACTGTACTGCGATCACTCACCACCCCCACTCGGGTGCTCGGGAGTGGATGAAGTTGGGCAACCCCTCCCATGCCCTTCTACAATAATGAGCCAAAGTGGATGAGGAAAAAATAAACTACACCGTTTTGTGAAAAACGCATCTACATATACAGATGTGAAAACTGCCTCTGTTATTGAATATGATGCTACTGATCTTGTAATTTATTTGATTTTATTAGATAGAAAGCTACTATTATTAGACTGGTTTTATTTACTTTATTAAATAGGAAGGAAGCTACTACTAGTTGACTGGTCTTGTCAAAATTGGTTTTATTTAAAGCATCCATGACATGTCATCATTGGTTTTATTTAAAGCATCCATGACAGCAGTACACGAGATTACTACAGATCATCATCATTTATTTTCGGTAGATTATTTACCGATTTCATTTTTAACACGCTCGTGTTAAAAATGAAATCGGTAGGCTTCAACCAACCAATGGACATAGGTTTCATCCAGCCAATAATGGTTCAGTAAGTGACGTTGTAGGAACAACAACCGGAAGTTAGGCTGATGTTTCGGTAAATCGTGTAGTCACTGTGTGTGGGACTAGCAGTCATTCATAATAATAGCATTCAAATAATAAACACGTTTTCCTAATTGGGCGTATATACCTCGACGTCTTCACAATGGTAAGAAGAATGTGCAGAATAAGTTCGTTTTAAACTGTTCTAGCGATAATCAAATTTCAAATACCTTTTTGGACATACTGTTTGCTAATGTTCGGCTAAGCTAACTTAGCTCGCTAAGCTAACGTTTACCCCTGCATTATCATACTTTACTTCACTTCATTTACAGTCAGTCACTGGTATTTAATTGAACCCAGACGTACCTGTTTATCTGTCATATTGTTGATGAGGAATCGTTTTTAAGGAGCCGTGCGCAGTAATCGCAAAGTAATCGCAAGGAGAAAATGTGATGCTGTGTCCAAACGGTATTAATTAGCTTGACTTGACATTTCACGTGTAAATTTGTATTTATACTATCAGTAATAAACAGTTGCTGCCAGACTTTTTTTTTGCTAAATCATGCTAATTCTCAAGCAAGCAACTAAACCCAAAGGTTTATGGTAATTTAAAAAGTTACTGATCTATATTCTAAAAACAATTTCGTGGGTCACCAGTTCATCCAGTCAGAAGGGAGTATCAGTTTAAAATGTATGGATTTTAATTTTGTCTGCACATGTTGTTTAACATTCCTGGTATCCCTACCTGGAAATGTATTTTCTGCTTTTATAATGAGCTGGAGAGACCTGTGTTATTGAACACTTGATGATTCCTGTGGGAATATACAGCTTGGGCTATTCAACACTTTAAAAAAAAAGGGAAAAAAAAGATTCAAGAACACTAAGTACTAGCTGTCATGGGGAAACGTTCAATTATTACTATTACTATTACTATTACTATTAAACTAAAGTATTTTCTGTCCACTGCAGAGGATAATATCTCACCTTTACCTCTGATTCCTTGTTTTGTCATAGTCTGTTAATGAGATGTTTAACAATGTCCCTTGTCCCACAGTCGATCATGTCCTATAATGGTGGGGCCGTCATGGCCATGCGAGGGAAGCAGTGTGTGGCGGTAGCATCGGATCGTAGATTTGGCATTCAGGCTCAAATGGTCACAACGGATTTCCAGAAGATCTTCCCCATGGGAGACAGGCTGTACATCGGCCTGGCTGGACTGGCCACTGACGTGCAGACAGTGTGAGTATATCCAAGCCTGGGCCCAGCCGCCTAGCGTTTTGCAATAACACAATAATAAAACAAGTAGATGCATACTTTGGGGATAATCGACTGGATTTGTTTAGTTCCCAGAGACTTAAATTCAGACTGAATCTCTATGAACTGAAGGAGGGTCGCCAAATCAAGCCCAAGACCTTCATGAGCATGGTGTCTAACCTGTTATATGAAAAGAGGTGAGTTTACAGAGCTTTACTGTGGTCTTGCATAGATCTGCATTGCCTGACTGAGCAGACCTTCTAATAAACACAACAACCTGGTTCATTTCTTTTCCCTTTGTTAGGTTTGGACCATACTATATCGAACCTGTGATTGCTGGACTAGATCCCAAGACCTTTGAACCATTCATCTGCTCCCTGGATTTGATCGGCTGTCCCATGGTGACGGAAGACTTTGTTGTGAGCGGCACTTGCTCCGAGCAGATGTATGGCATGTGTGAATCGCTGTGGGAACCAGACATGGTAAGCTCTGCCTGTCTATAAAAAAAGAATACCAGCACTCACGTTATATCCAATAGGATTCTTCTTTTCCCCCAGCAGCAAGCAATACACAGGCGTTTCAGCCCGGAGGCCTTCCTCGTCTGTGTGTTGCTTGCTGCTGGGGGAAAACTGAAAAATAAACATATCCTATTGGATATAACGTGAGTGCTGGTATTTTCTATGGACTGTATCTACCAAAACCGTGCACACGTCACATTATTACGTTGAACTACTCAACTGAGTGCTTATCCTTTTCCTTTCTTCAAGCTCTGTCATCTAAATAATAGAGGGCACATTGTTATGTTTGCTGTGATCTGAATATAAATCAATCTTGTTCATGTTTGGCAACATATGAGGAATTGCTGGTTGTTTCACATTGCCTATATCCAAATTTAACCATAAACAAATGGTCACTGGACAGTTTAACTTGTATTGAATCTGTGGCCACATGCACGGTGTACCATTTTACTACATTTTTAGAGATCTTTGACACAGCAACAGGTCTAACTGTAGTCATGGTACATGAGCCTCAGGCTTTAAACAACTCCAGTTCAAGTTAAAGCATTTATTTGTAAGTGAAAAGAAATTGTATAAGCTATTCCATGAATTTAATGGTACATTGCAGTTAGTTACTAATTGGTTCAGCTTGCAAGAGTGGCCTGAAATTTGCCATCTTTGTTTAGTTTATAGTAGTGCCATGTCTGTGACTAGGGGTGGGCGATATGGAATATCACTTTTTTTCAAGCAGTATCACGATATACAAGATTTCTTCATGCGTTTATATTTTTTCAAGTTACTTAACAATACGAACCACCTACAATGCAACAGACAATTTAAACCAAAGTACTATTTTTGGCAAAAGAAACGGTCGTTCTACAGAAGTATAGACTGATTCACATTATCGTGATTCACTATATCGTGATATCTATGAAAAGGCATATTGTCGACACATTATATAGTCGATAATATTTATCACGATATCGCCCACCCGATCTGTGACTCACCTTTACTTTCTGTTCTGTCATCCCTATGCACCCTACACATTATGAATACAAATCAGCTGAGCACACTATCTGCAAATCTAATCCTAGTACACTGGCTACA
This sequence comes from Electrona antarctica, assembly GCF_951216825.1. NCBI lineage: Eukaryota > Metazoa > Chordata > Actinopteri > Myctophiformes > Myctophidae > Electrona > Electrona antarctica. The sequence goes on from NC_136809.1 coordinate 22,156,729, forward strand.
GTGATTGATTATTCAAGACTATTCCATGGATGTTGAGCATTTAAACCTGTCTGAGGCTCATGTTCTGGGGCCCCAGTAGTCATAGCTGTAAAGCTGTCTAGTGGTGTCCCCATGTTCAAAATCTCTACAATGAAGCCTGTTAAGCGTTTTTTTTGATGGCTGCCTGATTATTCGTATCCAACACCCGCAGGAACCGGAAGACCTATTTGAGACGATCTCCCAGGCAATGCTGAATGCAGTAGACAGGGATGCTGTGTCGGGAATGGGAGTGGTTGTACATTTGGTGTAAGTAGTTATACTAAACACTATGCATTTGAAAATAAACCTTGCCATCTCTATACATTTGTAATGTTTGATTGCTTTGATTTCTCCGACAGTGAGAAAGACAAGATTACCACACGTACCCTCAAGGCCAGAATGGATTAAAGACCCTCTTCATTCCCTAAATACACATTTTGTATACACATATTTTGTTTTGTTAATTGTTCAATAAATAACTACAGTCAAACAGTTACCCTGCTTGTGTCTTGTTACTGAAAAGAGAATTTTGGGCTTCCAACTGATTTTTAAAATGTTCCAACTTTATTCACAGTAGTTCTGTTGCTGCTGTGAATAAAGTTGGATCATTTTAAAAGTGAGTTGTGAGCTCCCTTGTTTCATGACTGCTGTTTTGCAGTGGCATTTGTCTATGAATGAGCTGCACATCATGTCTGTTAGAAACCGTTTCACTCAACTTACTCTACTTAACTTACCATCTTGGAGTGAGCCTATATTCTGTTATGCTGCTTTATTACAATTCTGAAGCATGCAGTGGTCTTATATACACATTATCCATGTTAAGTGTGCACTTGGCCAATTTAAATCTAAAATCATGCAGAATATTCAATATCCCTTTCCTGATAACTGTCATGGTGCTTGACATTTATCTAAAAACCATGACACGACAGAAATTGGGCAACTGCCCGTTTCAAACAGATTATGTATTTAACAAAAGTGCAAACAGCAAGATTTGTGAACCGTTGCGACAAGGCTAGCCAATGGAACAACCACCCTAAAGACTATAGTCATACCAAGTACACCGCTAGACCTACTGTTCATGTAAACATCTTATCTTATAAATCGAGTTTTTTTTTTGTAGTCTTGAGAAAAAAGTCCCAAAAAGCATAGGGTATACAGGTATAACCCTGTAGAACATGTATATAACGACAATGTGACATGGTGTTTACAAAATTCTGTAACCCCTCAAACTGTATATACTTTACCCATGTCAACTGTTTTTATTATATTTTGACATTTGCTTTGGCAATGTAAACATGTTTTCTCATGCCTAAATAGCTCATTTGAATTGAATTTACACAACATTGCTTCAAACAGTGGAATTCATAGGATTGGCACTTGCTGGTGCCGCTAGTGGAAAAATATAGCCAACCCAAACGGTAACTTGAGTCAAACCATTTCCAACACTGGGCTAGGTCTATTGTAACAGTGGGATATTATACAATGGAGAAGGTGAAAAACTGAAGGTGGCTGCCACATGACATCACTGCTTAAAGCAAACATTAAAACTAAAAAGTCCACAGACTAGGCTGCCACATGACGTCACGTCCTTACCGGTACTTTTTCCCAAGTGGGACATAAGGCCTTAACGATCTGCCTCCATTGGGACCTGTCTTGTGCTGCATGTTGTGCCTCGCCCTATGTCAGGTTCATCTCCTTCAGCTCGGCTGCCACAGTTCGTCGCCAGTTGTTTTAGGCCGACCATTCTTCCTTTTCCCTGCAGGAGTCCATCCTAAACACATGCCACAGCCATCGAAATTGGCGGCGTTTGATCTCCAACACAACACTGTTGCACTTGGTCACCCTGTGTAGCTCTTCGTTAGATATCCTATCAGGCAGAAGATTCGGTAGATATTCCTGGGGCATAGATTGTGGAAGGCATCGGTTTTAGGGGCGCTAGCCCCTCAAATCGATGCCTTCAATGCATGGCTTTTTAAGATTACGTCATATGGCAGCCAAGTCTATGGATTTTTAATGTTTGTTTTAGGGCAATGAGAATGATGTTGTAAAACGGCTGATATAAAGTGTGATTTCTTTCTGAAAGCCCCTCAAAATGGGCTAGAATTTACTACATAATGCAAAATTAAATCAAGTGCAAATTACATTAGCTACTTATTTCAAAAGCCTAGTAAAGAATGATGTGGTACTAAACTGATAAAACATTAGAAAAAATTGCCCCACAGCAAAAACAAGATAAAACTCCCTTTAATATGCAATGAATCATTTCAAGTAACTTTTTTTTCTAATGTCTGTTGGTAACAAAACAATACTGTATACAAACACAAAATTGCTACATTAATGTAAACAAGATATAAAAATGATTCTTATGGTAATAAAACAAGTATTTGCTGTAGAATTCCCCTTTTTATGTTTTCTTTTTCTTAAACCAACCTCCACCAAGCTCACAGTTAAAGTTTAAAAAATATTTCAAAACAATATGGCAACATAACATTCAAACACCTATGCTTTTTTTTTTAAGTAATAACACTGAGATGCTAAATTCAGTGGTTTGATGTTTCAACTTTACAGGTGGATTCATGTACATTTCAGCCATGCATTTTTTATACTGCATTCTCTTATGAACCATTATATATTGATTTGTTTATTCCCTGTCGTCATTCCAAATTGTCTAACAGCTGTAGTTGTCCTTAGTTGAAGAGGATGCCTGCTGGCTATTGTCGAGTTGTCATGCGATCTGTCCAATTGATTTCTGTGTGTGCGCCTAATAAAATAATAACATGAATGGAAACTGAACAGACAGTACTAACGACTTACTGCTGAAGCTGACACTCGTTCAAGGCATTAGTGAGACAGTTCCCGTGCTGGCGTGAGGAGTACAAGGTGGCAGGGAAGGAAGGCAGAAAAATGGGACAGGGGTTCTTCTCATGTATCATTCCAAATTTTAGGTATCACAAGTTTTCCTTGTAGGACACTGACACTGGGACCAGGGAGGTTGGTGCTGGGTTAGTTAAGGAGAACCAGGGACGCATTGCTTTTTCAGGATAAGAGTCCAGCGCCCCCTCTCTGGGAAAATGTATCAGCCTCAGCTCTGTGCATCCTTCCTGTCAGTCTGTTGGCCTTGCAATGAGACAATACACCAGTAGGGGTTAGGGCTAGGCTATGCCAAGGTCATGGGTGTGGGGGGATTTGATAGGTTTATGACAGGATGAGACTGGCTGGACTGGGAGAGATGATTCTATGATAAGATATTGGACATGAACTCTAAGAATCTTTTGGAGTACTGCTCTGGGTTCACTGTTGAGATTTCAGCCCCCGCCTGTGTTGGAGAAAAGTCATGAAAACAAACATTTAGATTAACATATATCTAAACAAATCTTATGAATTATGTCAATGCATGCTGTGATTTCTACTCTGTGTATTGTTTCTCAAATGGGGGTATGTGGAGGTAAATGAGAGAAAGTGGAGCTTATTGATAAAACATTGACAAACCTGCTGATCTGTAAAGTGTTACACCAAATGAAATTAAAAAAACTTGACTGGCACAATGAATAAAGCAATGAAAACTGTCATGGCCAGTTGCCTCATTGGAGGCAATAATTGCAACTCACTAATAGTCATATTCTTCAAAAAGGTGGGTTAATATTCGTTCAGCATCATATGCTAGCTATGGCTTTCTCTAGCTTTATTCAAAGCAAAGTTTTATAGTCTGTAAAAGGATACGTGGATTCAAAAAAAGGTAACAGAAGCCAAAACATTTTTGATAACAACTAACAACGTATAGAATGTAACTAATTGTAATACCTGTTAAAATCAGGAATGGTGTTAATGCTTACTTACCCCGTGTTTCACAGTTTTGGCAGCATGTGCAGCTTTTTTCTTAGTATCATAGTGCGTGAGGATGTCAATGATAGCCATGAAGTACACCTCTTTCTTCACAGCACCTACCGCAAATAGTAAGATACATCAAGGAAATATGAATTCAAAATAAATTATATACATACTAGTGTACATATTATATGTATGTTAGATATGCACGGATTGCGGTTTTCGCTGCAGATAACCGCAGATTGGGTGGCTTTGGGTCATACAAAGTTACGTTAATTAATAGCGGATTGGGTTAGGGTGGAAAAATTATGTGGAAAATATGAATGACCTAATATAGATCTATATTATAGCTTTTAAAAAGTGTGAAATCTGTGTATTTGTGGTATTTTAATGTGAAGTCATTTTTCATCGGGCACAAATTTGCCGTCTGCTACACGTGCCGGCACCTGGGGTCCTTACAAACAACAACAGTGGATGCAAATGCAGCTTAAAGTGAACGGAAAACTAAACGGATAATTGAAAACAAAACAAAAAAGGAATAAAAGTTAGATGTGGGAGTGATTTAGTTAAGTTGTTAACCCTGCCGACGAGTCAAGTGCTGGATACCTCATATCTCTGCTGTCGGGTAGAAACCATCTAACTCCAAAATGTTCATTTTTCAGGAAATTTAAAATATTATTATTATAATGTTTTTAAACAAAGTTGGTATTGTGACATGGGCGCGTTTGGAAATAGCGCACTGAACGCACTGTGCAATGCAAACTAATAGGCGAACGCGCTCTGGTGCTGCATTTCCGAACACGCCCTATATATTGTCAGATACTTGCATGAGAGGGGGCGGAGTTAGCCGTTTTAGAAGACAGTTTGAGGGTCCAATGGAGTTAAGAGGTTGTCAGCACTTTAATACTTTTCATTGGTTCATTATTTTTGCAACCAACACACAGACATAAAGGGTGTTCAATAGCATTGATTCATGGAAAAAAGGAAAAATGGAGTTAGCTGGTTTCTGCTGGACAGCGACGATATGCAAAAGTTGCGCCGTGAGAAAGTGATGGAAGATGGAGGGCTTGCAGACAGTCCTTGGAGTATTAAGTACATCCATTCCATATATATATCCATAATAATCCCATTACAGTACAGTTAGAGCGGCTTCCATAGAAACAGTGCAATTCTGTGATCTCACAACTATGAAAACTTATGTCTGGGATATTTTTAATTAAATAATTATGACGCGGATGATTAGTTTAGTTATAAATAGGATAATATAATTCATTTGGTTGGATAACAGATGGATGATGTATAAAAAAAGATAAAAGAAAGTAAGGTCCGCACACTGGTCTGAGATCACGGCTCTTCATCGTCTGATGAAGAGCCGTGAGGCTCGAAACGTCATGTCCCCTGTGGTGAGAAAATAAAAACGCTTTGAGCTCAGTCCAGTGTGCGGACCTTACTTTCTTTTATATTATTACCAGCACCTGGCGTTCAGTTAGTGAGTGTAAGCATGTATGTATGTATGTATTGAATTAAAATGGGTGAGGTTTAAAAAAGGCAAAAGCATGCTCTAGTGCACTGCATACACACATTTCTATTACACTGGATAAGAGTGCTGCCTACAAACACTACCAAATATACCTATAGCTGACAAAGCCACAGCATGTTGGAGGTCCTTGCGATGTGAACAAAGACTCACTGTCATAGCTCTTGATTGCGTAGACGTCCACAGAAGGGTCAAACTCTCCCGGGCCGAAGAATCCACCAAAGTTGAGTGGGTTTCCCGGGCTGTCGGGTGGGGTGCCAAAGGAGCCAGTCAGTGCTCCTCCACCCATTCCATCGTTCTCGTATTCCTCCTCATCTCCTACACCTTCTACATCCATCTCTTCCTGCTCTGCCCTATCCACATCATGGATGCCCACCAGCAGACTGTAGTCCATAATCTTCAGGGTGGCCAGGAACTGACACACACACACACACACACACGTTATATTTTGGTAAACATACACAAGCTACCGTACTTGCCAAATGCTGTTATAGATATCTGTTGTAGCTGGTAGGTGCATGAGACTAAACAGCCAGGTAACAAAACAATTCTACTGTCTACAATCACATTGCACTGGTCCACAGTAATTCCAATAGATGATTGCAGTTTCCCCACCTCTACATCACGCTTTAGCTTCTCCAAGAAGTACTTCCTGTTGTCATCTCCTATCTGTAGCTTGTGTCCCTCATTCAGAAAGTCATTATCTTTGAAGGTGGGTAGCTCCTTGGCCTAAAGACAGGGGAAATTAAGAGCAACTTGCAGAAAAAGAATGGAGGAATGCACTCATACCTGCCATTCCAATTCCCTGATGAGATATGGTAACAATATAATTTGTTTTATGCTTTGTTTTTTGCTGTCATTCTCAGTCGGGTGAAGCTAAAAACTGACAGCATTGATTCAAGGCCATACAATGGCTGGATTATAACTATTTGCTGTAGTCCATTCAAGAACAGCTTTCATCACATAGAAGTGAAACACACCTTTTCTTTGTCGCTGGCTTCCCTTGAGACTGTAGAACCCTAAATGCCAGAAAAACAGACAGATTGGATACAAATTAATAGAAATCAAAAGCATTGCTAGCTAGTGTCTCTTGATCTCGTAGACAGCATGGCCAATATTAGAAAATGGGCCGTCTCCAGAGAATACTTTGCAGGCACAAACATTTGCTATAAAAGCAAATATGTTTATAAACAGTCAAAAAGTGTGCAGTGAGTGTGGCATGCTTAGTGTTACTATCAGGGCTTTACAAACCTGACTAAGCTTCAGCACAGGAACAGTTATCAGCTTTTTGGAGTTGAACTGTTTTTGAAATCCCATGAAATGTAAGGAATGGCAGCAAACACTCACATTCAGGCACTTCTTATTGTATTATTAAAGCAGGCAACATGACAAACAGATGCATTTAGGCTACAAAGCCCTCCTCAGCATAAGCATCATGTTGATTGCCATACACCCGGCAATTTATTTATTTATTTATTGACTGGAGTTTGTGCTTTTTTTTAAATTAATACGGTTTCTTTGTGACTACTCATACAGGCACAAGCAGCGAAATGCAAGAGTGGTGAGGTCTACAAAAATACTGTGCAACATCAACATAACAATAATAAAGCTGATATAACACAAGAAAAAGCCTCATGAAGAATTACTATTGCAGCAATAGCAACATCATATCAAAAAACAATTTGCAATGAGGTATAGCCATGTGTACAGAATCAGATACCTTTTATATGACAATATTGGTTTGCAATTTTATAGGAATAACTACTGCTCAGCATGCCAACAAAATGATTATTATCCACCCCCCCTTCCTCTTTTTTCCCATTGTATCCTTGTTTGTGGCTCTAACGGCCACCGAGTAGAAGCTCTTCCGCCAACGAGATTACAAGTATTTTCCACTTCATGGTCATTCACCCCCCCCCCCCCCCCCCATCCCATTTAACAGTAGTTACTCCATTTTCAGAAAACACTATAATGTTTCTCTGTTACTCTGTGCAAGTCTGATTGTTCTATATTAAACTACAACCTAGATAAAGAGGTCCAAAGTATTGGTTCTAAAATAAAACACAATCTGAGCTCATTATTCACATGTAGATATCTAAATGCATTTCATTTACTGTAGCACAACTAAAAATACATCGCATGGATGCACCTGGGACGTATCCTAACTAAACAAAATACATACATACATATATGGATGCACCTGGGACGTATCCTCAGTGATGTATCCCAAGGTCATCAGGGTTTCGGGTCTCCCAACATCATACCGCTCACTCAGGTGACCCAGCCGGGGCGATCAAGTCCCGACTTACGTCCCAGTAGCTACCCTCAATCAGTCCCACTAGGGCAAAACCAGGGCCACACAATCCGTTAGAACTACTCCAGAACTACTCTGCCAGGGCTGGGAGGTACACTTCTGGTGCATGGAAGGACTAGGCTCTGTGGGTTGTCTCCTGTCCGGGCCCCTCCTACGTCTCACCAGGTCCACTCCTGCTCTCACCAGGCCCAGGACCTGTGCGTTGCACCAGAGTCCCAGCACCAGACACTTCATTCAGGAGTGGTGGGTAATGGTTCCGCAGGAAAATGGTGCTGCGGCTCCGCCGCTGCTTGCATGGCCCTCCTAAAGGCCTCACGAGGGTTGTTGTTGGGCTTCCTCCTCACGGAGGACACAGGCTGGGGCGCTAACCCATACTGCTCACCCGGGTGCCTTCTACATTCCGGCTGTCACCCGTCTCTCCGGTGGTCACCAGACTATACCTGGTTGTCACATAGTCTATTCCTATGAGTCACTATGAATAGAAAACTATAACTAAAAATACATCGCATGGATGCACCTGGGATGTATCCTCAGTGATGTATCCTGAGGTCAACGGGGTTTCGGGTCTTCCAACATCATACCCCTCACTCAGGCGACCCAGCCGGGGTGATCAAGTCCCGACTCTCGTCCCAGTAGCTACCCTCAATCAGTCCCACTAGGCAAATAGCAAATATTTCTTGACACCTCGGTCTGTATTTGAGACTTTTGATGCTCTACCCACACGGTCAAATCAATAAAAACATCATACTTGTCATCATGTTGAATGCAGAAGTAACAGAAATGTCTCAGTTATGACTCCACTGATGATATTGCCAGACAGATTCTCTAAAGAATAATGAAAGTTGCTTCAACGTTGACATGTGTTTTTTTTTTACTATATTATTCAAAGTGATATGTAACATATGTTCCTACCTTCAGGTCATACTTGCGATGTACAGTGAGGCGATGGCTGAATACATTCCGTGTCACTACCATGTAGGTCTCCACGCCATCCACTGTTAGCCTGTACATGCCCAGAAACTGAGGGAGCAGTGTGCTGCCGTGACATTCCACAATGAACTGAAATGGATACATTGCAGAGTCAGGAATTAAGAGTCAGTAATTGTTAAACGTTAATAATGCAGGTGGGTGAAGGTGTGTGAACAGTGATCACCTACTTTGATATGGTTATCACAATAATAAACTGACAAGACACATTTCGTGTGTACAGTACTACAGACTTGTATATGTGCATGTCATTGCAACACAAGTTCAGTCAGAAACTGCTTGGTAGTGCACATTTACAATAAAAGTGAACCCATCATTATTAAAGCAGCACTACAACTTTCCTCTTCTACCCCGGATTTGAACATGGTTTCCTGCTTTAGTGCTGACATTTTTACCAACGAATAGAACTAATAGAGCCGGCCTGCTTGCTTGGGGAATCAATTCAATCTTGACCATCAGGTCAAAATTCTTGTCGGATCCTGTATGTAGGCGAGACGTCACATGACGAAATTGTTACAATATAAATGTCTCATATAAGAGCAGGGAGACAAAACCAAAATACAGCTTACTAGTGTAAGTTATATTGTATTATTACACAGCTTGGTCGAATTGCTTGATTCTGATTGGTCAATCGCTGAGTTCAGCGGTGTGTTATTTATGGGTAATGATGACCCATAGGCTCAATAACCGAAAAGACTGCCATCTAATCAAAGGCTCAGAGCATCTGGCTCATCTCAAACTGCACTGCTTGTGTATACAATTACAAACACACAATGTCAGTTACAACTAAACATTGCTCTCAAGAATGTTTTTGAAAACATTATTTTGAAGACAGAAATACACAATGCAGTAACTGAATTGATTCCATTTCATCAACATTTCCTTGTTTTCCAAGGCGACGGTGCCCGCCCAGCGCAACACTTATGGAATGCTTTCATCACTGCAAGAAAATAAATACTTTTTTGACTTTTGGGTCAATTTATTTATTTATTTATTAAGTAGCCATGTAATAAGTGGGATAATGTACACCATGACTGTAGTTGTTTAGAATTAACCCCCTTCAGGATCCTGTCACGTTTCTCAACAACTACCGGCATATAATCCCTTGCGTTACATGGTGAGGCTTTAACACACCCTAAAGCATGATTCACCATGCAACCATTATCCCCAATGGCAGTTGCAAGGAGTTGCATTGGTGCGGTTGACCTAAAACTGTCTTGTTTCAAAGAGTTGTGACTAGTTAGTTGCATTGGTGCAGTTCGGCCTTATTGTCAAGTATGCTGCATTTCAATTGCGTACTCAAATCCCAGTTAGTTTGGCATTACGCTGCTCTCTGCATTCACCCACCTCCTCCCCATCTCCACCTGCTTAGATCTGGCTTTCAGAAACTTTATCATGTTGATCTTGGGATTCATTCATGTGGCCAGCCTCTGATATCAGTCATCTATCTATTCATTTGTTATTTGATTTGATAGTTAAGAATAAAGAAAGTCATATAACAGGGAAATATAAAATATCCCCATTATGCAAAGTAATAAAATTCTATATATTGTGGGTTCATAATTAATAGGCATGTATATTTAATTGGTTATTTCAATCGCAACCATTACACACTTGTGAAACCTCCCCGGGGGTCTGCAAAGATATTGACTACATGAACGTACATGTCTGTGTGTCTGTCTGTGTCCCGAGCATAGCCCTGGCGCTTTTCTGACCGAGCAGCCTCAAACTTGGCATGTGTGTCCCATATGAGCCGGGGGTGTGCTGTGCCAAGTGCCAATTTGATCAGATGAAAACAGAACAGTTTTTGGGAATAAAAACCCCCACATGTATCTGTCTGACCGCAGGTCTAAGCCAAGGATGATGCACCGAAGCTCTTGGTGTTTGGGGGGAGGAGGAAGTTGAAAATGTTGTCTATAATCACATGCCCAAAATATGGACAGTGAGGTTAATGTTGTTACAATGTTGCATGTTTTTACATAGCCAAAGGGAAGAAGTATAGTGGAAATTCGTCTCATGTGAAAACGGGCACTGAACTTGTGTGGCGGAAGTTTTCATGATTTTACAGCAAGCATCCTAGTACGGTCATCGTGGTCGAGCGAGCATTGGTTACAAGAGCGAGAGTGTGACAGGCTGCCTCAACGTACCTGTAGCCTAAACAGTTAAGTGACAAAAATGCTTCAAAGCAATGCAATGCAATGACATAACTCAGAGAATACTTATGTTGCATTTGGGATGGCTTGTCCAACTACGATGTAAATAAAATTAGGTCTGTTATAGGGAGAGGATGGTTATGAGTCTCACTTTCTCAAAATAAGTAAGAAAAGAAAGAGGCACACCGCTCAGTGCTTGTAATTCACAACACACAAAAGAATGATTGATTAAGTTGACATTCAAGATGTAATTTTAGGCTAGAAACAGATCTGCCAACTCCAAATGTGATAATGAATGAAATAAACAAGATTATGACGAAACCATTCGCTTATCCTGTTTTTTCGATGGATTTAAGTTAGTCTTGTGTGCTTACAGTCACCTCTCGCGCAAGTATAAAATACTATACTGTAAATCAAACTGCTGCCAATGAGGACATGTGGAAATGGTCTGTTCCATTGCCAGTCCAGCAACTTGTGCTAATTGTACAGATGTGCTTTATCAATATTTGAATTGTCCTAGGACGTATACCTGGTGGTATTTCTTGAGGATGTTGTGCATCTCAGCTATGTCTTCGCTGGACACGGTCTTGATGACGAATCGGTGATCGTAACTGGAGAGGATGCGGTTTTCAACTCGACCCTGGGAGTCACTGTTCAGTGGGGCACTCCTCGTCAGAGAGTTCTGACCCCAAATCAGAGGGCAACAGGAGACAGACATCATAAAATGCACTATAGTTGGTTATGAATGCAGTAATCACATTACTTTGCATGTAGCTTATTATGCCCTCTCAACAGGGAACCATGGAAAACAAAAACAAAATGTATGTGCACAATCTGCCAATGTTTCAGGCAACTTATTATATGTTATTTATTGTCCAATGCTTGCGTGTTGTGTTATACTAGGTCTTATCATCCAGTAACTCTAAAAGTCTCCCTGTCTCATGTTCTATCCCCCACAAAAAGATATTGACTTGAAGGCACATCTCTCTCACCTGATAGTCCTGATCATCAATGCAGAACCTCTCCCTGAGGTTTCGGAACACCATAGGACAGTACTCTTTGAACTTAAAGCGGCTGGGCAGATTTTCTCTGAGTGGGGCAACATGGTGACACAAGCTTAAGGAATACAGCCAAAACTAGCTTTGAAGAATGTAAAACTAGTACTTTTAAAAGATTGGGCTATTACAAAAGGGACTCATGGTCATGGGATATTTCATGCACAGCAAACAAATCCTCAAGTCAAACATTAAACCACTACATTAGCCAAACATATTTTAAGCATTACGTAGATAAAATCTGGTTTTAAGATTTTAATTATGGGCAAGAGAGCAATAACTTGAACTGAATAAACCCTAACCCCAAAGTGTGGATATTGAATGAAACATGAATGAAAAAATATATTATCTTGTGATTTTGCTGTCTTCTTTACTTCACTCCGGAGTAACGGCCTAGGGAGCCTAGGGAGACTGAACATGTCTGCTATACTAAACTGGTGCTTTGCCATGAGGATTATTTGCATTGCAAAGCTGCTCAGTTAACTGCTCAGTGGTGATGCTTTGACAACAACCTCGGCATGAATACAACCTGAACATTACACAATGTACAGATGCAGGTCATCTCAGTGCATACATTTAGGGCTTGAATACAGCATCTACTGTGCTGTCAAATGCTATTTCTATTTTCTACAACAATTTATTTTGCCTGCATCTTGGTTCCAATGGGTTGTAATTGTAATGCATGGGGGAAGTAGCTAACAGCTTAGAGACAACTCATGTACGTACTTGTTAAATAGATGGTTGTCCACTTTGATCTTACTGTAGGCTTTAAAGTCATCTGGCATCAGCATTACTGGTACAGGCACGTTACTTAACTCATTGATCTGAGGGAGAATGACATCAGAAAGATTGATCAGAATAGAAACAAGACAAAAACACACAACACATTGAGAGCCAGGATGAAAAATAAATCTAAATTATAGACACTTTTTATTGTATTTGAAACCACAAAGTGTTATGTATAGCTCATGGCAATTTACATTATGCATTTGAAAGTTCTATCCATTACATTTAATCCTAACAAATCATAACCTAACATCTTCCTTATTTCCTTCCCAAAGCTGTTATTGATGATTATGAATGCTGAAAAGGAAAGCATGTTAAAAAAAAACCAAATCAAATGTGTATGCGTACACACATTATAATTAATATCATTATTGAGCAAACTAAACAGTTGTTTTATCAATAACAGGAAGGCCCAATAGAACCTACTGAACGTTAAATCACTGACTGAGTGTATTAACCTGCAACAATCATTAACTCTTGGACCAAAGAACACAAGCTGACAGCGTAAGTCTCTGATATAGCCCTCATCTGAGCCTAGGACTGTCACGATCTAAATGTTACTTGACAATTAATTGTCATACAAATAATTGTCATACAAATAATTGTGATTAAAGTGACCAGTCAATGTCACACCTCAGTTATCACTGTACTTGAGGCCCTTTCTCCTTCATCATGAGTGCGAAATGGTGAAATGACAGCCACAGAGCAAACATACATATCAATGTACCCCACTTGTATGATTAAAAAGTAACAACTTGCTGATTGAAATATGACTTAATATGAAACATTACAATACATATCTTTCCAGCATGGCTAAAACACAATGTATGTCACATTGTCAATTTGTCATCCTACCACATCTGCATTTATAAACTGAATTTGACAGAGAGCCAATGAATAGACTAACACAGAAGCGCAAATTCTCGCAACTTGGAAGCCAATCAAGCCATAGATCATCAAAATCTTATCACCTAATCTCCCAAGAGTGTCACACTCACAAATGGGGTGTACTGTATCATATGTCTGTGACACAAACATACGTTAGCTCATAGCTACATAAATTAGCTCACTAAGACATGATGGATGTGAACTGCTCCAGTATCACAACTAGGACATCATTAAAATGCATACATCTTATCACTAAAAGAAGAGAGCACTTTGATGAGAAGTCTGTCTGATGTCTTTGATCAGATTACCACCCACACTTCTAATCAGATTCAGTGGCTCTATATCTACCCACATGCCCACTGCTCTGTTCCAACTTCTCAATAAGCTACAATAGCTATATTTTTCCACAAGTAGGTGTATATATATTTTATAGACACAGCATGTGTCAATTCCCTTACAGTGCTTATAAAACGTTTAACTAACAGGCTTATTGCTGATCAAATGTCAGGTGTTTTGTGGTTTATACAATGCTGCTTCCAATCATCACCTCATAAGCTTGATACAGTGCTCACTTACACAAAAGGCAAAGTTAAGAAATTAATTGGTGGAATAAAATATTAGTATCATACCACCAGCCAAATGCTGGTAAAATGTATCAGTGGCTGGCATGTTTCTCTACTACACCACACTCCCCCCCCCCCCCCCCCCCATTTGAATGAAAGATTTCAGCTTCAACCAACTGATGGCTACTCAGATGGTTATCAGGCCCCATTTACGCTGGCAGCCAAATCCAGCCTGAATCAGATCTCTGTGCCACATCCAGATTGGAATCCGATTTGTTTAAATAAGTCTAAAAAAGGTACAAACAATTTTTACAAATATGACTTGAGCCACATTCAGAGGTGGTTTAAAATTTGATTCAAATCTGATTTCAGGAGATCCGTCTCAGTCTGAATGCAGTAACCTGGTTTAACAAATCAATAAAAATTGGATTCCATGTGACTTGTCTGTGTTTAGACTTATTTAACAAATCTGATTCCAAAAAAGATCTGACTATGGCCAAGATTTGGCTTCCAGTGTAAATGAGGCCTTAACATCAATCCGATCTAGTTATTTGCAAATGCAGTGTGAACGGTTGGGCCAAAAGAGCAGATTTGAGAAATAAATCAGATTTGAATTGGATTTGACTGGATGCGACTGCAGACTGGGGACTACTGACTGGGGACTAAGTGTTTTGCTCAGGGACAGTTCGACACACAAACTGAGACCCGGACAACCGGTGACCTTCTCATTACCAAGACGGCCTCTCTCAGTCTCTGCCCACTACGGTTGCCCCCCAACAACACTGAACACTAGAAGTCAGTCAATACCTTCATCAGCAAGTCAATGAACAAGACTCTCTAGAGAATATAGAAGGTGTGTTCATGTCCTTGAAGAAGCTTGTGTATGAACAATTTATTGAATGTATCAAAAAGTGGCCAGCCCTTAGGGCACATCACACAAGATAGGCTTTTTCAAATGAAGGGGGTGTGTCCAAACTGTCCATTGACAAAATTAATGACAAATGTATAATTAAAGGATGACGACCACTGTTGACTTCATCACTCACTCTGCTTTCCATAGCCAAGAGCTCTGCTAAAAACAAATGTGATATGTTTCTTCTCTAGACTATTTATAGGCTGGTGGTGTGTGGAGCTGAATCACAGATGGTGCATGTACTGAGCAAAGCATTAGTCGCTTGGTTTTTCCAGTGATTTGTTCCATTTATTTATTTTTTAGAGGAGGCTTGCCTGCAAGGATGCTGCATTGGATCAAAAGCATGGGCCGCCTTTATTTGGGTGAAGTCAGTGACGACGACTCCAGACCAGTGGTCTCTTTTGTGCCTCAGTCAGTCTTATAACTTGCAGCTCTACCTGACCTGTCACACCCCTCCCTGCCAGAACAGACGCATGAGAAAGGAGCAGTGCAGATCACGACTAAGCTCCATATTATTCACTGACTTAAATATACGACTGGCTTTCAACCCCTACAATGGTTAGTTCGCCAACGGTACAAATAAATAACTTGCGGAATTGAACCGTTATCGCAGCTACAAAGAGCTGCACAGATCCACATCCCATCCATGCAAGGGTGGATGGATGGATGTGGGCCAACAACTAGCCAGTTGCTACCAAATGCTGCTCGCAAGAGGGCTAGCTCTGTCAGCACATATCGGTTAAAGCATGCTACCAAGTACCTGGCAAACATCAATCACCCATAAACTACAGTCGTTAAGTTACATGACTCACTGATGGCATGGCCAGCATGTCACACAGTTGGTTTGATAGATGCACGGCAGCTGGCTAATCCAGCCAGCAATCTAAAATCAAAACAGCACACACGGGTTTAGTGAACTTAGCTGTTGAAGGGAAGGTAAACAAATCGTGTCATATTTACCGTATGGTTGACACCCCACATTAAAACGCTGAGAATAGGCTCACTGGCGCGGAATAATTTCACTTTCTGTCCAATAAAATGTTTCTTTTTCGTCTTGGTTTTGCTGGCGCTCACGGGCGCTGCGCTGGTACAGTTGGATGCCATGTCTGTGGCGGCTGGGAATTAAAGATTCAACCTGCCACTACTGAAGCCTCTTACAACAACACTATTAAATGTTCAAGTTAAGAGCATAAAATCTATAAGTGCGTCATGTCAGCTCGTCCAACTTGCGGTGTCTTTGAATCATATGATATCTTGTAGTAAATCAGCGGTGTTGCATTTTGCGCCGTCACCACCCTTCCTTCCTCCCCGGTTCGGAGCAGCAGGCCACGGTGTGGTTCGGTTAGATCAGCGGGCGCACAGAGCGAGCGGGACGGCCATCGGGACACGGGACAACACGCCGCCTTCCACCCGGGACTCACGACTCCCGTAACCTTCTGCTGTCGTCTGCCACCCGTAGCGGTTGGAGATAGTTTTATTTTGAGGTGAGTAGTCCCATTATGATACGCCTGAGATTGTTGTCACCACCAGCTTTTGGGGTCTCTCCTCAAGATGGCGTCTCTGATCCACTTCGCAGTGAATTGCGCCCCCAAAAGGCTGGAGCGTAGAACTACAAGAACTCAAAGCTCGCAGTCCCAGGTCTACGCGAGATGAATACGGTACATTTATGATTTTTTTTTTTATGTGGAGCGGTGAAACATATTACATTTTCATGCTATATTCTAAAAGCCTCAGTCCCAGTAGGCCTACACTAGGCTACACATTTTTTAAAGACTAAATGCTTATAGTGTGAGACGAGGGTGTCAGAATTTAGTCTTTTAAAAATCTTTCCAAAAATCTTGTCAAAACTCTTGTAGTGCATGGGAGACCTTTTTTGAAAATAAAGAATTCAACACGGGTTTCATGTTCTGCTGTATTAATTGGTCTCATTTTTTTCATGTCTTATTACAACAACACTACCAATAAAACAATACGTTCTATCATTATAATAATATAACGTATTGTTTTATTGGTAGTGTTGTTGTTATTGTATTTAAAAAACGAAATAAAATGAAAAAAATTGTTATTCTCAAATGCAGTTGTGTCTGCTGCCACTGTAGAATATAAATATAAATTCATGGTGAGGTGAGCTTTAGAATCTCAGGCAAAAACGGGGCGTGGTAATGATATAACATTCCAATTTGAATTACTAGATGATAAATATTTTATTGAAAATGCTATAATTGTAACAAGAAAAATTAAGCTATGGGCTTAAGCTTTAACAATAATATAATGCTGGAGATGGGATGGGATGTAAAATGTAGCATGGTAGTGAAAACCCTGTATGCCCCTTGAACAAGGCGACAAAATAATATCACGTGATTCAAAATGGGCAGTCCTCCGACGGTACTGAAAAAAAGCCATTTTCTGGCGCTGCTGCAAATTCTAACCAAGTCCAAATAATTTACCTGGATCCTCGTTTTGGAGGAGTGTGGAACTTTTATGTCATATCAGGTAAGAATGAAGCACCGGTGATGAATCTTTATTCAACGCAATGCACATGTTTACTTAAACACACACAAAAGTGCACGGTGTCACATTTTGACTCTCTTGTTCGTCTCTGATAGAACACTGTCAGTGGATTTAAGATGGCTGCTTTGTGTACCAGTGTGATTTTTTTTAAGCTTTACCTCTCCAGTAATAAGCCATTGTGTTAAATAGATTTTATTCTGACCCCCGATTACACGGGAACGCGCTACCGAAATTCAAATGCTATTTTGTTGGACCGCTGGTTGAGTAACAGAAATGATGCACGAGATGAGGCCACACAGGGGCAATTGAATACTAGGGTCCTGTGCAGAGTAGACCCTGCGCTGGTGTATTCTCAACACACAATTTGTTGGCAAATCTATAGTAGAAAACGAAACGGCACATTATTTTGACTGGCACCAATGCCCCATGATGCAGAAAAACACGGGACAAGGGAAATAAACAATAGTTGAGACAAAGTTAATCGACCCTTTTCTGTCATATGATCATGTTACAGCAGACGTATTATACCTAATGAGTGCATTTACCAATTTGCTTGTTCTGCAGATATTTCCAAATGGATAAAATGCAACCCAACCGTATTAAAATCACAGATCTTAATCCAAATCTCACATGCCCCCTGTGTGCTGGTTACTTCATTGATGCTACAACCATTGTAGAATGCCTGCACTCATGTAAGTTTTAAATAATGGATGCAAATGTATTATGTACCCTAATGGCATTGGTAAATTTGATATGCATAAACATTTGTCAGTAAGCAAACAAATCCAGACTTTTTAGCACAGCTCTGTTCTTGAATCTCATTCTCTTTTCTACCTGTCTGCTCTGTACAGTTTGTAAGACATGTATTGTTGCCTTTCTGGAGACGAACAAGTTCTGTCCTCGATGTGATGTCCAGGTACACAAGACGTGTCCACAGCTCAGCATCAGGTAAGTCAAACAAAGTTTGCATGAGGTTGCACTTTTAAATACAAATAAACATTCTCTTCAATAACTAATTACTTTATTTTATTTTCAGAGCGGATAAAACTCTACAAGATATTGTGTACAAGCTAGTTCCTGGGTTATTTAAAGGTGAGGTCACATTTGCTGAGGAAGAGAGCGCAAAATTGTAGAAGCAAAACTAGTAGAAGACACATTTGTTTTGTCCTTAGTACTCCTGTTGATGTCCTGTTCACAATGGTAAGAATGCCTAGAAATCTTGTTTTTGTTTGTGTTGAACTTAGATGAGATGAAACGGAGACGGGACTTTTATGCAGAGAACCGGGTTCTGGAGCCAGGAGAAGTGGTTGAGACCTTTAACATTGCAGAGGATGAAATCATCAGCCTCTCTATACAGTTCTATGAGAGGAACAAGTCAGTACTTCAATACCACTACATTATCAATACTAAATAAGTAATTCTGAGGGAAACACTGACATACTCAAAAGAACATTACCTATGAGAGAAAATCATGACATTTGATTATGCTTTAGTTTATTCAAATTGCACATTTTAGATGCATAAAAAAACGCTATGGTAGAATGTAGTTTCTTTTCCTCACATAAATTGTGTTATGTGTATTGAGTTGACAATTTTTACATCCTTTTTTTTTCTGTATACCCACAGAAATAATGATAGACAACATGCGGATGTGGATGGAGACAAGGTAGGAATCTAGGAAAGTTTACTGAAGCAATACTTGGACAGACACTTACCCACCTGCCCATGGCAGGTATAAAAAATGTTCGGCAGGTGGAGCTTTCAGGTTGCTCGGCCTGTCAAGTGCTCGTTTGAGGTGTGACACAGCCGTCTAAACATAACACGAGATCAGGGGTGTAGTAGGGGAGGGGGGAGCGCCATCCCCCCACTTCTCTCACGCCTACATTTTTTTGGGGCAAAAATACGTTTTTTTTTGTACTTGTCATGTACTTGTATGGATACAATTAAGCATTGAAAACCCTGTTTCTAAATAGGCTATACACGTCTGCATGTTTTATAGTGTGTGTGTGTTGCGCACGCAAATGCGCATGCGTCTTATGGGGTGTCCCCCCACTTCTAAAAGTAGCACTACAACACTGCACAAGATATCTGTCTAGTGTCTAAACACCTGCATGTGGCCAGAGTGCTCTGTTTTCTGGTCTGTGGACTGTAAAATAAGAGCTTTCACTGTTGCTATACTTAATGTGTGTGAACCCATAGTCATAGCCATGGAGGCATTTGGCATAAAAATTGAGGTATGACATTTTTTATCACACAGCCCCAGAAAGTAATATAAAAAAACATTACATTGAATGGTAATTCAAATTTGACCTATCATTTTATAATTTACAATTTTCTTTTCGGGCAAGAGGGCATGACCTTTGGACAAGTAGAACATGATAGGCACTTGCTCGTCTGAGACTTTAGTGTGAATCCCTGCGACACTCGTTTTTTATGGTGTTGCTCTCTTTGCCTCAATTTACCACAATCTTCTTTGTTTCAGGCCAATGGGAAGCGTTTCCTGCAGTGCCCGGCAGCTATGTCTGTCATGCATTTAGCAAAATTTCTTCGAAGCAAAATGGACATTCCCAGCAGTTATCGGGTAATGCAACAGTTTCTCACAACAGCACCCATATACTTTTATAGACATACCGGTATTCTCTCCTTTTTTTTTTCTTTTTTTTTTACGGGACAGTGCATGTTAATGAACATTCAATACATGTATAAGAATTTAATCAATTGAACATGATCTCATGTAAACATGCCAGATTTAGCTATAAGCTAATTTCCATCCGTAGTGTGTAATATGAATGTATTTAGTGTGAGTGCAACATTAGAAAGAAATCTGACAGATGTTATTTTGTGGCCTCATAACTCATCTTTCCTCTGTAATACAGGTAGAGGTGTTGTATGGGGATGAGCCCTTGAAGGACTATTACACACTCATGGATATTGCCTACTTCTACGAGTGGAGACGAGTGAGTGCCTTACATTTACACAACTTTAAAAGAGTAGTTCACCCCAAAATATATATATATATATATATACATTTTTTATTACAATTACACACCCCATGAAGCCTTGAATTGATTGTTTTGTTTTTGTTACATTCCTAAACCAATAATTTGATGACCGGCAGAATCTCCTCCGGTAGGAGACTCAAAGAGTCCGCCATCAAATAAATGGTTGAGGAATTTGACAAAAACGAAACAATCCACAAATTCAAGGATTATGGGATGTGTAATTGATTAAATCAGTAATCTTTTCGGTGAACTACTCCAATGTCTTTATCTTCTACTTGTTTGGTCGACTTCTGAGTATCACTGGCTTGTCTGGTCAAGTTGGGTTGAACATCGTCAAAGCATGAAATATTCTTGAGTAACCAGTGTTGTTAGCCCATTTGATTAAATGGGTCCACACACAAACACATTGGTTATTCAGGGTTCCTTGCAATGTTTGTCCAGAGCTGATATTTTTGTTGCCCGCACAGAATACAAAACTCTGATGCTGGCATTCAAAGCAACCAAAGGTATGGCTCCCCCATATCTTGCAAGTATGATCGAACCCTACAAACCCTCCCGTGCACTCAGATCAGCCAACGCATGGAAGCTGGAAGTACCTTCATTAAAAACAACGCTCCGCCTCCACACGTCCCAAACTCTTCTCCCTTCTGGCTCCAAAACTATGGGATGCACTTCCCATTACAATCAGAACTGCAGCCTCACTCCCAATCTTCTGCCGTAGTCTGAAAACCCACCTCTTCAGACTCCCATCATGGCCCGTAGCACTTGTCCTAGCCCCTTAGATAGTACTTTATGTAGACTTGGATAATATTTTATACAGACTTATAGCATGTTACGTAGACAGCACTAGAATTGCATTTTATGTAGTCATAGCACTTATACAGTATATATGTATAGTATAGTATGCATAGTTTATGTATAATTTCATTATATCGATATTCCACTGTTATGTTCTTACACGTTTCATGATAACTACTTTTTATGTATGTGATGTATTGCCATGCTTTTTGTTCTTGCTTAATGTAAATCGCTCTGGATTTACAATTTAGGCTAAATGCCTAAATTGTTTGGATATGATATATCTATTTTTCTAACAAAGGTGTTCTTTCCAGCATTCAAAATCGTAAAAATACACAAACTCATTAAACAAAAATCACACCCGTGTGAACTGAGTGGTGCAACTCCCCCCTGTCCCCCCCCCCCTCTCTCTCTCATTAGCAGGCAACAGTGCAGCACTATCTCTCTCTCTCTGTTTCTGGCACAACAGCGCCACTTTTGCCCCTACTGGTACTCATAGTCACATAGGTTAACACAGACATTTCTGTTCCTTGGAGTGGTTGCACCACTCAAAAACATTGACTACAGACCTGCACGCACAGCAACATGGTCAAACTGTGTGGCCTTGCACACCTGGCTCCCATCAACCCACTGCCAGGTGTGAATTATATTAACAACCTACTGTGATTAACATGATGTCATCGTCATTACCAAGGCCACAACCTATGCACCATTCATTCATGGATAGATGAAACAAAGAGGCACGGTGGCACAGTCGGTAGTGCTGTCGCCTCACAGCTAGAGGGTCCTGGGTTCGATTCCCACTGGGGGCGTGTTTCTCCTCCGTGTCATCAGTGCCCATACCCAAGGCGGGGTTGGTGAAATGGCCTTTCTGTGTGGAATTTGCATGTTATCCCGTGTCCCCTACGGTAGGCACTCTCACAAAAAACATGCAGTAATCCTGGTCTCTAAACTACCTCCCCCTGGCCAGCCAGGGTGCCTGATGGAGGGGAAAGGAACTGGTCGGAATAACCCCTGTCCCCTGTCAGTTGAAAAGAAGCAGCTTGGACTCGATCTAGTCTAAACAGCTGCATGAGGCTTTTATAGCAATACTGAGAATATGCAGGAACTTCAGCTTAACACATTCAGAGATTCGGAACCCAGTTTAGACACCTAATGGCTCTACATACTGTAGTACCATTTGACAAAGGTGGTGTATCGCAATTTTAAGATGGGTGCCATATACCACCAAAAGAGGTTCCCAATGATTATCATTTCATCTATGCAGTATCATAAGCTACTACATAAGACTTCTGTTATCTCTGCACCTCCTTACAGACTGGACCCATCCCCTTGCAGTACTTGGTCAAACCGACCCGAAAGCGCAGGAGAGTGTCCTTGTCTGCTGTCCAGGGCCATTCCGATGGTGTCAACACCAGCCCCACCTCAGAGAGTGACACTCACAGCGACAAAGTCCACAGTCCTGCCGTTGCTCAAGCATCCAGGGCCTCGTCACTACCCAGCCCTGCATCTCACAGCCTCACTCCTGCCCTCCAAAGCTCAAATGGTACCACAGTGTCCAACAACACTCAGCGACATTCTCTGTCCTCTAAATCGGGCAGCAGTGCTCGTAAGGTGACTGTCAATGGCACCAGCTCTGGAGGTGGCAAAGAGGAGGCAAGGGGAGGTGATAAAAGCGGTTTACCTCCTCCGACCTAAACCTGCATGAAGAGCAACTGGGAGGACATTGTTTTAAATTGCTCCCTACTTCCATGTCACCTCTCAACCAGAACAAAAAAAGAAGAATAAACCAGGTGAAAACTTCTTCCTGGAGAAATGGGATGGAGATTGTTTTCATTATTTCAGCAAAAAGACTGAAATGTGCAGCCAAATAGACGCTTGTGTGCGTGTGTGCGTGCGTGTGTGCGCGTGGTTGTGTGTTAGACTAGAACAATGCACACATACAAAATGTACAGTATGTATCAAATGTGAGCATGTGTGCATACATATGTATAAACTATCTTTTATACAAGATATTGTAATTGTTTTGTATTGTATATGCAGTAGTTGTTTCTTTCCCATAGTTCATCAACACTGAGTTGGCTAAGTATGACTTTGGACAAAATGCTCAACTGCATTGCAGTGCAATTCACAGCATAAGTTGGATGTAAAAAGGTCTAAACCAATTGTCATGCCTTTTGACAGTCATGTTATAACTACTGTATAAGTGTTCAGTATAAGCAACCATTCATCTGGTACTGTAGAAACCATGCTTTGTCAAGGATAGCTTGCATAAAATGTTGATGCACTTTCTCAATTTTAGACCATAAAATCCAAGCCAAACAAGTGTGCTTTACAATGGGAATGGGGTTATCCGTTAAAATAAAATACTGTAGACAACCCCAAGCACTACCAAGTTGAAAAACCAAGGTTTGTCGAAGAGAGACCATATACCTGTTCTTATGGCAGACAAGAACTCAAAAGGGATTTGATATTTCATCACATCTTTTATATTTACCATACATTTCAACATTCCTTTTGTTTGTTTGAACATAAAATGATACGTTATGTTTATCAGCCATATGTGCATGTTTTAGGTCAATAAAATGTTTACTTACTAGGTTTTGACCCAAAGTGTCCTGTTCTGATTTTTTTTAAATTGTGCCAAATAAATATGTTCACTCAAGTACTGGTCATATCAGCAAGACAAGGACCTTTTGTCAACAAGCCACAAAAGGCTGTTGCTTGCTAATCCTAAAATTCAGTATGTTTGTCTATATAGCCTACTAAAATGCTGGCTGGCTGTTTGCTAAAGTTAAATATGTTGATGTCACAGCAAAAACTAGTATTTAAGTATTTAGTATTTAAAAATAAATATTAGGTCTGTCAAAATAACAGTTAAATGAATTGTAAATTAATTTAAATGTATGGGATGTATGTGGTATCTCATCTCACCATGCTTAGATGAGATGCCACATACATCCTATAATCCCATCCACTGCACTATAGCCCTAGCTGGATGGGGAAAACAAGTCTGTTATTGCCATAAAAGGCTGCGCAATTTACATAAGCAGCAGCTCAAATCACAACAGGGTGAGAGACAGAAACACCATCCTACCACACTGGATTTGTTGTAAAGAATAAAACATACATGCATACATATGTTAAATGTACATATCCGCCTTCCGTCATTTATCTTTCCATTCCCACAACAATATACAGAAAAACATGACATATTTTGGACATAGTTCGAATGGTGATTAATCATGATTATTTTAAATTGGATTGTTATCGTTTATATATATATATATATATATATATATATATATATATAGTTTCACAGATGTAGGCTATAGAGTTAAATAGTAAAATACATGTAATTTCAAGAGCTTTCAACAAAAACTAACAGCATTAACTTATGTATACATTTTTCATAAAGACCTTTCAATATAGATGAAAATGTAACAAACTTGAAATTATTGAATAGGTCTTGTAGTGTAAATGTAAACCGTATGATGCAATGTACAGTAGGTGCAAAGAAACCATGACCTTTTAATACATGTAGTGATTTAACAGCAATAATGATTTGTGCTTTGTCAAGGGTCTTCAAGAGTTTGTTCTCGTGGGGCAAGTTTGATGAAGTCTTGCTTATGTGTGCCATCACAATAAGGTGGATTATTAGTGTACTTGCAGCCACACAACCATACTGTCATGTCTTTCTCAGGGACAAATCGCAACGGGAACATCCCTGGGGCTTTTGTCTTGTGGGCACCATCACAGAAAGGCTACAGGGGAAAAGGGTGGGAGAGTTCAAATTATGTTTCATAAAATATTATGTGAGGAGTTGTTTTTTTTAGAGAGAGAGAGAGAGATTTGCATTATGCATTATTACATCATGTTTAACACAGCACCTGTTTCTTGCTATGACCGCAGGTACACCACGAGTAACGCTTCCCAGCAATAAGTTCCACCTTGAATGGAGTTTTGGAGGCAATTACAGGCTCTTCTGGGGGTCGGGTGCAATATTGGATCTGTGGATAATATTATATACCGTACGTAGGAGGTTACTAGACCGGTATTCAAACCCAAGCATCAAAATAATAGCAAAGAACCAATAGCCTATGGCTATTTACGATTTTAGCAATACTGGGTACGAATGTATAATGGATGAGACCTTATACTGCTTACTTTTGAAGTTTCCATAGACAGTCTCAAGGTTGAAATGATCCACGGGCGCAAAATTGTTGTTGACACTGTCAGTGTCATTGAGCTCATGTTTACCTGTATTCTCTCTCACACACACACACACACACACGAGTCTAGCCTGGGCTAGCCTACACGAAGAGGTCAGCCGTCAGCAATAGGCTAATTCTATAAAAGTCAAGTATGTGAAGTTGTCGATTAAACCGGCGGCGCCACAGTCCCCTGCTATTATACATCTAAATATCGCAACAAGCAGCAACTGATTTTAAGTTATACGCGGTCACTTCCGGAGGAGTGGCGTCGCACATAGTAACGTGCCCCGGTCTATGGTGGCATGCCAGACATTCATGCAATCTCAATTTGCATATCAAAGATTCAATCTGCCTATGAGCGAGGTTATGGGAAAGCACAGCAATTATCATTTACCAGTGTACCCTACGTGGTTCCACCAGGATTCAGGAATGTTAGGATACAGTGTGTGCAACCCAGATTCAGCACAAACAAGGGACCAAATTAATTTCGCTCCTATGCCACAAAAATGTGTAACGCCCTACCAACTGTCATTAAGACATGTGAATCCCTTGACTCCTTGATTGATTGAAAATTGTATTAACAGTTTGCAGGATTACAGTACATTTCAAGCACAAACTCAATACAAAGGCTGTTAACTGTGAGTGGACGACCCAATTAAGCATTACACTTGTTTACAACTGGGTCCCCCATGTTCAATTCATCAAAACATTTAGAGACGTACAAATAGACACTTCTATATAGACAAAGAACAGTACAGGAATTCATCATAATGGAGGTAAAAAGGGAAAAGAAACATATACAGTGAGGGGAAAAGGGGGGGTGGGGGGTTGGTCTTGGGATTCAGATTTTACGGGGGCCAGTTTCGAATTGCAGCCATCCGTAGGTGCCCTTTGAGAGCGGTTTTGAAGGAGTCAAGGGATTCGCATGTCTTAATGACTGTTGGTAGGGCGTTCCACATTTTGCTCTCAAAGAGCACCTACGGACGGCTGTAATTCGAAACTGGCCCCAGTAAAATCTGAATCCCCCACCCACCCCCTTTCCCCCTCACTGTAGGCCTATACGTTTTTTACCTCTTTCCTGTTTTTAGCTATAGAAGTGTATTGTCTCTAAATGATATGATGAATTGAAAACGGTGGACCCTCTTGTAAACAAGTGTAATGCTTTGTGGTGTCGTCCACTCACAGTTAACAGTTTTTGTATTGAGTTGTGCTTGAGATGTACTGTAATTCTGCAAACTGTTAATAAATACATCAATCAATCAGCCATATCTTATACGTGTAGCCTATAAAATAAATAATGCATGGTATCAGAGTCACATTGAACACACCAGTTAGGCTATTAAATGGATTTATTCGTGATTTGTACACAGGTTATAAAGCATCATTGTATTTTGGTGTTATTTTTTTATGCAATGTTGATTCATTGAATACATTAGGACTTCAGTGGAAACACGTCCACATGACTTTTTTTTACCCTTTTAGACCAAGTGCATGACATTTCTGTCTAATAGTAATAAAGCAGGCTATTCAATCAATCAATATATAATGTCTTAGTTATCTTCCAAACATCCTTTTCGCAGAATGAACTAACCCACGGAAAATTACTTTAAAATGTGTGCCATCACAGTAAGGTGCATTGTTTGTTTGTTTACAGGCGCACAGCATGACTGCCATATCCTTATCAGGGGTGAAGCGTAGAGGAGCGATAGTAGGTGCTTTTGTTCTGTGGGCACCATCACAGAAGGGCTGAGACAGAAAGAAAATAGAACAATAATTAATACAAATGTATTTGTTTAACTAGACTATAGGCCTACTCAAAGAGCTGCATGAATTCTGTTTAAAATTGTTAACCCCTGTCCACAAAAGATTCACATAGTTCAATCATCAAGCGTAACCCTAGCCTATAGACTATATTAATAAAGTTTATAGCCAACCTGCTTTTGACTGTGCCCACAAGCACACCACGAGTAACGTTTGCCTGCTGACACTTTAACCCGACATGGCATCTTGGCTGCAACAACAGGCTGGGTGGACTGAAAGCAGCGCTGACTCTGAAAAAGAAGTTTATTTAGAACTGTGCATGGTTCTCATATTTTAATATAGGCCTACAAGATTTGTGTAGCCCATATATTTTCTTTATCCTACCTTTTGAAAATAACAGTAGGGTTAAAGGTGTAGTGAAACGGAAACAGTGGGCATTTTATTTTGAAGTTTCAGCTTGAAACGCAGGCTCTGAAGTTTCTGAACCAATCAGAGCGTGGTATCCCTTCAGGCAATGGTCAGCTCAGTCAGCTGTACCAGTTTACTGCTATGTGGCTTATTTCTACCCTATAGTGTTTTCAGATACATATTTTAGCTTGATGATTAAGTTCAAGCCGAGTAATACACTGTCTGGATGTTATCTAGAATGGGAAATAAAAACGGAGGATTTCTGTAATCAGTAGCAGCTGTGTTGGACGGACGGGCAGATATGGGGAATCAAACGGGTGAGCTTCATTTTTATTGGCTTTTATCGATGTTGGCCTCGATAAAAGCCAATAAACGTAAAACAGTACGTTTTCGTTTTCAGGAAGTAATTAAAATTCGATTTTTATCGACTTTTGATATAAAAATACACAAAAATGAAAATGTACCAATTTTTTTGGCATTGTTAGGTATGCTCATATGATGATGTGGTCTAAAAGTTTTTTTATTTCACTACACCTTTAAAGCGCCATAGAGTTATATAAGGGTTAAAGTGGTTCAACTAGCCGATTGATGCCATGCACACATTTTCCTTGGCTTCATTAGAGCAGACGAGCAGAGATTACTATTTGATCCAAAGAGAATGGATTCAGTTTTTCCCTGGTGTAAAGATAATTTGTTATCAGCGAGTCAGGTGCAGATTCTACCGAGTTCAGAGCTGAGGGCCTTTTCAACCTGCAGTTTGTTCCTGTCCGAGGCCAGCAGTGCTGAGTCATCTGCGAACAGGAACAAGTTGCAGTCACAAGCAGATGTCATATCGTTTACATTAGGAACAGTAAAGGCCCTAGTATGCTTCCTTGCCCTAGTATGCTCACTGGGAGGGGGGGGACAGTGTTCCGTTCACCTCCACCCTCTGTTCTCTCCAGTTAGGATTGCATCTAGCTCTGGTCCATAGCCTTCTACTGCTTCTACGATTCTGCCCTGCAGTATAAGGCTATGGGACTTTCGGTTTTAAATCTCAAATCGAAATCAGACCAGCCTCTCCTCTTTAGCGTATTTTAAAAGAACGTTTTTGCTGCTCACCAAAACAAAGGCGGGTTGTGTCATTAGAAAGCCTACTTTCCTTAGTGGACGCACTCTGAGCTGAGTACTGACTTATTTTTCAAACACAGTACTTATATGAGGCGATCTAAAATTCCCCTATGGGGATTACAATGCAAAAAAAGTTATGAACCCGTGGATTTGCGCCCTCTACCGATATTGACGTCAGCCTTAGGTGCTCTATAGCTATTAAAGGTGTAGTGAAATGAAAAATATGTTTTTCACACTTTTAGACCACATCCGTGGTCATCATAATGAGCATACCTAACAATGAATGCCAAAAAAATGGGTACATTTTCCGTTTTTATTCCCATTCAAGATAACATCCAGACAGTGTATTACTCGGTTTGAACTTAATCATCACACTAAAATATGTATCTGAAAACATTATAGGGTAGAAATAAGTCACATAGCAGTAAACTGGTAGAGCTGGCCGACAATCTGACTTGTAAACAAACACACTCCATGCGTCCTGCGTGTAGCATAGCTACCGTCCCTAGCTACCGTCCCATCGTCTGAAGGGATGCGACGCTCTGATTCGTTCAGTAACTTCAGAGCCAGCGTTTCAAGCTGAAACTTCTAAATAAAATGCCCACTGTTTCCGTTTCACAACACCTTTAATAAAAATACACAGAAAAATAATTTGTGTTGTATATTTTCGTTTAAATACTTAATTTATTGTTTTAATGTGCAAATTAATCGTTTTTGTTTACTTTAGAGGGTACTTTTATTCTGAAGAGCTCGGCCACTCGGAAGTCCTATCCTAGCTACCTTATCCTAGCTCACTCGACACTGGTGGTATTAGCCTGGGCAGTATTCCTTTTTGGGTTTATGATCCGGTCGGGAGCGGATGTTATTGTTTTGTAGTCATCAGTCATCCGGAACTTCCTTTCCCCTCAAACCGATTTTTCTCAATAAAAGCTGCAGGCTACGAGAGCTTTTATTGTTATTCTTCCGGTTTGAGGTAAAGGAAGTTCTGATTGATTGATCCTGCCTGATGACTACAAAACAATACTACAACATGACGTAGGGATACCAGTGGCAGCGGTGGCCGAACGGATAGCGGCGCGGTCTTGATACCGGAAGGTTCCTAGTTCGAATCAGCCGTCCGACACGTTAAAATTACCACCGCTGAAGTGCCCTTGAACAAGGCATTGAACCACTACGATGAAATGTGTTCTATGAGCAGGGCCTGGCTGGAAACAAGTTCTTGAGCTTAGCCCAGATACCCTGGGTAAATATAGATTTCATTTCATCCGTTCCAGAGCGTTCACATCATAGAGTATATAGTGGCAGCGGTGGCCGAACGGATAGCGGCGCGGTCTAGATACCGGAAGGTTCCCAGTTCGAACCAGCCGTCCGACACGTTAAAATTACCACCGCTGAAATGCCCTTGAACAAGGCATCAACCACTACGATGAAATGTGTTCTATGAGCAGGGCCTGGCTGGAAACAAGTTCTTAGAGCTTAGCCCAGATACCCTGGGTAAATATAGATTTCATTTCATTTCATATATAAGTTCACATGGCAGTTAACAGTAGACAGTTTTCCTCCGAGGTGGAAAGCCTGGTGACGCGTAGCATCGGGTGACGTGAGGCACCACTTTGAGAACTACGTCGACTCGACACACGGAGTTGGGGGGGATCCATCATCAAACCTGTATAGATATTCTATGTTTATCTTCTTATTTCTTCTCTGCCTTGTAAAGCACTTTGCGCTGCATTTCTATGTCATGAAAGGTGCTATATAAACAAAGTGTTATATTATAAACCCTATGATAAGTATGATTACGCCGCATTAAAGGCGGAAATGTCGCAGCCTGCTCCATAAGTACGCAGTGTGCTTACCATCGTAGAGACAACAGGCAAAGGGCGAAGTGACTTGATAGTGTCCAGGCATCCTTTAACCACAAGTATCCTTACATTCATAATGTCGAGACTATAGTGTCCGTTTTTGAAACAAAGTGTTCTGATTAACGATCGGTTTCGAAGAGTAGGTAATAACGCCTACTATGTAAACATTACGCCCGTGACGTGACGTGGGAGTGCCCGTTTCGTTCCTCCCTCCGTCCTTTAATCTAGCCGGGTAGGTCGATCAACGGTCAACCCCATTTTAATTTTCTCTGCTGATAAGCAAGGCTGGAAGATTAAAAACACCCATCCTTTCTTCTGGTGACTGATACTGCCCTCCTAATACGTGAGGTCCCCTTGTTTATTTTTGAGGGGCGCGCCGCGCTAGCCCCTCCTATAGGTTTAAACTTTAAAGGGACCAAGAAGTCACGAAGTGACTTTGGTCACTTATTGTTTTTGTGTGTTTTTTCTTGTCCTTCTCCTTCTTCTCCTCCTCTTTCTTCCGCCAAAAATAGCTGTTCTGGCTGAACCGTGCAGTCTGTTTTCGTGAAACGCAATTCTTCTTTTCTCCCTAATACATACATGCAGCATCATATGCTTTTGCAACTGTACAGTATGGTAGTCGTAGAGGGTCATGCCAAATAGCACTGAAAGCAGTCTTACTCCAATAGGTCAAAGGGGGGTGCTATGGCAATTTTTTGAAAATGAAACCTTTGAACAGGCATAACTCATGCCTCGTTTGTCCAAAAGTCATGGCACCTTTTTCCACTTGTTCCTTGACTCATGGGGAACACATGTGTTACTTTAATCAGTAAGCTCCGCCCTCAGATCTTCTGCCATTTAGAGCAGTTTGAAAAATGCTTATACCTGATTCTCTGCCTGGATTTTTGAGCAATTTGCGTGAAACGTCCTACACACAATCTATGGACCATTATCTGAAATCTCGGTTGAAGAGAAGTTTGTACGTGAAAACAATTACAGCAAAACACACTGTAGTAATGGATAATGACATGCCCAAAATGAGGACACACACACTTGTTACCAAAACACTGAATGATGTTACTGTTTACAATGAAACAACTGACTGTGTCCAGATAGCTCAGTTGGTTGAGCTCTCGCCTAATCAATATGAGCACCCCTGAGGCCCCTCACTTCACACGGGTGTGATTTTTTATTATTATTCGAGCAGTGCCCTGGGCCTGGAGCCTCTACAACGGTGCCCGTTGGGCACTGGCCTACTGGAACGATGCAAGTTGGAAATGCATTCCCCACCCTGATATTATGTCTGTGTCCCTTTTATGCCCATATATGGAGTTCTTTGTCAGGCATGCCCAAATATGGACCTTTTTGGGGTGGTTCTGGACAACCGTGGGTCCGACCGACTCGACACCGGGCACTGCACCCCCTGTGGAGGCGTGGAACGCGTGTGTCGAATTTGAAGTCGTTGGGGCGAACAGGGTTCTTACGTGGATTACACATGTACAGACGTATGTACACACACACAGAGACTTGGTGCATTTATAGTTACTAGAGCGGTGACCATTGGAGCCTCTACAGCGGTGCCCAACGGGCACTGGCCTACTTGGAACGATGCAAGTTGGAAATGAATTCCGCACCCAGATATTATGTCTGTGTCCCTTTAATGCCCATATATGGAGTTCTTTGTTAGGCATGCCCAAATATGGAATCTATGCAAACAGAATTATGTCAAAACAGGCCAAATCCAGCTTGGGCAGAGGCCTTTTGGGGTGGTTCTGGACAACCGTGTGTCCGACCGACTCGACACCGGGCACTGGACAGCACCCCCTGTGGTGGGGTGGAACGCATGTCGAATTTGAAGTCGGTGGGGCGAACGGTTCTCGAGTTACATTACATTACATTACAGTCATTTAGCAGACGCTTTTATCCAAAGCGACTTACAATAAGTGTATTCAACATAGGTAGGGAACAAAAACTACTAATCACCAGAAGTCTTTAGTGCATTTTCTGCAAAAACAAGCAACCAAGAGTATACCTAGCGCTAAGGTAAAAGTGCAATATATCAGCTACCTATTTCCTTAACCGGATGAGACAAAATAGCTAAATCAAATGAGCATGAGCTAAAACAATTAAGTGTATCGACTAAACAAGATCCAATAAACAATACAACAATAGAAAACAAACGTTCGTACAACTAGTTAGCAACAAGTAGGTCAGGCAGAGAGGAAGGGTAGTGTTTCCTGAAGAGGTGGGTTTTCAACCTGCGGCGAAATATGGGCAGTGACTCTGCTGTCCTAACATCAGTGGGGAGTTCATTCCACCACTGTGGGGCCAGAACAGAAAAGAGTCGTGACCGTGTGGATCGGCCAGAAGGACCCTTGAGTGACGAGTTACGTGGATTACAGACGTACAGTACACACATACACATACACACAGACTTGGTGCATTTATAGATAGATATTAAGATTAAGAAGAGGCGTACTCAAGTATCAATTCAATAGGTCATCAATTCAATAGGCCTACTCAAGTATTCAAAGGTACACATTACGAGGTACATTTTCTTGCACCAATGCACCAGTGCATTGGTGTTATTCAATTTATTACATTTCCAAATAGTTAATAGCCTACTTTTGTTACTTTGGGTCCCAAAAGTACCTTCGTAGTAATGTACTGGAGTCAAAAGTACAATATTTCTATTTGAAATGTAGCAAGTGAAAGTTTTGTGCTTGCAAATACAACCCCTCCAAAAAGTACTGCAATTCCACCACAAGACCACCCCCCTTTTCCCATACTGTACATGTTTTTCTATTTGTTACTTTCTTTATATGATGATTTCCTGTTTTTCAATCTTTAAATGTTCTGATGAATTGAAAATTTGCATTGGCTTGTGCTTTCGTTTGAAATGTACCCATTCTACATACTGTGGAAAACAATTTTCAATCAATCAAACTACTCAAGTAAATACTAGGTTACTGTTCACCGCTGGGTATATTGAGTTGAGTCCACTAGTCTTAATATGTTTTAAATCAGATAAGCAGATCATTAACCAGTAATAATTCTCTAATGTATTTATGACTAAGACAAGGGAACATTGAACCTTGAACTTTACAAAGTGTTGGCAAGCAATAACTCTGTAAAATACATTTATTGACAAAAGAAATTGGTTTTCCTTAATCTGTCCTTTTAATTTTACACACAAAAATATCAAAATACTTTACAGGGCATTTCATCTTAATATTGTCAAATTCCTCTAAATCAATTCTCTCAAATTACACTGTACAATGACAATGCCTATGTCATTTTTGAAAATTCAGTGGTCATTTAATTTAATTTATTTCAGGGAACAATGCATTTTAAATCTATGCATAGTCATTACTTGGTATTTAGCAACAGATTGAGACTTCACTGCATTTCATGCAATCCATATCCCGTAACTCGTTCTCCATCACACGTCATTCAGAGCCAGGTGCTTAAACATGTTGTAAATACATAAAAGATACACAGTACAACATTCATAACATGGATTATCTTGGTTACCCAAACTTCAAAGCTTAAAAATGTGTCTTTACACAAACATATTGAAGTATACAACTTTTACTCAAAAGAAAATGTAAAAGGTACTAAAAAAGATTTACAATTGGGCCAAATGCCCCAGTGCAACAGGAGAAAGAACCCCCTTCAAAATCCTTCAAATTACTTTCAATCAATATCTTGGATATGTTTTTGTCTAGATTTTGCCTCTCTTGTGCAACAACTCATAAGGACATACTTGGTCAATTACAGACCTCTAATTACAGGTCTCGTCAGTATTCATGCTTATGGGTTGTCAACATAATAAACATTCTCCTTCAGTCATTGCTACAGTATTTTTCACCAACTAATTTCCTTGAATGTCCTTAATGACACCTACAGTAACTACGAATAGAACAATCTAGTCCTCAGATATCACATGTATGGGAGATCACGGTTGAGATTGCAAACAGAAATGTCAAAGTATTTGAGTGCTAAAGAAACAAAGGAGAAAACAATTACAAAATAATTCCTTATTGTGAAAGCCATAGGACATTGCGAGTGGCAGTTCTTATCCGACAAGCTTAATAAAACAATCACATTGTAAAGTGGATGCGCATTAGAAGGAAAGAGAAGCTTATCAGAGTTCATGAGTTGGCTTGTATGTACTGAACTGGGCTTTAATATAGCCCTGTAGTAAAGGCCAACATGGTGCACAGTAATCACATTGGCATTTTACTATCTTACCATAACTGAGCTTCATTATTTAATACATTATATTGACAGCAATTCTATAATAATAATAATAATAATAATAATAATAATATTACTGTTGTCTCAGGCAAGTTGAAATGTCTGCTAAGAATGTCTCATATGACAACACCTTTAAGTAGGCCTTACTGTTTGAGGTTCAATAAAACATTGTTTCTCAGCTTTTAAAAAGCACAAATAAACAAAACACAATGCATTTTAAGACAGGATTACAATACAAAATAATTTGACACTTTAGTTATCACTACAGTTAATCACATGTTGCAACTGTTGAAATTATCAGTATTACCTATCAAAAGTGTAAATGGATTTAGGAAGAGTGCTTTCACTCAAGTAAGTCCTCCATATACCGCGTATAAAACACTTATCAAAGTAAGAAAACAAGAGAATAAGCCTTTGGGCTCTTGAAATTGTCTGTATATCTAGCGTCATTAAGGCATTAACTATCCAGTATTGCTAAAATAACTAGTTGTCAGGAAAGAAAATAAAGTTTATGTATGAGAGCAAATGAGCAACATAAAAAAAAGATACGAAAAAAAAGAACACTTCACGATAGAGTGCAAAAACGTGTCAGTCCCTAGTGGCCCATTAAGTACCAATAATCAATATAAAGTACTGTGTTGATGTCTAATTTGCTCTAATAGCTACTAATATGCAAAATGCACATTGGCTTAGGAAATACAATTAATTTCTTACTTTCAAATGTTTGGTTTAGTCTGCTTAATCTCGGTAGCAACAGGTAGGATATAAAATTCTCTATAAGTTCTCAGAGGGGATGGATGTTGAATAATAAAGACTCAACTTTAAACGGCATAATTATGCCAGTCTCTAATGGGGCAATAGGACCATTTATTTTTTATCTGTGCCACCTTTAAATGAGTTATTACTTTAGAATATTCTTTGGGGCCTTTGTTTTCCATTATTTGTCAATATGTCAATAAGGGAAAACAGCCCGATGTAATGACCCATAATATGACTGACATATGTTCACAAATGGTGATATCATTCATATTTACATAACACATTGTTGCTAATATGAGGGTGCAACATATTGAAGCTTTTAATTAAATTAGGGACAGAGGAAAATGAAACAAAATATTAAGGAAGACAACTGAGGTTTCAAGAGGCGGAAGAAGTCTGTGATTATAATTGTTGTCAGAGAGAAAACAATGGACGGAAATATTTATTCAACCAAGGGGCAAATAAAAAAATGGGTCAGTGCTTGAGTACTTAAAAAAAACACAGACCTAATTTTACCAGAGTTCAAACAGGACTCACACCAGAATCCTGCATATTATGTTCAGGGATATGCAGGGAGCTCTGGCCCTGCCAACACAAGCAGCCCCATTGATTGGGTTAACAAATTAGTGCAATTTAATTAGAGATCACTGTATTAATGTTCTCTGAAAGCTGCCTACACAAAATAAAAAATCCTATGAGAAGAATCTCTGATATAAAGAATTCCCAGACATGAAAAACAGCTACACATTTAAGTCTGTTCCAATATACATTCATAAGAGAGGGTGTAAGAGAGAGAGAGAGAGAGAGAGAGAGATGGCAGAGAAAAAGAGAATTCAAAAGTCTTAGATATAAGATTAATGTTGACCTCATTACTTGATAGGGCAGCTTCCTTCCAATGATGTTCAATGACTGTGTTCCTGATGTTAGCCACTTCAAGCAAGATTTGTTAGCCATTTTTGTCTCCACCCTTTTCTCCTGCAGCCTGAAAACAAAAATACAAACCTTTTCTCTTCAAAAATTCAAACTGCTCTTTACCCCAGGATTTGGAACAGTAATATTAACATTTTTCATAAATGACTCACGCCAGGCTTGTGAAGTGCAGTCTCCTGCAGGCCAAAGAGGGGGATCCCTTGGCCACCATGCAGGGGTGATGCTGTTGCTGAGGACAGCATGTTGGGTGACTGGGCTATTAAGGGTGAGGTTGGGGTGGATGTGAGTGCTCCTGCCAGCGTGAGGCGCTGTAGCTCCCTTTGTCTCTGTTGCTGTAGCATCTGGTATACAACCACCTGCTGCTCCTGATAGAAGGGAAACAAAAAGAAGCTCAAGAAAACAAATAAAGCACCGACCATTAAAAGCTTTATCCATTGGCCAGCTATATATGTTTTTTTTTATTGTGGAAATGTAGGTCAGATGAGAGGGATAATATAGGATAGGATAAGGGGGTAGTTTACCAGTCAAATCTTTGGTTGGTAAAGTCTGGTGTTAATTTAACACCAGCATCACATTATTGAGATACACCATTAACCGTGTAGTTCTTCCAACAATTAATTCAAGCCATTGCACCAATGTCAAAAATGCCCGAAAAACTGAAAGTAAAAGAAACAAGAAAAACCTATTAGCTAGTCAATCTGACGTTTGAACCAAAAAGAATTGCAATAGTAATCGTTCAAGGTTTTTTATGATCCTTAGGGTCAGTCAAATGACATAAAAAATTGCCATAGCCGTCATCACAAATGTGACGAGGTCATCACATGACCTCGTCATGTGGCTATGGCCGAAAAGTGGCTATGGCCGAATTTAGCCCAAACAAGTGTTTTTCGTGCAAAACTAATGCTTGGAATGGATTCAGAATCATAAAAACTCCCATGCTACTTAAAGCATAATTAAAATTTGACATTTTTGCCTTAGGGTTTTTAATGGTACCCCAACTTTCAACCCCTGAATTTACCAGGATCCACAATTATTCAATACAACAATTTTTATTTGGATGACCCTAAGGATCATTAAAGGTATATTCAGTGATTTCACTTCATTCAAATATCACTTATTTTTTATTTTATTTTTGACAATCCTCCCTACTATAGAGTGTGCTGACCATATAAGGAGTTCCTCCCTGTCCCCAGTGAGCTCCTGGGGTCAAAAAACCCTAGTTTCAGTTTTGGTGGCGGGTGGCAAAGCCTTCATCCAATCAGGATGAAAGGGGCCTTGCTCCAATCATGATCGAGTGGGGGCGGGCCTGGGTGCACATGCTGTTGGCCTGTTGCACTTCCCCCCACTGTAGAGCGTGTGCATGTGCACATTTTGTTACCGGGGCGGACTGGGTGGTTTTCCAAATCACCCAAATCACTGAATGCTCCTTTAAAAACCGTGAACGATTAATATTTATTTTGGGTCACGCCCCATTTTAGCTTAGATCAGGGGTTCTCAAAGTTTTTGGCTGGGGACCCCCGGAAATGCTTTGGCATGTCTCGCGACCCCTAATACAAACTGACTGCAAAAATAACCTTAATAATGGAGAAAATATATCATAAATTAATACTGAAACCAGATATAATCATTAAGGAAAGTTTATGCATGTACTGTGTACTATGCAAACTCTTCATTTCCAGTTTCCAGCCATAAAGTTTAAAAAAAATAAAAAATAAAATAATAATAATAATTTGGGGACCCCCCAAAATTATTTGGTGACCCGAGGGGTCGCAACCCATGGGTTGAGAACCCCTGGCTTAGATTGACTGGCCTACTAGGAGGCATTTAAAGAAGTGAAATGAAGTGATATTAACACAGTTTAATATTTCATTACAGGAGTAAAGTTCTGTGAGGTGAGAAACTGCTGGAGCTGTTGTTGCTGCTGCTGGAGAAGGAGCTGCTTCTGTTGCTCTGATAGCAGAGATGACCTGGCACGAGAGAGGCACACCCTTATTAACACACACACACCAGACAATGATTAGACAGAAACAACACCATCACACTAAACACAGGGTTCCAATAAGAGCCCTGGCAGACATAATGCCAAAGCATACAATATACTGTTATTAAACTGTGTGACTAAACATCAGCTGTTCAAATAAAACAACGCTTTGTACTGGAGCGTCTCATCGTAGCGTCTCATCTCTAAACCACAATGAAACCTCACGCTATACTATGGATGGGTAATTAACCAAAACTTTTAACCCAAACATCTAGAAACACGTTTTTTTTATATTGTCTTATAATATATCAACGAATCAACTCTAGAAATTGTAATAGATTGTTTACAATCAGTGAAAATAGCACATCTACAGTTTGAAATTAAATACTTCGTTGTACAATAGTGGCATATTGAAAATAGAAAATAGTGTTCTGTGAGAAAACAAACTACTGCCCTACATAAAACTTGTGTGGTGAAGGCGAAGGTTTTTCTGTAAAAAAAAATATATATATATAAATCAAAGCGTTCTTTAATCTTAATGGAACAAGACTGCTAGCATACGTACGGGCTAACGCTCTTAGGTAGCTGAAGACCCTGTGCCAATGCCTGGGGGTTGAGAGGTGGAGGCTGGGGCCGGAGCGCGGGCAGTGCAGGCTGGGAGGCATTCTGTACGGGTGACTGGATCACTCCGTTCAGACTTCCCAGCACACCATTCATGCTTAGCTGAGGACTTCCTGCCAGGGAGGCCATGAGCCCGCCCACCACTGGCAGGGCGGAGCCGCTGGCCTGGCTGATGGTTCCCAGGCCGTCGCTCAAACCACGAGCCAATCCATTCAGCTGGCCAAAAGAGGCGGGGCTCTGCTGCGGAGGCGGGGTGCTCTGGAAGGAGAGAGAGGAGCTGCTACGGGACGGACTACCAGAGTGGAGCTCCTATGCAACGAAAGAACCAAGTATTAGTTTTATTCTATTTAGATACGTTTTAGTAGCAGGGTTTGAATGGTTTGATAGTTGATACCTGTATGTATGCTATAATAATTGTTGTAATAATAATGATCAATAATTAAGGGATGCACACAGGGATCTTACCTCAGATGAGGTTACAAAGGAGGTGTCATTCAGGTAGAAGCTTTTGGATAGGGGACTCTTATTGGTGTTTAGAGGGTCTAAAGAAAAGAGGGTACCGTTACAGAGAGTACCATTATCACCTGGGAAGAAGACTAATTAAAGAGATATTTCACTTTCAAACATGTTTGGGGTCATTTTAACTGGCTTTTGTGAGAACCCAAGACAGTTTTTAAGTCACTTGATTCATGAATATTTGACATTTAATTTATCAGACACGCCCCTTCATATACAAAAACATTGTAACTTCAAACTAACTCCATTCGAACCATTGGTTCTGTGTGAACTTTTTTTTGAGGGGTGCTAGCCCCTCCTACAGGTTTAATTTTCGTTTTTAGTTCAATGTTTGTTTTAAAAACGCCATTGACAATGAAGGGAAAATTTCAATTTCATCTTGTCCCTAACACAAACATTAAATGTCATTAACAATAAAGATAATTTAATGTTTGTGTTGGCGCCGTTTGTTTTACATCACCATTACATCACCTAATCAACATGAGTTAGACTTTAATATATTAGCGCCCCTCACTTCACACAGGTGTGATTTTTTTGATCTTTTGGGGAAAATGAAAAATAAATAAATAAAGTAAAATATATTAAAAAAAATAAAATTAATGAATCAAGTAATGGAGAAAACATGGCCTCCTCCCGTATTCAGGGCACTATAAGTCACCAGAACCAATATTTTCGATGAATCTATCAAGGTGAAAATTGAGTTTGAAGTTACAATGGGTTTGTATAGGAAGGGGGCGTGTCCGATAGAATTAATGTCAAATATCTAAATACTGACTCAAACAACTTAAAAACTGTCTGGAGTGCTCACAAAAGCCTGAGTAGATGTTGTGAAATATCTCTTTAATTAGTCCCTGGAATCCTTTGGATTTGACAAATATTATGTTCCGTCTCCAAATTTGGACTCCAGGCTTCAGTGAAGGTGGTTCTTCTTTAATGAATATCTTGAAATGTTAATGAAGGGTGGAATACGACCTAGGCTTGATGAGAGGAAGCTGATCTGGGTGTGCATGGAGCCCTGGGCGGAAAGGGCTTGTGGAGGGAAGGGTACGGCCAGCTCCACATTGAGCAGCTGCAGACGTTCCTTTTTTGCTGTCAGGCTGAGGATCTGGTCTTGGAGCCGTTGGTTCTCCTGCTGCAGTGAGTGTAGAGACTGGAGCATGTCCACAACTAGACACAAGACAGAGAGAAATATTTAAAGGCAGATTTACATACTGGTGTTGTGGCATGTTTAATCCATTGACTATAACTATGATTATGAATATATGAATTACTATAGAATGCACTGCGGATGTTTAGCATAATTCACTTCACAATCCATTTTCTAGAGAAAATCCTGCACATATGATCTTTGTACATTAAAATGTAGCACTGTAACTTATGAAAGTCCAGTCATTACTGCATTTTACATGCACACAATCTTTCTTTTTCAATAGAAAACACAGAAATAAAATGAAATTAAACATAATCTAGATTTTACCGCCAATGAATTGTTGATGGGCTTGATTGTTTGTTTGATTTAGGTCCTACAACCCACAAAACGTGTCATTTTATAATAATGCAATTACAGTGGAACCAGATAATGTATTCTGACATGTTTTTCAAATGGATTCTTTATGGAGCCGTCAGTGAGACATGCCTGACATCAAGAAGCTAGGTGAGACGTGTTTCTCAGTAGCTGGAGGGGACAGCTCCTATTTAAAACTAGAAGTGGATATTAAAGGCCAGTTGACGGTGCTATTCATACAGATGAAGTGAGTCAACAAAAGTGGAACTAAGTGATTTGGCTTAAGAGGAAAAGGAAATGATACATAGTGAATAAATATAATCAAACAGAGAAGCATTATTGTCATGGTTTACATTATTATGCCATCATGGCTGCTTTGAAACACCTCAGTGTGCTGTCTCTCATCGGGCTGTTCTTTGTTCACAACAGTGTCCTGGAATATATGCATATAACTGAATAGCTCCAAGCACTGCATTCAGTGTCACAAAGAGTAGACTTAAACCAAAGCAGGTGGAGAAAAATACACCACAGCAAACAGCATAATAATAGACCCAGCCACAGCAGAGAGGGAAGCTGTCTGTTATGTACTTCTGGTCCAGACATTGGCCGCCCCCACCCCCACAAAACTCAAAGAAGAATAACTGCAAATGTCCCCGGAATCACAGACAGGCCCGAATGGATTCTGCAGACATGTTTAATTTGTGTGCACAGAGAACACTCACTATTGACGCCCATCTCTCCGTTTCCATGTTTCTCTAACAGGAGCTCAATATGGGAGCTGGCTGGGGGGATGTTCTCTGGACGGGCTCGAACCCCTGGACCCCCTAAATCCCTCGGGTCAAACAGCAGAGGAAGACAGCTCATAGGAGACCTGGAGGCCAGAACAGGGAAGAAAGGGTCAGTGGGTTGGTCTACACCCAGAATTGGGAAACAACCTCAGTCACAAATAAAAAATATACTGTTAATTTTGGATCTGAATGGTTTTTGTAATCTACTAGTTCAGGCAGACACACTCGCGTGCACTTCCTCAATGTAACTGTGACGGGTCACTAGCAGCTGACCAATTTGGTGGTCCATTGCTCTGTTGCTCCTCTTGCTGTTGCACACCATT
The DNA here is from genome assembly GCF_951216825.1 of Electrona antarctica. NCBI lineage: Eukaryota > Metazoa > Chordata > Actinopteri > Myctophiformes > Myctophidae > Electrona > Electrona antarctica. Next base: position 22,199,092 of record NC_136809.1, read on the forward strand.
GCCGCTGTTGGAATGTGATTCATTGCCCCAACCACCTCCCCAGCTTTCCCCTGTGGGATCTTGTGCTTCTGTTCTAAAATGTCTTTCTTCAAGCAGTGTGTAGTAAAGCCTGAATGCCAAGATCAAATATTTACACACCTGCATTTACACTAGTGCAAATGTTTTGTCTCTAGAGAAAATGGTTTCTCTTCAGTTCTCTGAGATTTAACTACATTTTATATAAGATCATTTCAATCTATTTGGCTGAAAAAGTGAACTAACTGCACTAACCAATGTTGTAGTACCATCGATAAGAGCGTTATCTAAACATCACATCAGAAATGTGAAGAAATGCTCTGATTGCTAAACGAAAGGGTAACGAATGAAGCTTACTGTGATGATAAGCTCTCTCTCGGTGAGTTTCCCTGACACGGAAAGCGACAGTCATCGAGGTCAGATTCTAGGAAGGGAGAGATAGGTTGTGGTGTTACATGTCGTCGTAAGTGTGTCTGTGCTGAATTGTAACAAAATTGTGTGTAAGGAACCAGAAGAATGCTATGTTGATCTCATACCCAGGGTTAAAATTTCTGGAGGATGGGGGTACTGCTTTTCATATCCCCCTCTTGGTCATTAATCTTTATAGTCATGGGGGATATATTTAATCCCTATCTCTGCTCCGACTGAATTAAATACAGTTTCCTTTTGCATAAAATGTCATCTGACATGGTTGGTATTTATGTTTGATGATATCACAATTGAATTAAAAACTAGGTGGTGATCTTGCCGTCTACTACATTTCATGAGCTTTCATTATCACATTTCACCTGACAAAAAGGATGTTAACCACATTAACCCTAGTCAAAATGTAAATGTATGTATGTGTGTGTGTGTGTGTGTGTGTGTGTGTGTGTGTGTGTGTGTGTGTGTGTGTGTGTGTGTGTGTGTGTGTGTGTGTGTGTGTGTGTGTGTGTGTGTGTGTGTGTGTGTGTGTGTGTGTGTGTGCGTGCGTGCGTGTGTGTGTGTGTGTGTGTGTGTGTGTGTATGTGTGTATGTATGTATGTATGTATGTTCAAAACATAATAGCAGATCTAAGATTTGTCGTACGAATAAGCATATAGGGCTGAAGTGGTTAAGAAAATGCCCTTTTTTGAACACTGCTCATACCTGGCAGTGAGGTCTGGGCTTGGCTCAGTAGTGGTGGAAGTGTAGGGGCTGTGGAGAGACAACTGCCAAAAGGCTGCGTGGAAGTCTGGCTATAGGAAGAACTGGAACCAGGATGGGCCTATGAGACAAGAAGACAGCAGATATAACTGGCAGGGAAAGTTAGCTGGTATAAAGCTTCAAGAAAAGTTTCATTTCCAAATCAGACTTCCACTATTTCAAAATAATTGATCTAGTCCGAATTAATTATTCATGACTGTTTAATTTGTTATCAAAAGCCATTTACTAACAACATTTTAATATTAAAGATGCATTGTGTGATATGTGGAGTTGTGGACAGTCTATATATAAAGAAAACACACACCAGCCAAAAACAGCCAAAGCGAGACAAACGTAGGTACTTCCAGTAGGCTATTTCAGGTATGTCATCATGCCAAGTGAAGAGATAGATGTTTAAATATCTAGCAATGAAACTACAGAGAGTTTGTAGGCAGAGGAGGTGCTGTGAATGTACATTTTCTTTTTTTCAGCTAAAATATTTAGAAGAAATCTTGCACTGTAAAATCCATCATTACACAGTAGAGGAAAGCATGGGTATGAGAGGTGGCGAGTAGATTTTAAAGAGCGAGGGAGGTGTCAAGATGTTTCATCAGACAGAGCCCCAGACAGCGGAGCAGGATTTTGAAACATGCTTTATGGCCCCTACAGACTGTAGGAGTTTTAAAATTGTCGGCGAGTCATCAGATCGTTAAGTATTTCACACTAGTCTTTTTTTTTTCATCGGCTGTGATTATATCTTTGTGGCTTTCACACTAAACGATTGATCGTCGACTAGGGATCACACACTGCAAGAGCACCAAGATGCGATCCAGACCCGATACATATATAGGCTTTTTTCTTCATTTTGGAGATTTCATCCTACCTAGTAGATATTATAAATGTAACATTCTGGCCTGCGACACAGGTAAGGTCACTCGCATAGAGTTCATCCTCTGGGGAGCATAAAGGTTATCAACAAATTCCATGCTAAACTTGCCTGTAGTTTTCGAGATTTGTTGTTAGAGAATAAAGTGTTGGACAGACAACCTGACCAATGCACGGAATTACTTTGCTATCCTTACAAATACTACACAATGCACCTTTACGTGGAATTGATATATAATATTTCTAGGAAACACAGTTACATGTTGTAGAATAGAGGTTATTTCTTCTCGGTACTTCTGGAGTACCTGTGTATTTGAGAGAGAGTTGACTGAAGGTAGAGAGAGCGTGGAGACGTGACATGGAAGAAGTCCTGAGGACAGGGCGGTACTACACACACCACCACCCAGGGACAACGAAGTGCTACACACTCCTCCGCCTAGTGACAAAGGGGTGCTGCACACACCCCCTCCTAATGTGAGAGGGTCCTTGAGACTGGAGTAGATGCCTAACAGAGAGAGAGGGAGAGAGAGGGGGGGGCTGTCATGTTTACAAAGATATACTGTAAACAGCATGCAGCAGAAGCGTGTAAATCATGGTGTAAATAGATGTGCTTAAATACGCACAGCACACACAGGTCGGAGAACCAGTCACCATCTAGGGCAGGAAATTGGGCCATCTTGTGTGCAGTAAACTAGCTAGCTAGGAAACTAACTTTAACTTTCCAGTAGCACAGAGTTATAAACAATGTTACGAATTACATTACTCCCTGACCTGTCCAAGTAAGCCCGGTTGAAGCAAGTCAAGGCAAAGCCTGTTTATTTGTATAGGACATTTCAACAACAAAACGATTTAACACTATTATGCATTCCTATTCTAGGAAATTTGAAGACAATAACATATTCCCTATTCTGGGGTGAACATTCAGTGAAAATAGCACATCTACTCACAACACATTGCTCACAACACGTTGCAATGCGACAGTGTGAGCTTGTAAATCGGCTATTTTGTATCAATTGTATTTTGTGTTGTTTGAATTCACATTCTGTTTGTTTTAATTGTGCTAATTGTCAACTTGACAATGCATATTACAAAATGTACAAAAAATGTCAGATACAGTACATCTGCTCTAACATCTTAATTTAAATGGAGTACTACTGATATAAGCCTAGATACATCTTTAACTTTCTTGTTTAACTTGCCATGGGTAATGGAAACGTTCACCAAATCTTCAATCAAGCTACAAATAAACACCAAAGTGCAGCCAACCAGACAGTTGTACTGCTACAATTTGTTTTCTGCATGCAATGCTTTTCTTTCTAGCAGTATATGAGCACACAGGAAGCTAGAGGGCTACCACACACCCACGGTTAAACTCACCGGAGCTGAGTAGGGAGTTACCGCGGCCTGTGGAGAAACTGCCGGCAGAGGAGGAAGTAAAGGAGGAGGTGGACGTGGTTGTCAGAGGCAGCGTGGAGGAGGGGAACGCAGGGTGCAGAATAGAGGATGCGCTGGGATAGATGGAGGAGGTTAAGGCTGGAGGCAGAGGAGGTGCGCTGGTGTGATGATGGTGGTGATGATGGTCCTCTTCCCGCCTTTCTCGGTTTTTGCTCCCCCGGGGGCGGCCTGGACCGTGCCGACTCTTCTTGTTGCCGCGGTGCCTCCTCTCCCGGGGCAACGGTGGCGGAGGCGTGGCTTTGCCATCCTCCTCCGGGTCGGGCTCCTCCAGGATGGGAGGTGTGACCAGGTGTGAGGGCTTGCAGAGGGACTTGGAGGGTTTGTAGTCCCCCGAAGAGGAAATCTTACGGATCTTGCTGCTGCTGCCACCCAGCCCTGACGAGGAAGTGATGCGCATGATGGACCCAAAGGTGGAGATGGTGACCTTGGTCTCAAAGGGGCTGGAATTGCTCTCTGACCTGTCGTGACCCTGTGAACCTACATGAGGGCCATCGGCAGGGGTCAATGCCGGGGGCTTATTGTGATATTTACTGTCCTCCTCCTCCTCCTCCTCCTCCTGCTCCTCCTCTTCCTCGTCTTTTTCGTCTTCCTTTTGGTCTCCCGCTTCGTCCGGCTGAACCACCACTCTCCTGTGACGCTCCTTGCGCTCCTCGCCACTGTGGTCCTCGCCTCCTCGGTCATGGTCACGTTCTAGGCGGGAAGACGATGAGAACTGGTGGAAGTCCTGAGTTGAAGACAGGGAGCCGACCCCTAGCAAAAACAAAATGAACGAACGTTAATCCTGAAGATAAACATAGAAAGCTTAAACGCCTAGTCAAAAACTCACACTGTTAAGTCTTAAGTGGCTGTCTTGAAAATGACACTGGTTTATTTAATACATAGGTCTAACGAGTTCCATGGGACAAGTTAGCTCATGTACTGTAGTGCCCCATGATGCTATTCTGGCCACATTTTGTTCTCCATTAAGTTACCTGTGTTGAATGGACTAGAGGAGCATGAGGAGGAGGTGCAGCTCTTGCCAGTGCTTCCCGTTTTCTTGCTCCGATGACCTAGGCCATGAGAACTCAGCTTCTTGGGCTTCCCCTCACTGTCCTTGCTGCTATGGTGACTGGTGGGCAACTGCATCAACACAAACAGGGCATAGGAAAGGGAGAAATTAAACAGCTCAGTCAGTAGAGCTCTCGCCTTTGCACCACAATGTCATGAGTTTTATCCCGGGTACCACCAACTCAACATAGGTGTGGCACGGCTTGGGTGCAGCAAGTCGTGTGGTAAGTGCTGGGAGCTGATGGTAGGTGTTGTGCTTCACCTCAGCAATCCTTGTCCCAGGGGTCTAGCGCATTGAAATGGGGATAGACTTCCGCAATCTTTGCTGATACCGTCAATAAGCATCTCTGACCTATTTACTTCATACCTGACTCCTTAACCATTTCTCCTGCACGACTCCTGCGCCAGCATTTATCCTGCTTTTGTGGGAGTTTACCCTTATCAACCTGGTCAAAGGTCAAAGGCTTTTTAATGGATCATATGTTAGTAAAGCCATACAAATATCAAACTCCCCAAATCCACCAGAATACTGGAAATTACATCTACTTTGTTACACATTTGTTACAGAAATAAATATCCTTTTATCTGATGTCTGAGGTTGGCAGGTATGATTTACTTACTTATATAATAATAGATGGAATCTATTATT